>NW_009258275.1:617500-621776 GCF_000687185.1 Egretta garzetta | reverse complement strand
CTAATATTTAACACGTTAATTATCAAGAGGAAGATGGTGGAAGAGTCACCAGAGCTACAGACCTCCATACTCTGCAACGCCAGCCAGCCCCTTGGTGCGAGAATCCACCAGGCCAGGTGTTCTGGGGGCATTTTGAGTTTTTTCCTTGGCTCCAGAGCACTGGAAGCCCAATTCCTCCTTCCCAGTGAACATGCCTAGTGCATAACAGGGAGGCTCCCACCTCAGCACGGGTGGTATTGCTCCCTTTTCTATCCCCTTTTCATGAAGCTTGTATGAATTTGATGAAATCTCTGCTCCCCATCAAGTTTGACCCTATCGGCTACTTTCAGCAAAGAATTAATGGGAAGACAGATGGTGCAGTTATATAAGCCTCGTTTCCTGCCTAAGTCTGGCTAAGAAAGAGCTCAAGCGTGCCAGATTTGTTAGTATGTACATCCTCAGCTCCTGTAAGAACAGAGCTACTGCTACCCAAGCATCCTCTCACAGATATCTGGTAACTGACCTCAACAGAGAAAAAACAGACAGGACAAACTTTCTCAACTCCCTTTCTGCCGGTTTCTGAGATAGGAAGAAATGTTGAGATGCCAGAAGTCTCCCAGCATAAAATGCTTGCCTTTCACAGAAGCAGCTGCTGCTTTTGAATTCCATTTCTGAACCTACAGAATTAAGAATCATGCTCTTCCTTTTTGATCTAAGCAGGTATTCTTCCTGACTAAAATTAGCATTACATCCCACATGGATAAAACAGAACAGGAAAAAAAAAAATACAGGATTTGGGAAGGGACCAACATTCCAAATTTTGTTATGGTTCCAGGAATATGTTACCCTGCAAAACTCTAGACCATGCCCAGTGTTTCCACTTTAAAATGCAAGGCACAGCTCCTGAAATGCCTCTAAAAAGTTTCTGCATTTGCTAAAATTTATGTGGTGACTGACAGAGCAAAGCTGTTTGTCAGAAACTCCATCTCAACAAAGCTGTACGCAAGCTTTGAAACGCCAGCGAGTTACCTAGCAGCGGTGAGCTGCCAAGACCTGGTTCTTCACAAAGGACACCTGAGGCCCTGGTTTCAGCAGTAAGGGTGCAGAGAAATAACGCCAGCGCAGATGTCAGGTTGGACCCTTATTCTGGGTAGCCAAGCCAGTATGTATATCCTCTTTTCCCAGAAGAAAATTGGTTTGATTTTTTTTTGTCCTTAACTCATTCAAAGTTAAGAAAGCTGAAATTCAAGTGCTAATTCCTTTCTGGTTATACTAAATAAAACACAAACCCAACCCCAAAAAATCCCAGATACCCCCAACCAAACAAAACCCGCACACCCAAACCCTTATACACTCAAAATTCTCGTCATCTACGTACAGTCCCTCAGGATTTCACCCCACGACCATTTTCCCAATCCCTTCAGTAACACGCGTTGCAAGATTTCTGCAAATATTACGGATTGCAATGAAGACACCAGAAATCCTTGCTTTTCTCCCTTCAAATTTAATGTGGTGTTTTCGGAACAAGCTAGAACACCAATTTGTGAGGATAGACGCCATTTGAGAGACAGAATGTAGAACGCAGGTACCCCCGGAGCTGAGGCACCTTCTTGATCCGTGCAAGGATCTGTGAATCCACTGCCTTCTGATCTGACTTGCGTTGCTCCGTTATCTCGTATTTCTAGGAAGTACAAAGAATAACGTTAAAACCCTGTAGAATGACTTCAGGCTCTTCTACAGAGAGGAGAAAATTCAGGGCAAACCCCTGAGTTCTGGCATTTTCAGGAAATCTTTTCTCCATTTGTTCTAAAGATGGGAAAGGTGGTAGGAGACCGGAGGTGGCAGGGAGAACTGAAGCCACTTGCTTGGCTTACGCTGCAGATACCAGCGCCAGCAGCATGCTGTTGGCAGTATCAAAACAGTAACAGCATAAGACGTTTAACTGGAATAATCACTGCTGCCCTTCTGCTAAGGTATAAGCAGGAAAGAATCCCCAAATTTAGAAGGGGTTTATCTCAACACTGCTGTATTAACTCATTTTATTGGCATTACCTCACTTTACTGAGGACCACTTCAAATTAAATTGTCCATTTGTTTCATGGTGTTTCCCCCTTTCCAGCCTGGCTTTAAGTAACAAGGACATTCATAAGGAATGAACAATCATGCTCCTTACTTCTTTTTCGGTGTCAAAGATCTCGCCTTCCTGGTGCTTGGGCTTACGCAGCCTCTTCTTCTTAAAGTAGGCATCAGTGAGATGCTTGGGAATTTTCACTCCAGTGATATCAACCTTTGTAGATGTAGCAATAACAAATTTCTGATGGGCCCTACGCAGAGGGACACGATTGACAACCAAGGGTCCTAAAGGCAGAGGGAAGACAGACGAGAGAACAAGGTTAGCTTTCCTGGCCACAACCACTGCTTCCGAGTTTTTGTAGGGTAGGAGATGACTGGCTTCTTCAGAGATGCCTACAGCTAAAACCTGAACTATCAAAGCCCTTCCCCACAGCCTCTAGAAAAGCCAAAAAATGCTTCCTGGTTTCTTCCAGGCATTGAAGCTTAATCACCTCCCCTCCACCGCCCTGGAAAGCCCCAAAACACGATTCCACATAGTTACACGAACACGTGATGTGCCAAACAACCTGCATGCAGATCTGTAGCACTACTGACCCCAGAGACAAACCTGAACTTAAAAACCAAAACACACCCCCTCAAACCCCACCCAGGACAAACAAAAATCATCACACTGAAGTTTTTCACCTGTAACAAGCAAAAGGCCAGTAGCAAGCTGCTTCAAGAAGACGACGCGCTGAAAAGAGATGAGATGCGACATTAGTCCTCGGGTCAGCACTGAAATACCTCAACCAAACCAGGGCCATGCCCGCCCTCGGCCTGTGCTGCTGCTACAAACGTCGACAAAGCACGCAGGCACGGGGACAACTGCGTGTCCTGAGACACAACCATCACGTGAGCCCAGCTACCTGTGCTTCTCAGAGCACAGCTCTGCCAGAGTCACCACACCTAGGGCAGCTCGCGACTCTCCGTGTGCTTCATCACTTGAGGCTGAGCAAAAAGCTCATGCATTTATTTTTTTGATCTTTGCCTATTCTAGAGGCCAGCGAGACAGCCATCCTGTCGCCCAAATTCTTTGTACAAATTAAAGGCAAGAACTAGATAAAGCCCAGAAGGGTGCCACAAGGTATCACACAGTCAGAGCCATCCTCCAGTTCCATCATCTTCTTTCTGGGCATGTTTTCCTTGCCTGAACAGTATTCTTCTAAGTAACGTGACATCCAATCCAAAGAATTCAAGAAAATAAAGGATGCCAGTTAAGACCCGTTAGTAAACATCATTAAGACAAAGAACACAGCTCCATGTAACCATCAAGTGTTGCCTTGATAACAAGATTAAGAATGAAAATGTAATTCCTCCTTCACAACAGGCAGTCTGAGGCAAGTTTTGGCCTCACTGCAACAGTAGTAGAAGCAGGCAGCGTGTTTGCCGTTCCACAGCGCAGGTTAGCATGATGTGGAGCGACGCTTTTCCTGCGTTGCAGCAAGACCCCTTAATTTTGTCCAAGTGTCCTGGCTTCGGCTGGGATAGAGTTAATTTTCTTCCCAGTAGCTGACATAGCGCTGTGGTTTGGGTTTAGGATAAGAATGTTGCTAGCACCCTGACGGTTTGGTTGTTGCTGACCAGGGCTCACACCAGGAAAAGACTTTTCAGCTTCCCCTGTTCTGCCAGGGGCACAAGGAGCTGGGAGGGGGCACGGCCAGGACAGCTGACCCCAACTGGCCCAGGGGCTATTCCAGACCATATGACATCATGTCCAGTATAGAAACTGGGGGGAGTTGGCCAGGGGCAGCAATTGCTGCTGGGCATCGGTCAGCGGGTGGTGAGCAACTGCATTGTGCCTCACTTGTTTGTACATTCCGTATATTCTCTTACCATTATTGTTATTCTTTTCCTCTGCTGCTTTATTAAGCTGCCTTTATCTCAACCCACGGGGGTTACTTTTTCCCCGATTCTCTCCCCCATCCCACTGAGGGAGGGGGAGCGCGAGCAGCTGGGTGGCCTTCAGTTGCCTGCTGGGTTAAAACACAACACCGAGCAACTGGCCTACCCCGTTTTACTTCCAGCTCTGCAGAGAAGAACATTAATTTAGCCTGTTTCCCCTAAAGGCAGGACAGAAGAAAGCATCTAGACACAAATCACCAAAAAAAAGCAGACTCGCGGATTCGCAGCTTGTGGCCGAGCAGTGTCCCATGGCATCCGCTGGTCGATGCGGGATACTTCGGCT
>NW_009258275.1:616405-617454 GCF_000687185.1 Egretta garzetta | reverse complement strand
AGAGTCGGCGGGAAGCAGCCCCCGCTTACCTTGCCTCTGTGACGGCCCGTCAGAAGGATCAGAACGGTTCCTGGTGTGATAGAGGCCCGCAGCCTCCTCTTGTGCTGGCAAAAGGGCTTTTTGCCGTGACTCAAAAGCTTGCGAGGAACATCTTCGGTGGGATAATACCTGGGCTAGAAAAGAGGAGCAACATATTGTACTGCCCTGGACTGCAGGGGGCAGAGAGCTTTCACTACAGGCTGGATTCTTCACTTCCTAACGGATACGGCACCGGCTGAGGCAGCGACATGGCCCCAGCCAAGAGGCGCGTCATCTCGCCAAAAGTGACAGGCAACGGCCTTGAGCCCCCAGCATCCCCGTTCTTTTTCCTTACCATTTTGCGGATTTTAACCACCCGGCTGCCTCCGTTCTTATCTCCACCAACCGGCTTGCTGATGGTTGCGCGTGGCTTTTCTTTCTTCTTCTTTTCTATCTGTAAGGAAAGAAAAGGGAAAACGTATGAAATTTCAAACCAAAGTCACCACGAAAACCATGATTATTTAACCACGGTATTTATTGTCCTACCTTTGTTTCTGGAGCAGTGTACTTGCGCTTGTACAGTGCTTTTCTGGCATACATGGCCGACCGGGAATATCTCCCGATACCCCGGGCCAGGACAGGGTTACGGCTGGCATGATGCTTCTTAATCTTCTTCTTCTTCTCACCGACTTCCTTCTGGCTTGGCTTCTGCTCAGCCGGTTTCTTCTCACCTGTCTTTTTCTTGCCCCGCTTTTTCTCACCGGCCGCCTTCTCGCCTGGCTTTTTCTCACCGGCCGCCTTCTCGCCTGGCTTTTTCTCACCGGCCGCCTTCTCGCCCGCCATCTGTAGATCCAAATCAAACAGAAATTACAACTTATTACAAGGTGTGCAGAGGAGCGCCTAAGCTGCAGAAACAAAAGCATCAGAACTCGATCCTTTCCACCGTTCTCACAGTTGTCAGCCACCTCTTACAGCCGTGGCAAACAGGGACGCGGCAGAGCAAAAGGCCGTTCCGCTCACTGTCTGCCCAC
>NW_009258275.1:615544-615858 GCF_000687185.1 Egretta garzetta | reverse complement strand
CAGAGCAGCCACCCGAGGGCAGATGGCGGCGGATGACACCCGCCGGGTCCTGGCCCTACTCTTCGCTGCTCCGCCATCCTTACCTTCCGGGGAGGGAAAGGGACCTACATCCGGGTACGAGGGGCCTAAAGCGAGCGCGGCGTCTGACGTCACCACGCCGGCTGCGGAGCACGCTGGGACTTGTAGTCCAGGTGGGTCCGGGGCGGCCCGCGACCGTCCCGGGTCACCCGAGGAGTGGGACGGGGGGACAGTCCCGGCCGGGCGCCGGGGGCGAACACCGGACACCCCCGCTCCGTCTGGGCGGGAGCTGTGTG
>NW_009258275.1:603620-614793 GCF_000687185.1 Egretta garzetta | reverse complement strand
GGCGGTTCAAGCGAGCTTCCCCGCACCCCCCTGCGCCTTTGAACCGGAGCCGAGATGGGTTTTGTTCGTGTGGCGACCCTCGCGGTGCTCAGTCCAGAATCCGAGGCCGCAGAGGGTCGCTGCTGCTTGGTAGTCCGGCACTAGGGACGTTCCTGAAACTAAAACCGAGCCAACATTAAAGCGAACCTTTGTGAGCGGACCTGATCTGGGCACTTGGTTTATTAGCAGCATTCAGTTTAATTTCAAAACCTTTTGGCATTGCAAAATCAGGATAAATAGTTGAATCTTTTTTCTTTGTTGTAGCTTCTTGCTGTTCTTAACATATTACGATGCTTGTCTTATTTTAGCAGCCCTCTTTGGATTGAGAGGTTAAGGTAAACGTTAGGCTTCAGAGGAATTACTGTCATACAAAGGAAAAAGATGTTTATATGCTCATCTAACATACTTCCTCTGAAATTTGATACATCTCTAAGGAGCGTCTATTCAAGTGTAACTTCAGCGTCAAGTTGTCCTTTGTCTTGTTCTGCTTAAGATGGTTGAAACTAGATGGGTTGGTTTTCAGATCGTGGCCGTTTATAGCTGATTTGGGGTCTTCTGAAGCATGTGGAGGATCTCTAGGATGTGTCAGGTTTTCTGAATGTCCCTGCTTGCACATCAGGACAAGTACAGAAGTTACCTGTTAGAAACACTTGCGAACTTCATCGTTGTCAGGAGTAATCCTCTTATTCTGCTCACAAGTTTAAATTGTAACTTGTGAGGGAGACTGAAAGAAGATGAGAAATATAAACTGATGAGCCTATAAATAGGAGTAATTAAACTACCAGTCACTGCCTCCCCGAATGCTGCTGTTATGACAGCTGAGTCTCAGAACTGATTTAATCTCCCTGCTCTTGAAAAGGTGATTAGAAAAGCCCAATCACAGCATGGAAAAATGTATTGATTTTTTTTTTTTCTTTTCTCTCTTCAATTTGATAATTGCTGGCAATGTATGACTTACAAAACGCAAATCCTGCTGATCTTTTCTGGACTATGCTAACAAAAAGAAAAGACAATTGTAGCAAGGCTGTATTTCTTACCATGTATTAATCTTCATCACAAGGCTTCTTGCTTAGCTGATACCCCCCTACTTTTGTAAATGAGCCCCCCACTATTTCACTGGTTACTTTTCTGCCAATTTTTTTTTACCAATAAGGGACTGGGAATGGTTTGCTGCTGAACCCCCCGAATTGGAATTGCTGTAAGGAGTATTCCATGCATAGTGAGGACAGCCAGTTTAATTAGAGCGTGGGTTTACATGTGCGTGTGTTACTTTCTTGATTGTATTTATTGGCTGCGATGTCCTTTGCTTGGGATAGCCTCTGCACCTGCTCATAATAGAGGTTGAAGAAGGAAAGCAGAAAAAAAGGCTAAAATGCATTCCATCCCTATAAAAGGAAGTGTAAGAGAAAGTTCTCCGTAGGGCTTATGTTACTGGTATCTGTGTCTGCGGTCCCCTTTGCTCTCTCCTCCAGTTTTGGAAGGGATGTAGCCACCAAGGTTCAAAAGCACACATGTGATGGCAGTACTTCAAATGAAGTGATCCTGATCACCGGGCCGGAACCATTTAACAGAGATCACTAACACCCCCATTTTTCTATTTGGGGTGGCTGACAAATGCATCTTCCTACTCAAAGCCAAAAATACAAAGATGAGAGAGCAGGAGTACAAGTTACCGTTAGAATGAAAGTTACATAAAGTGCAATGAACTCCATCGCTCTCCCAGGTGTAGCCTCTCTTCTGCTACACGTACTTACTATTTGCCATCTTCAGTAGGAACGTATGTTTGTGTGGGGGCGAGAGTTTTGATTTTAAACAATCTATCATCTTTTAAGCCTCTCCTTTAAGCACAAGATATTTGTAAGCCCTTTTGCTCCTTAAATTATTTTTCTGTTATTTTACATCTTTTTAACAACTCGTGTCCAGTTACTTCCAGATGCATTAGAGTTTCGGGTAAGATACCGAAGATATATTAATTAAAGTTTATGGTATGTCACCATGCGATAACTCTGTAGGGCTGATACCAATAATTTCTTCTTTGTATTTTTATACATTTTTGGATATAAACTCAAAAACTTGCAAAGATGTCTCTTGAATCCAACATGTATTTAAAAAGCTTATAAGCTGTTCAAAACATTGCTGCACTTTGTTTGGTTTTTGTTTTCTCCTAAGGGAAATCAAATTTTGGAGGTGGAAGTGTGGTAAATACCTTACCAGCTTCTGCAGACCAACCTGTCATATTCTGCAATACATTATTTAATCTTCGATTCATCCCAGGTGCTGATGCTTGTGCGGTTTCTTTTATGAGGCTGCATCAAAACAGAATCTTTTTTGACTTTTGAGTAGTCATTAGATAAAGATGGCATTATTTATTAATTCATTCCCATTTGCTGTAATAACTTGGAAGTATTTTTTTCATGACCTGTCATGTCCAGGTTTGATTTTTGTTGTTGTTTGGTTCAAGATATGGCACTATTCGCTAGATTTTCTTGGTGCTTGCAGAATATCCTTAACTAGGAAAAAAAAAAAAAAGCAAGATTAACAAGGAGAATCATTTACTTCTGAAGTGGAATCGGTTCATAAGTAATCCTAATTCCCATTTGAATGACTTGCTAGAGGTTTGTATGTTCTGGAATCACTAAAACTCCCCAGTGTTTCCATGAGAATCCTTGCCTGAAGAGAATAGGCTGGGTAGGGCCTTGGTAGCCATATTGTTAATTTTTCAATATAGAAGAAACTGCTGAAACAATTCAAGTAATAACCCTAAATTTAGACGTGCACTTGCATATTTTGCTGTTTTAGCAATTTAGCATGAAATGCTGACTGTATGAGGAGCGATCAGAAATGCTATGCAATTTTTTTTTGCGATGCAGCACTCGTATCTGTGATGAGACTGGTTGCAGGGTCTTCTGCCTTAGTGTTTTGCTTTATGTTGGAGAAATTAAGGACCTCGTGTACAAAGAGGAGCATCCTATGCTCTTTCTGCAGATATGGATGTGCCCTGCATTGTGTCTGATTTTTGGCAACTCTGAAAAATAAAGGTGATCTTTTCATTGCCAAATGCAAGTCTGACCAATCCACTACAACAGTTCTTAGTTGCTGTGTTCACATCTCTGTCCCTGTGCTGTGTGGTGGGTTTTCATTGCCAAATGCAAGTCTGACCAATCCACTACAGCAGTTCTTAGTTGCTGTGTGGTGGGTTTTTTTGTTTTGTTTGGTTTTTTTTTAAGTTTGTCTTCTAAAACTGTGCCTCCTTTCATCCAGAACACACAGGTGTAGTTTAGTACTGCAAGAGTGCAATAAAAATCCTCAATTACAGATAAGAGGAAACGCAGATGTGGTAACTGAATGGCTAAGAATAAGTCTCTCAAAAGTTAATGCCATAGGTGGGGACACTGAGCTTCTTTGGTATAGACCATATACAGCTCTCCTTTGGCAGGGCGCTATATTAGTCATTCGGAAGGCTGTTTGTGGGTGGTGAATATCAATATGAGATTCCTCGGTGTTTGTATTTAAGTGGGATATATTCGGACCAGAGAAATTGCCATGGTAGTTAGAAGGCAGAGCGTCGCACTCGTGTCTGGCAGCAGTCAGCACCACGTTCTCTTGAGGAAGGCAGAAGAAGACCGGGCAACTGAATAGGTTGTCCACAAGTGAAGTTCCTTCCTGACCCCTATCAGCTGGTGGTCAGCCTGTGCCCTAAACCATGAGGTTTTGTTAAATTTTTAACCTTTAAAGTGTTGTCAAGTGTCAGTTTGGATGTTTTGGTTTATTTTTAAGTATTTTTCCTGATTGTATTTCATTTTCTTTGTGTGTCTTGTCTTTCAGGAGTAAGGAAAATGCATGATTCGTGGGCTCTGTTTATATTGTAGACCTTTCTTTGATATCATTTTAATCCAGGCGGTCTGAATACGTATAGCTACATCTCTTCCACTTGCAAAGCGTCTCTTACCAATATGTAAAATTGCAGTGTAATACGAAACGAACAATTTATGCTTTCTGCTAAGACAGATATTAATTTAGGAACAAAATTCAGTATTTCCTGGTTGCGAAGCTGTTGGATTGTTCTGTTTAGTCTTGTCATGTAAGTTAACTCTGAAAACCAGACAATCTTCTATTTATTTATTAACACTTGTTAACCTTTTATAGATGGTTTCATCCAAATATTACGGGGGTGGAGGCAGAAAACCTACTGTTAACAAGAGGAGTTGATGGCAGTTTTCTGGCACGGCCCAGCAAAAGTAACCCAGGAGACTTTACGCTCTCCGTTAGGTAAGTTTAAATGTTTGTCTTTCTCCCCAAATTGGTAAGAGTCTGCATTTGATGGTGTTCTATGGGGCAAGAGTTGTAAATGAACTACTTGAAAGAGATGAAAGACTCTGTGGATCACTTCTTCATGGACAAGAGACTAAGAGGTTCTCAAATACTTTTACCCAACTTGGGGAAGCTATAGGTTGGAATGCGGTGAATTCTGATTCTGCAGAGAAACAGAAAAAGTTAGGGGGAAGCAGAAGTAGATTCATAATAGCATTACTTTTAGCCCTTTAAAAATCTATTTGATAACCATCTGAAAGTAGCAGAGATGATATGAATTACTGATTGAGCACGTGCCAGCAAATGCTATCCTAATTCTCTTCTTACAGGAAAAGTCAGCAAGTTTTTAAGGGCAACTGTGGTGCTGTTTCAGCTTCCAAAATAGGCCTTTTGTAACGCTTTTCCCCTGACGCTGTGTGTATAGTGGTAGGGATGGGGAAAGGCAAGAGGAAGTAGATAAAGGAAAAGGGAAAAGTGGGATTGGTGATAAGAATAGTGCTGCTTGGATACCTTTGAGATAATGGGCCTTGTTGAACAGAAGGTTCTCTTTCAGAGAGCTGTTCTTCATTAATGCTAGAGGCCGTGGGAGCAAATGATTTGCATCAGGCAAAGGCAACTGTTTACTGAAGGGGAGATCTGAGCAGTTAGTGTGAAATTCTAGGGAAAAAGAAGCAAATGAGCTCTGATGGGTGAATTCTTCTCGCCCCTACACCCCTTGTGCTTGCATGTGCAATTCTTGCGGGGTCTGAGGGATTTCTGCTGCAGATCGAGGCCACAGAGCTGATGCTGGCTTCGAGGATTCCTTTGTTACGGAATTAAGGTGGTTTTTTTTTCCTATCCTTCCTGACTGTTGAACAGCCAGTTCCCCTTCTTGCAAGCCACTGAAATGTGGCTGAAGCACACTTCAGAGGTGCACTAGCTTAGCTATTCTGCAATATTTCAGTTGGAAAGCGATGCAAATGTGAGTATGGATTTCTCTAACTTGGACAACAGATCGCTAAATATTAAATCGATGGATTAGAAATCAGCTGACTTGTATGGGTGGTTTTTTTCCTTTGTTTCAAATATCAGGCGAACTGGAGCTGTCACCCACATCAAGATCCAGAACACAGGAGACTACTATGACCTCTATGGAGGAGAGAAGTTTGCTACATTGGCTGAGTTAGTCCAGTATTATATGGAACATCATGGACAGCTCAAGGAGAAGAACGGAGATGTTATAGAGTTGAAATATCCACTGAACTGTGCTGATCCTACATCTGAAAGGTCAGAGAAATTGTGGTGAAAACCTCAGTGTCCATGCACTTAATAACTGCATGTTTTTTCCGTATTAATGCTACAGTCAGCTTCCATTTGATGAAAGGGTGGCCTCTGTCTTGTACTAAAAGTGGTTCCATTGATTTCAGTGATATTACTTGCAAAGTAGACTAATAAACATGATTAAAGGTAAAACAATCTAAGCCCCAGAACCTGTTTTCTTCAGCGTTCTTCCTGGTGTGATACAATACCGAAAAAGAGGGCATAGTTCCCTTTATTTTTACTGGGAGAATGTTTTATTTCAGAAGTTCTCCTAAAGCTTCCTGAAGTTGTTACAACAGCAAGGAATTCCCAGGTGTATTGCTGGGCATAACTTTATACAGTTTTTCCAGCAGCAAGTCTATGTGTAAGAAAGTGAACGACATGCAGATCCTCAAGTTGCTCAAACTCCTGTTTGTAGGAGCATGGATAGTAAGGAGAATCTGAGACTTCAGACTCGATGTGTGCTGAGGAAGTATGTGTAAATAAATAAACCTCTCTGGCCAGTAGATATCAGTTTATTCTCAGAAGTGAAAAAACAAGGAAAAATATTAAAACAAGTTATGTCCCTTCTCAGAATGGCTTGTATTTAACAGTAGTGGGGAGGATTATTGCCTTTTTGGCCATGTTTCTTGAAGAAAGGAGATTGATGTGATTATCTTGTCCAGTACCTAATGTGATGGAAGGTTAGGGTCTCGAAGATGCTAGGGTCCTCAGGTTTATCAGCAAAGTGCATCCTCATGAAGGAAATAAAAGAAGAATTAATGCCTTGACTGAGGAAAAAGTTGCTGTGTAAGCTCGTGTTTGTTGGACACGAGGGAACCCATTTGGACTGCTGTAAAGAATCCAAATCAAAGCTTCATTTGAAGCTTGTGTGAAATGCTGCTTTCAGTGCTTATGGAAGTGCTTGGTTTGAAGTGTTTCTGTAATCACTGGTGTGTATGTACATAGACACTGCCAAGGCTTATTTTGGATTTTTTTAGTTTTATAAACTGAGGTTTCTGTAGACCTGGACACTGTTGTTTAGTGTACATAAGCATTTACTTTATTATAAATATTTAGAAGAAGCAGATTCAGCCATGGCTGGAATGACAAGTGGGGTATCTGTCTATATCTTACTTTATTTAAAGGTGGTTTCACGGGCATCTCTCTGGAAGAGAAGCTGAAAAACTATTAACAGAAAAAGGAAAACATGGAAGCTTTCTTGTGCGTGAGAGTCAAAGCCACCCTGGGGACTTTGTTCTCTCTGTCCGGACAGGAGATGATAAAGGAGAAAGTAATGATGGGAAATCTAAAGTGACACACGTCATGATTCACTGCCAGGTATGATGAAGCACGAGCTTCTTTAACAGGGCTACTTCCATGGGCAGTGGGTTTATTCTAACAGGAGGGCTGTCTTGCACTTTGCTACGGAGAGCTGAATACATTTCCCTTTTCCCTGTGGTGCTCTATGTGCTATCCATCATCTGTTTGATCAAATTCACTAATTTGATAGCATCAAAATTCTATTAGCGTTTTATTTTTTTTGACTGCTTGCCTGACTGAATCATGTCATACTATACTATGCTGTCAAGTACCTTTCTAATAGATTTGCTTTTGATTGCATCAGAAGTCTGTCTCAAATCCTCTGCTGATGGAGCCTTTCATGTTCATGAATCTTCTTAAGTGAGTTGCAGTCTCCTGGATAAACTATATAAAAATATGAGTAATTGGACAAATAGAGATCCACCCGGGTATTTCTGTTTCTCCTGTCAGTTCATGAAGTTGCACCTGATAGATGATCTACATCCTGTAAGAAATTTTGAGTATTGAATCCAAGGAACAGTTTGAAATCTAAAGCTTGAATTTAATCTAGGGTAGTTCTTCACTGAAGTATTATTAAATTATAATCTTATGATGTTTTCATATCTGCCCATGGGTTGCTATTAAAGAAAATAATCACAGATTTTGTCATTTTCTTCTGTTATCTCAAAAGACAGGGCAACATCTTAATTGTTTAAAAACAATTAAAATATGATAACAGAAATAGTTTGGAGATAGCAGTGGCCTACCAAGGCTGTAAAAGCTAAACTAATAGAAATTATTTTTTTGCAGAAACCTCTTTGATTTGCAGTTAACTACTAGTAGCCTTTATGACATTGAGGAAAATAACGTAGCATGGCTTTCTTAAAATAGGGGTGGTGGCAGGCAGTACCAGCCTTTCAGGAGCCAATGATACTCTTTTAGGAATTTGAATTGATTTCCAAGGCTATCTCCTGGTTTCTAATCCTGTAGCTCAGGTAGTCTGCTTGAGCTGACTGAACCTCAGTTCAGAAGGAATCTGCTCCCGAAAGGCAGACAAAATGTTTTTCAATTAGATGACAAAAAGAATAACGTCCTCCACAGCATGTGTTTCTTTTTATTAAGGTTCTACCATCCCTTAGCAAAGGATTTTACTAAATTATTCTACATAAGGCTTTAAAGAGAATTTCTCATGTTGCATCACCTGAAGATGATATTAGAGTAGACTTCATATGAAGTGCATTTATTTTGATATCTGTCTTTGAAGGATCTAAAGTACGATGTTGGTGGAGGGGAGAAGTTTGACTCTCTGACAGATCTAGTGGAACATTACAAGAAGAACCCTATGGTAGAAACTTTGGGCACAGTACTGCAACTCAAGCAGGTGAGCGAATGGAGGAGACACTGCTAAGCTTTGTTACCTTCAGCATCTACTGTTGATGTGCAGGCTTTTCCATGTGTCCTGTGAGACATAATTTTTTTTTTTCTTTCCTAATGCAAAAATGAAGAATTAAACTTTGTGAAACTGTATGACCAAGTCAGTCACTTAAATAGGAACAATTTTTTATATGCCTGTGAAGGATAGGCTCTTGTCTCTGATGCATGCAGAACTTCTCTTGGTCTCATCGTGGTCCATGGGGATTGTAGGACTAGTCCAGAAACGATACAACTTAATGTACTGAAGAACAACTGTGAGACTTCAGCTAAAAGCAATTATTTCCTGCCCCGTTCCTGTCTACCCTCACTGCCCTTCATTGTATGAATCATAAAGTTTTGAAGTCCAAAGAGATGCCTGGATCCTATAATCGCCTGTATAAAATATACTTAGTGCAGGGGATTGCTGTTTTAACTGTCTTCTCACAGTCGTGACTTGTTACACCTTTGTTTTATATCTGTATCTTTCTTAGCCCCTGAATACTACCCGTATTAACGCTGCAGAGATCGAAAGCCGAGTGCGAGAGCTAAGCAAGCTAGCAGAGACTACGGATAAAGTCAAGCAGGGCTTCTGGGAAGAATTTGAGGTACTTCATTACATTTCAAGTGTTATGGTATTAAATCTCTATGCTACTAATGAATTAGCTTTGTTACTGCCTTCCTGCCATTTTCTCATCTCCCTTCACTGCTTCAGATCCCTGTTTTTGCTCCCCTGTGTCAGGTACACAGCGCGGGTTAAAATTTTACCAGTTCCACTCTTGTGTCTGTTAGTAAAATGATTGAAATATTTGCCTTTTTTCCTGATTCTTAGAGCTAATTGTGTTCTTCAACGCTATTCATTCAGTGCCTAGCACAATCCCTCCTCAATATCTTCCCCTTTGTGAGGGAGCCTTATGTACAGCTGGATCTGGCCCACCAGGACAATTAATCAGGTTCATTCCCGTGTTCCTTTTCTTCATGTGGACAGGATGAGGTCTGTAGGCTGGATTAAAGTTTCTGGAGGCAAAGGACTAATTCTTAGCCTACGTTACTCTTGGTGACCCGTGTACTAGTACAGTAGTGGTATCTGATGCAGCTGGAATGTGCCAGGTGTATTGTGCGTATGAAGGGGATTGCACCGTGCTTTCTGTTGCACGTCTCAGTGCAGAGGATGGTTCAGTTTGCACACTGCTGTGTTTGGGAGTTTGGGTACCATTTCTTTAAGGAAACTTCAGTGTGGTTTCTCAGTCAATATATGCTCTTGCCCTTGAGTTTGTGGCTTTTTGATTACTGTTTTTGGGGGGATCTTAAAACTATTGTGAAGCAGTAGCAGTAGAAAACGCTGAGATGAAGCTTTGCTGGCCTAGCTTTCCCCTTCTTTGAAGTCCTAATGATTTCAGGGAGCTACTTATGTTTGAAAGAAAATACAGGCGAAGCTGTTAATTTTTCAAGCAGAGCAAATTAAGGATGAGTGTTAACCAACACATTCCAAACTACTTAGGTCTAGCCTGGGTCCTAACCCATCTCTGACAACTGGAGTCACTTAACAGCTGCACGCACGTGATGGTCATAGCCAAAAGCTTTACAAGTGTTTTAAATATAATGGACTGGTTCATACCACACACACACAAGGAAATCACAGTGGAGTCTGGAACTCCACCAGCAGGTGGCAACAGGAAACTGGAAAGTCCCAGTCTTTGACAGAGAGGCTGGTTTTGGCTGTAATGCTATTTTGATAAACTTCTTGAATAGAGATAGATTTGCAAAGCAACCATTCTTGAAGAAACTCTTCTTTGATCAGACAGGTTCGTTAGCTGAATGTACTGTCCAATCTGCTCTGAGATTATGGTCAGGAGGAGAAAAATAAATCCATGAAAAGTAAAAGATTCTTAGCATTCACTGCAAATATGGCTGGAATATAAGAAGGTGAGGTCACAGCAGTGGAGAAATCATAGAATGAGGATTAAGCTTTCTCCTCTTCCTTGCCCTGTGCCCAGCGCAGGGGGGGACAGTCCTTGGCCCAGGACTGCTGAATGGTCAGAATCTCACCAGGAGGGTGCCAGTGGAGGGTACGCTGCCTGTTGCTGAGGGCTTGGGGGTCTGTTTTACCTTAACAGTGGAGTGGTGGATGTCCTGGAGAGCAGTTTTCATCTATTCCTTGGAGGTAAACTGGCCTCAGCCTCCAAATTGCTTCTCTTGCAGAGTTCAATGTGTGAACTTTTTGACATGGGGCCTGATGGGTCAGGAAGATTAGTCACACCTGCTCCAATGGCTAAAACTTCCACATGGGAATTAGGTGCTTTTTGCAAAGACTGATTAGTGGTGTGCTTTAGCGTATCATGACACAGTCATGTAGATTGTGCCTGTGATCATTCTGTGGTTTAGCCTGAACATACATTTGCAAGTTAGCCAAGCAAAGTCTGTTGGCTTCCCTGGGGACTGAGCATACCTCACTCAGAGGGCATAAAAAGGAAAAAGCGTGCCCTGTTGGCGTGCCCTCGTTGTAATTGGTGCTGCCTTACTAAAAGCTGTGTGAATTAATGTTTGGTTTTTTCTTTTCTTCTTCTGGAGGGAAGCACTCGTGTATGGTGTGTTTAGGAATGGATTGCTGATTTGTCAAAATATGACTGAACTGTTCCTTGACACTTACGACTTCTTTGCCGACCTCTGGTCTTTGCTGAATGAATTTGTCTTGTAATGGATTTATCAGTTGGTCCTTAAAAGGCAGGAAAAGACTTTTCCTTCTAGTTTTCTTGAAGAGGAGTATTTGCTAGCAAGCCAGAAGTGTTACAGAAACAGTAAATGTAAGAAATGAAAGATTTTTACCTGTGAG
>NW_009258275.1:595323-603327 GCF_000687185.1 Egretta garzetta | reverse complement strand
GCACAAAACCTTTTTTTCCCCCCCCAACTGTGTTTTTGGAAATGAAGCAATCTCCTAGCAGTTTTAGTGTCGTGCTTTTTCATTCACCTCAGGCAAGCTATAGCTGTCAGCCTTGGTGGCAGGAGGCAGGGGGACAAACTCCAGGCTGCCCATGGATCTCTGCCTGTGCTGTTTATGATTTGGCAGTCCAGATGGTAGTTATAAATTACTTGTCTTCAGGCATATTTAAGAACATACCTCTTGTCCCGTGAACCACCAGACAGAAATGTTGACAGTCCTTGTAATGTTTTTGCTTCTGAAAAATGGCTGTTCGGTGAGCTTAATGCTTGGATGTTGCAGTGAAATTGAGGATGATGTTTCAGATTTATTGTTGCATTGTGTACATCTCTTAATGGGCTTGTTAGAGTTGTTGCTGCTCACAGATCTCTCCTCAGGGATGCTTGAAGCAATAATAATTAACTGTATGAAGTGAAGATGTGTTTGAAGCTATGGTTTCCATTTTTTAACCTGCTAGCAGAGTTTAGTTTTTGGTTCTTTTGCTTGGCGTTCCGTCTGGCTGTGACTCAGTGTTAATATCATATTAAGGTCCTCTGTGATAGTGGTGCTTGAAAGACTCTTGCAGTGTGGCTTACTGCAAAGTGCTGTTTCACCCATCGCTAGTAGAAGCAAGCGGTGCTTTATGGGGATATGTTTTCTGTCTTTTGCTTCACAAGCATGAAACCTCGCAGCTCTCCTATATTGCTTTTGTTCTTTGGTTTCCCTGTCTTTAGGATCATAGAATCATAGAATGATGATGAGCCTAATTGTCCAAGGTCACTAAGTGAGGTAATAACAGAGATTGAAATAGAAGTGAGGAAATGTGCCTGACATGCCCAGTCTTTAAAGTAAAAGCAATCTCTGCAAGAGTATTAACAGTGGCAATAACAAGGGGAGCAGCTTCCAAAGCCTTGAGCGTTCCTTTTAGTCGGGCCAGTACTGCTTTTGGGATTAAAACTTGGAAAAAAAGACGTTGAGATTCTGGTCCCTCGGGCTTTGTTGCAAGTAGGGGGATTTGCTACTAAGCAACGTGGCTGTGAAGTATGGAATTGCTGCTGTTCCTGTCATATTAATTGTGAACCAGGCACTGAGAAATTAGCTCCTTGCCAATAGGAGAAATCCCCATGCACGTTTGTTTCTGCACTAGGATGACTTGTGCATAACCCTGTTTGTAGTTATCTAATGCACCCCCCTTCTCCCCCCAACAGGGTAATATGAGAAAGTCTGGGCAAAATTTTGTACTGGTTTAGTTGAAATGGTCTTGTGTTGGTAGAAGAGAATAATTCAAGCGCTTAACATGGTATATGGCTGTGGTGGTGGGTTGTGCATTGGCATTTTACCCGTCTCATCCATACCTTTGAAAATACTGCAGCATTCCCATGTGGACTTCTGTTCCAGAGGAATAGACAAGAATATCTTTCCAATATTCTGCTTCCAACTGCTGAAGGACTTTTCACTGTGCTTGATATTTAAAGAGTTCCTTGTGTTGAGGTGCTTTGGGTTTTCTGCATGTTCCTTCCTCCTTCTTGGCTGTTTAGAATTGGTCTGGCTGTGGCTTGCAAGGATCCGCTCTTGTGGTGTTGCTGTAATGCAGCCTTCGTAATCTCGGGGACTTGTTTTTGGGGGCTTTCCAGCAGACTCGCAGCCTTCGTAATCTCAGGGACTTGGTTTTGGGGGCTTTCCAGCAGACTTGCTGTAGCTGAAGGAGCAGAAGGCGGCTGGTAAGGCCTAGAGGAATCCAGTGCCTTACTCCTTTGCAGGCTGGCAATGTTTTGAATGCATTAGTTCCTAATCTTTATCAGTACTAAAGCTAATGCCTGTTTGGTGGAAGTTCTTTAACCCCTTACCTGCCTGATTCAGGAAAAAGGAGAAATGAGATAGTACTCCTAACTTTTATGCTTGGTGAGAAAGACCGATGGATAAATGTTTATTTGGACCGGCTCTGTAGAATGCTGCTTGGGGTATTTGGTTTATTTCCTGTGCCTTTTGAGATGGTCAGATTTCCACAGGCAAAGTTTCGTTGTGGTCCCTTCTAACCAGTTAGGTTTTCCTTGCACAGTGCTTCACAGCTAAAAGCTTAAGGGGCCAGCTTGAGTCTGCTTGGTCAGAACAAGTACCATGAAGACTTGCTGGCGATAGTTTGTCGTTTAAAGGAGCTTGGAATTCCTAGGTGTTTGTCAGGTGGAAAATAGCTTGCCTTGTCACTCAAGCTCCTGTGTTTTTTGTATGCCTTGGAAGCCATTCCGTATTAAGTCTGAATGGAGAAATCTAGTACCCCCCTCTCTTTCTCTGATTCTCTGGCGTTATAATCAAGTATGATCATTTTTGTGAGAAAGGGTCGCTATGATGCTGGTGAAACAGTCCATACCGCTTTTGTTAAAACCAGTTATTTGTGCTGTTTTCATTTAGACTTTACAGCAGCAAGAATGCAAACTTCTCTATAGTCGTAAAGAAGGTCAACGTCAAGAAAACAAAAACAAAAATAGATACAAAAACATTTTACCCTGTAAGTATAGATTTCTTTCATTATAATGCAAGCCTGCTACTTTTCTACACTTTGTTTTCTTAGCTCGTAAATACAGGGTTAATTAATCGCCACCGTGCTTTTTCTTCTTTAGTGATAATTTCCCCTCTTATGTTGTCAGTATTAGCCCATGCAATTTCCAATTTGTGTTCATGTACTTGCACTTTGTAGATACCGATATTTTGATTCCCAAGTATTGTTTTTATCTTCAGCTTTCATTTAAAAGCGTCACATCCCTAAACTTACTCAGCAAACTGGAATGCTTAAATTTAAGAGGATTAATTTGTGGTACAAAACTGCGTGGTGTAAATCCAGCGGCCGTTTGCCTTGACTCAGTGCAAGTCCATGTACTCACAAGTTACTAGAGGTCGTGAATGCTTATTTTGATCTAGCTTGTTATGAATTGGCCACTTGTTTTAAGAAATGGCAAATGGTTGAATATTCTAGCTGCTAATTTACTGAGTTTGGTAACTTAATAGCTTCTGGTAGGAGTAAGAAATGTACCTGTCTCTAGGATATTTAAAAAGAGCTGTGTGTTTATACCTGTAGGATGCAAGTGCTTAACATACATATATGTTCTTCCAGTTGATCATACCAGAGTTGTTCTACATGACGGTGACCCAAATGAGCCAGTTTCAGACTATATCAATGCTAATATTATTATGGTAAGTATCCTCCTACCTACAGGAATCTTGTTAGCACAGCCCATGTCTGCTCTTCAGCAGACTCACCTAGACCCAAATTAGTCTTGTGACAAATTGTCACCATGTGTTAAATTGTTTTTTTTTTTCTCTAGCCTGAGTTTGAAACCAAGTGCAACAACTCCAAGCCAAAAAAAAGCTACATTGCTACTCAAGGTTGCCTACAGAACACAGTGAATGACTTCTGGAGGATGGTGTTCCAGGAGAATTCCCGAGTTATTGTTATGACAACAAAAGAAGTTGAAAGAGGAAAGGTAAAGACAGACTCTCAAACTGGCCTTAGGAAAGATCATGATATTGGAACGTGGGCAAGGACTAAAGTGACTTGGTTATCTTGATTTATATGCTGAAATCTGGTGTGCCACCATGTCTTTGGAGACTTGGAAGGTGCTGAGTGGCCTTTTTTATTGGTGCCTGTGGGAATTGAGGGCATGCTGCTATCATATCATCAGGCCTCCCCTTTTTTAAGGGTTGACTGATTCAATTTTAGCTACTGAATGTGAATCTATGTATTTTAAAATTATTCAGGGAATGAGGCACTGGAATGAGAGATGCAGCCAAATGGCACTCTGCATACTTGAAGGGATAACTCTATTCTTGTAACAAAAGTATTGCCACTTATTTTATGGCATTAAGCTTGTATAGGCTTTACTAGAAAAGCAGACTTGTGGGACTTTTATAAGAGTGAATTTAGATGATATTGCTTCTTACCTAAAAACTACAATACAGTGTGAAAATTACTGCCCCAAGTTCACCTCATTCAAGTCACATTTACTAGACTCTACTAGAATGCTGTTCTCTCTTCTGGCTTTACTTCCTATGCTTGAATTTGATTATGTTCTCACTATGTGCTGAGCTAGTGATTACAACTGAAACTGTACCTACTTGGGAACCCCACAACCAGGTGTGATTTAGCACTTTTATTCCTAAAGCCAGGTCCTTTGCCTGCCCTGTCCTTCCTGAAGACAGCTGCCTGTTCCGCCTCAGGAATCTGTAAGCCCCTTGTGAGCTGCTCTGGCAGTATTTAATGCTCTGAAGGAGGGAATTTTCCTGCAATGGTGTATCCCAAGAATGTCTGTTTTACCTTTTGAGGGCAGAGATCTTGTCTTATTCGCTGCCTTCTGGCAAATCCAAGGCTATTACTTTGTTTCTGGGTTCTAATGACATATGGCAGAAAAGCATAGGAAATAGTTGAATACTGATATTCTGGCAACTATCACGTACCACTTCCTGTCTATAGCATAGTTTTATCTTTGGAATGTGTTGCTTCTGGTCTTTTTTTCTGTTTCATAAACAGTTTCTTTTCTTTTTTCTTTTTTTTTAAATTTTCTCTGCCTTTTCCATGTACCATTGTCCACCTCTTCAATAATCCGATGACCTGTTTTTGAATGGAAAGCTGTTATCTTGTTAGATGAGGGTTGCTTTTGAAAAAAAAAATAAATTAAATTGAAAGTATAGCTAATGTTTTTCTATGGGTGACTGATAACTGCGGGGGTTCTTTACCGCTGCCCCTGAAAAAAGAGGTGCTGTGTGTATGTACTGAAGACAAACAGCAGGAGACTTTATGGGCTTGTCTTCCTAATCTGGGTATTAAAGCTGCCATTAGTGGTGTTTGTAGAAACCATTGGACTCTGTCTTTGTGGATTTTATTTGGCTTTGTAAATTTCTGCCCATTCATCACCCTTGTAAAGGGGCATAATTTGTGTTTCCTTCCTGAGAGTGAACTGAAGGAGGGAGTAGCTACCCCTTTCCAGTGGCTTTCCTCTTAAATCTTTCTCTTGGAAGAACAGAAATAAATAATGGGGTTGTTTTGAAAGAGTTCACTTGAATACACTTAATACACTTTTTTTTTTTATACATAACCTATGGAATGGCCTGTGCTCCTCTGCAGTTTCTCCATGATTCTTTCCAAATTTTGCTAAGCCTGTTTTCTGTCCTCTGGCTGTATAAAACATTTTAATGCCTGATTACTTAATCAGTGCTGTAAGCATTGATTTTTTTTTTTCTTTTTTCTTGATGCCTCTTTTACTTCTCCAAGAACTGCAGATAACTGTCCTGATATAAAAGAAAAGCTTTTTTTATCTCAGGCCAAGATGCTTTCAGATCTGCAGGAAGGAGAGAAACATCTACATCAGAGATGACTTCAAGAGCATGTTGCCTAAGGAATTGAGGAACTATGAAACATCTCAGATCTGCACAGAGTTCTGAATATGCTTTAGAATACACTGTAGAAGCAGCAAATACGTAAAAACTAAAATAGTGGTGTTTTGGAGGCAGTCCATTGAGCTGATGGCACATGCATCCCCTTTATCACACTAAAGCTTGTTTTAACGTCGCGTGTTACTGTTCAGGCTTGCTATACCAACTGCTCTTGTGTTCAGAGTTCTGTATTGAAACTGCCAGTTATCTTGGCATATGCTAAGATCAGCATCTTTTCTTTAGCTTGAACCTTTTTGGAGAAGGCAGGGAAAGAAGGGCAAAAGTAGCAGAAAAGCATCTTGCTGCCTAAGTAGGCTGGAAAGCATGTGTTCTATCGTTTTTTACCCTATCTTGTGCTGGCAGAAGGAACTTTCTTGTTGCCATGTTTTCTGATAAATATGCAGTAGTAACTGCAAATAGGAAATGTTTCTCTGTAGTACTCAGTGTTTGATCTGCGTTTGCTCTTGCTGGAAGCTGCATCTAAATACCCACTGTAATACCTCATTTGATACTGTGTGGACTTGTATTGCATTCGCAGGCTAGCAGGAGTCGCCCTTCCCTGAGCTTTTACAGGAACCAAATGAAAGTAGTAATAGGCAAACGTGTTCTTCAGTGGATGGAATACATCCCTGGCCAAAGATAATCTGAGGGTGAAGCAGCACACCAAAAGCTCTAAATTTCAAAGCTTACGGACGCAGGAGGCTTCAGTCCCCTGCCACGGGGAGCAATTCTTTTGTTGCTTTCGTGATTGAATTAGAGAGCTATGTTAGCCCTTTCTGCTCCAAGTGATGAAAAAGCCAGCATCCAAGTTTCATTTCTGCTAAAAACTGCTTATACCTTTGACTTGTATTTATTTTGCAGGCCGTTGGGTTTTGGTTGTAGAATAGCCCGTAAAGCTACAGCATTCCGCTGGAAATTCTCAGTATTTTGAGACTCATAGTTGGGTGGAGATACCAGTAATGGTATTGTAATCTTTGGGTTTTGAAACTGAGGCAAAGCAGGTACTAAGATGATCACAAAAGCTGCTAAGAGGAGAGCTTGCCTGTACCTGTTTGTCTGAAATCATCCGGTGTTTGTTATGGGGAAGAGAAGCTTCCCCCTGAAATGTACTTTTCCCTTGTCAGCTAGTTGTCCAGCTGGTGCTAGTAATTGTCCTCTATGTATTCGCAAGTGAAAGCTTCAGAAATGTGTTTGTTAACCAGTTTGAGAACCAGCCTTTCTCCTTACTGATCGCTCCTTTTTATTTATTTATTTTTTTTTTAAATTTTGCAGAGTAAGTGCGTCAAGTACTGGCCTGATGAATATTCCCTAAAGGAGTATGGTGTTATGCGTGTTAGGAATGTTAAGGAGAGCGCAGCACATGATTACACCCTAAGAGAACTTAAGCTTTCTAAAGTTGGGCAAGTAAGTACGTTAGTAACTCTGTCCTTTTCATTTAGGTTGCAGATCACAAAAAAAAAAAATGGAGAAATAGACTGTTTCTTTGGAATCAATAAAAGCACTAAGAGATTAATAAATTGAGCCCTGTCTCTTTCTTTGAAGCTCCAGGTTTAGTTCCATACATCTTTCTCTTTGTCCTTGGGATAATTGAGGATTCTTATACCTAAGCACTTTTTGGCAGAAGATGCACGGCTGCAGAGCTTTGAGGAAATCTGGAAAGAGAGACGATGCTTTTAAGTAATCACAGTTCAGTCTAGCTAGGTTTTGGCTTCCTTTCATGGAGATGGTTGCACTAGAAGAAAATGGTTGTGTGTGTGTCCAGTATGTAGAAAGGACACTTAAGGGAAAGGAATAAAAAATATGAGGAAGGAAACAGTTAACTAGCGTGGAAGTAGCACTTCCTTGTTAAAGAACAATTTGGATCAGGGTGCAAAAAGAGTTGTGCAAGAAGCAAATAAGCAGGATGTATTAGATTGGCATGTCCATGGGATGGAACTGGGTGGGAAGAAGTGCGTAAGGTAGGTGCCCCTAGGAATGAATGGCGAGTATGACAGGCGAAGGTCCCTCGTTTTTGGTTGCCCTCAGGCAGAACTTTGCCACGGCTTCTAAAGGTGAAAATGGAAATGTTCTTGGCAACAACTGCATGAGAAAGAGGCAGGTGGTGTGATTGACTTGTCAGGCCAGGAAGAACTCTGGCTTGTTCCTTCCTTTAAAGAGAGCTGTGGTGCTGTGGATTCCGAGCAGCAGGTTGGATATGCCACCTTTGGATCGGACTCAACTTTGCCACATAAATGCTTTTAGTTAGGTTTTGATCTGAAGGATTTTGTTTTCACGTGTTGGCATCTTCCTTCCAGGGGAACACAGAGAGAACAGTCTGGCAATATCACTTCAGAACTTGGCCTGATCATGGAGTCCCAAGTGACCCTGGTGGCGTACTAGACTTTCTAGAGGAGGTGCACCATAAGCAGGAGAGCATTTCTGATGCAGGACCAGTTGTGGTCCACTGCAGGTACGGTGATGCGCTATGCCTCTCCTGCTGCTATTCTCTACGCCTTTGGAGTTCTGTTAGATCCCTTTTTTTTTTTTTTTTTTTTTTTTTTTTTT
>NW_009258275.1:586253-595101 GCF_000687185.1 Egretta garzetta | reverse complement strand
GCGTGGGGGCTGTGTTTTAATTCTGCTTTTCCTGTTTGTTGTAGCTTGGCAGAGGCAAAGTTTCAGAGGCTGCAGGGGCAGTGAGATCCTTTTCCTTTTCTTTCTTTTCTCCCTGGCATGTACTGCAACGCCTTCCGCCAGTAACTCCGTTTTTTTTTTTTTTTTTTTTTTTTTTCTCCTGGTGGGGGAGCTGAAAACTTTAAAATATGACAACTTTCCCCTAAGAGTTACTCAGACTTTCATCCGTCAAGGTGTTTGTGCTTTGTTTTGCGAAATGATATAATCTAGATAGGTGTCATACGGTTACCTTCTAAGCAGGTTGTCTTTCAGAGGGTGCGTGTCTGAATAAGAACTTCTGATGTTGCATGAGAAGTCTTGGCCAGGTGCGTTTTGGTTTGCAGGATCGTGGGAATTCTAGTCTCCCATCCCACCTTCTGTGAGTGTGCTCTTCTCAGTCTTGGCTTACAAATGAGATGACTTTTATAAGGCAAGGAAATGTTAGCTGTGACCTTGTAGGTTTTTTCTGATTTAAGGATATTAATAAACACTGAGGTACAGAAGCGCTGTTATGAATTCTGTCTCTTCCATGTTAAGTTGACTAGGTCTCTAGTTACTTTTGGCTCTGTGGCTTGGTTTGACTCTGGGTATAATTTGGAGTTCTAATGTCTCTTAATACTGGACTCCTACTTGTATTAGTGTTTTGGTGTCTGTCTAGAAAGAGCAAGACCATTAACTTTTCTCCCCCTTCTCTTTTTTTTACAGTGCTGGGATTGGGCGAACAGGGACTTTCATTGTGATTGATATTCTTATTGACATCATCAGAGAAAAAGGTAGGTTCCCTCCCCCTTTTATTTTCCTGTGGTACATTGACAGATACATCACAGTAAAAGGACAGGAGTGTTGATAAGAGTAGAGGATTCTAGTGATGCTACAAAGCAGGCGTGTGTGTTTGGCATAGAAGGGACTTGCTCACTCCTCTTGACTTAGCTGCAATCAAAGCGCTGAAACCCTGCTCCAGTTCAGCATAACGAAAACTTTCAGCTGAGGATTAGCCAAGAGTCTGATTGTTTTTCTTATTATTCTTTTAAAATCATTCATGAGCGTGTGGCGGTCAATGTACTCATGCACGCTGAATTTGAGTAACTTGGTTTTGGAGAACAGCGTTGTGTTTATGTATAAGCTGCCATAAACACTGACTCAGCATGTATGTTGAGCCAGGTTGCATTTAAAGTCATCTTGGAATAGCGTGAAGTGATGCAGTTTTCTCCCCCAGGACAACTTTCCACATTATGCTACAGCTCTACAGATCTGTGTATTGGTAGTCGAGGACAAATCCTCGACTTAACTTTAAATGTTAGCAATCTTGCTTATCGTTCCACTACACTGTGTTCTGGACGATGAGGCCAATCTCTCCCAAAGGCAGTTTATTTCGCTGTTCTTAATATTATGATGATTCTTCCTAGGTGTGGACTGTGATATTGATGTTCCAAAGACCATTCAGATGGTGAGATCACAGCGGTCAGGAATGGTTCAGACGGAAGCACAGTACAGATTTATTTACATGGCAGTACAGCACTACATTGAAACGCTACAGCGCAGAATTGAAGAGGAGCAGGTATATTTGTCCTAGAATATAAAATGTTACATAGGAACATGTTGTCATTGGAACGGGGAACAGTTGCTCGTTTGCTGCTTGTTACTTTTGGAGGTCTGACTGCTGACTATATAACCAGTGGATCATGAAGAGGCTAAGTCTGTAACCTGTTAACCCTGTTCATTTCAATTCATATGCTTAAGAAGTACTTAAACTATTAAATGGAATTAGAAAACTGTAAAATAAAACCAGTGTGTTTGGCCACTTGCAGAGGAAGAAAATAATCAGTCTGAGAGTCTTCTCCCTACGACTGCAGCTAGTGCTGCTTTACCTTCCATGAAAATGCTGGCATGTATGGGATCCCGTCTCCCAGTCCCTGCACCCCAGATCTCAAATTCCCTTAAAATTACCTAATTTTCTGTGCAAGAAGAATAAAAGGCTCTGTTAATTAATACAGAACCTTGTGCTCTATTGAGCTTTAAAGATATTTCCAATCTGTTAACTGTATTTCTAAAGTATGATAATCAAATTTGAATGCTGGTTTTAAATTACATGTTTATTAGTAAGAGGTAAATATATTGGACTGAAAGACTGAAGAATGCGCGTGGTGATTTTGCAGTGCCGTGTCCAATAAGAAGCATATTTCTAAAGTATGATAATCAAATTTGAATGCTAGTAGCTCTGATATGTATTTTTGAGTTTTAAATTACATGTTTATTAGTAAGAGGTAAGTATATTGGACTGAAAGACTAAAGAATGCGCGTGGTGATCTTGCAGTGCAGTGTCCAACAAGAAGCAGTTAGAGGAGTGATTTGGTGTGGTAAGATGAGGAAAGTTTTGGAATATATGGTGACAATCACAAGACCTTCACTTCTCTCTTCTGTTTAAGTACTTCATTGCACTCAAATTTTGTGGTCTTTTACAGAATTGACCTTATTTTGTAATAAAGAACTGACACGCTACTCAGTGTTGCTTTCATGCTCTGCCCTAACCTCTGGTCACCTGGGATTTTATCTTTTTGTTTCAGAATTACAGTATCTTTCCTTCTGCAGCTGGCTTGCTGCTCAGGAGGAGATAAAGGCACCCAAGCGATCGGGCAGATGCGGGGAGCTGTGCGGTTAGCGCGGTGCCAGGTGTGAGATGCAAGCCCTGTTTAGAGATGGAGTGTGCCAGCTTGGCACTCTCGCCTGGCTTCTGGCCGCTTTGGAGTGTGTCGGAGCTTATTTTATACATGCCTCCATGGGGTGGATGCACTGTTCAGCAGAGAGGATAGAGACTTTATTCCTCTCCCCAGGACAGCTGTTGTGTGCTCTCAGGGTGATTAGGCACAAAGCAAAGAACAAGAAATCCCTCAGGTGTACTGTTTTTTTTTTCCTGGCTTTGTTGTCTCGCTTCGCCTTGGAGCTCCCTTGTCTCTCTCTCGGTGTAATTATGCAAGCCTTGTATCCTCAGCTTTTTGACTATGGTCTCAGCTGCTGCCATTTACGGAGCAGATCTGTGACTCTCTTGATCGTTGTAATGGGGTTCGAATGGTATTTTGTCACCAAGTGGAGCAGTGTATTTCTCCTCCAGTGTTGAGGCTCACTTAGTAGTGTTCCAGCCTTTATTCCAGTACTAGCTCAGAAGGCACAGGTATAAAAGTTTAAGAAACTGGAAATAAAACATTGCTTTACCTCAGGAGGTCTTGGCCTATAACTAAGGCTAGTGGCAGCTGTAGGAATAAAACAGTGTAGAACTTTTCAGACAAAAGCAAAGCTATGTGGTGACTATAGGAACTGATGTCCTGAAGAAAGCATGATGGATTTGAATGCTCCAAACCATTTTGACGGAGCGGAAAAAAATTGGCTGAGTAGAGTAGCAGAATACTGTATGGAATGCTTGAATTTCACCCCAAAAGGATGCTTGGGGAGTAAAATGCTATTTTTTGAGAAACTTTAACTTCTGGAACCTTCTTCTCTCTATGCTTGGTTTTAATTGCAGTTGCAAACAGTAAAACCTGGAAGATTGAAAAGAAAATGGTGAATTAGGGCACCTATATAGGAAAGAGTATGGGGTTGTGCTCCCTGTCTGCTTTTCAGTCTGTACAAACACAAGCCAGCCCTGATTAAAAATTAGGTAGTCACGTTAGCCAGCCTGTTGTCATGCAGGACTTAAACCAGCTGGGCTGAAGAAGCGGATATGTGAATCCTGCAGCTGTTCGCATAGATAATGCCTGAATTTTGTTTATATTCAGGAAACATTTCCCTCCCCTGCTAGCATTCTCTCTTGCATTGCAATGCCGAGAGCCTCAAGGTTTCATGGAGTTAAGTGTTGCGTTAAATATTGCCTGTCTTCTTACGAGTGTAGAAGAGAAGCAAAGTGAATTTGTTTTAGGGTTTGTTTGGGTTTTTTCCTGTGGAAATGTGTCTGTCTTTACATCTAAGAAACAAGTAGTTCTTACCACGTTTCTATTATTCTGAATTAGAAAGGATAATTACAGGGAATTAAGCAAAAGGAGGAGACGCCAGATATCTACGTTTTCTATACTTGTTTTATCTGTTTCAGTCAGTTTAAGTAATAGAAGAACTGACCGATTCTTTTAAAATTGCTTTTACCGTACAGTTAATCTGTAACTTGAACTGCCATTCACCATGCAGTTTTGGGGTGGGGTGGGGGTGGAAATCAAGCCCTAGTTTTGGGCTTCAGAATATTCTTGGCAGATGAGGGGGTTGTACCCATAACACTGTAGAATGCAGCAGAGTTTGAACCTTTGCATTTTATTTAAATCTTATTTTTTTAGCTTCAGCCTTCCAGGTAATTGATCTGGACTGGTGGTCTATTTGAAAGTGATTTGTCAGGAGTAAGTAGGAGGCTGAGAGGGGAGAAGTTCAGTAAAAGAACAGAAGAAGTTGAGCAAGTCTCAGAAGGTCATCTTGGATAAAGTTCAGCCTGCGTTGCTCTACAGAGCATTTGTAATGGAAACTCAGCAGCCAGATCTCCCCAGAGGCTCTGACAACCTCTGTTGGGAGATTCAGCCAGTTATTTAGTACTTGTTGGAGCATTTAAATCAAACAAACAAAACCCAAAACACCACCACACCCCCCAAAAACCAGTAGAGTGTAAAATTTTGAAATGAGGATTTAATTTATATGTAGGTTTCGGTGTATGCATGTGTTGTGAATGTTCGTCTTGAAAATTAGGAAAGCCATATCCCCTTTCTTTCCTAGTGTATCTTTGCTTGCTGGAGCCTTCAGTATCTTTAGATGAATGCCAGCGCAATTGGCTGCAGCTTGTAACATATGCTGCAGAATACAAATAACAGCTTGGGTTCTTTTTATATCAAACCTAATGGGCTAGGATGTTATTTTATTAGCGATCTTGCAAACAACGCTGTTACTCATTTGGCCACATCTCCAAGCTGGAAATAAGGTCAGTGGGAAGCCCACTGGCTGATACTGTCTCTATTAAAGAATGAAGTGTGGTTTCTTCTGCCAGGTAAGATGAAGATGTGGTACGAGTGCTGGTTCGTAGGGTTGGTACGTTCTGCTGGAGGTGGTGGTGAAAAGAGGAATATTGAGAAGTGAGGCTTTTCAGGTCTTGTAAGGGAATAGCTAAAGCCAATCTTTAGGTCCTATCCATTCTGTGTGTGTTATCTACAGAACTGAGCTCTCTTCTGTTTGTGGACAAACCTTTCTCCTAAAACCATGCATAGTTATACGTGTAATTTCTGCACTACTTCAATGATTGTTTTCTATTAGTAATTAAAAATTTTGTCATGTTTTGCTTCACAGAAGAGTAAGAGAAAAGGTCACGAATACACAAACATTAAATATTCATTATCGGACCAGACAAGTGGGGATCAGAGCCCTCTTCCACCCTGTACCCCAACCCCAACGTGTCCAGAGTAAGTGCGCTTCTGTTCATACTGTGTGAGTTTTGAACTGTTCACCTAAAATCTTCAGGGACCTCGAATGAGAATGAGTTATCACAGAATCTGCCCTGGACTGTGGGCCTGTGTTTTTCTTAAAATAAACTGAGCAAAATAGTCACTGAGTTACACTGCGTGTACAAATGTGGCTTTCTCAAGCTAGATTCTTCAGACCGTAAATATGTTTCATTTCAGAATGAGAGAAGATAGTGCTAGAGTATATGAAAATGTGGGGCTGATGCAACAGCAGAAAAGTTTCAGATGAGAAGATGTACAGAGACTTCCATGCAAGGGCAGGTATGTATGTATGTTCACAGGCAGGTATGTGCGTACATTCAGGCGTGAGCACGCATACCCAGCCTGGAGTTGCGGGGTTTGGAGAGAATGTACACAAAACCAAACTCTGAGAAGAACTGTAGGAAGGACTTGCTAATGCCTGAAATGCAGTCAATCTATCCTTCTTAGGGCGTTTAAATTCCAGAAGCTAATTTTGATTGAGTTGCATCTATGCTACCCTTTCAAAACAACGTGGAATTAGCTTGGTAGTTTGGCCTTTGTTCTCCTGTCCTGACTCACTGGTGACAGAAGCTGGAGGTCTTTATTATTCAGGAGACTGAAATTCTGCATGCTAGCAGAAGATAAGTAGCAACTACAGTCTGAACTTTCCACGTCTTTTAGAAGTGATCTTTGCTCCTGGTCGATGCTAAGGATTTGTGTGCATCTAAAGAGATTCAAAGAACACTTAATCTCATGCTCAGCCTTGTAAGAGGTGCAATGAGCAAGTTTGCCGCTGTGCCCGCATGATGCGAGTACTTGGTGTAGTATCGTCGTCATACTAGTGAAAACTAAATCTGTAGATTCTCTTTGTTATGTTTTAAATATCTGTTAATAATTTAGTTCTTGCAGTCAGACAACTGAATATATATATATTGGTTATTAGCTAAAATGTTTAACTGGTACTTTGGTTAACAAGCTGTGAATACAGCAGAGGAGTACCTTTGAATTTAGGGTGTCTTTAGTCATTAACTTTTGGATTCTAATCTAAAGCCTTTTGTCATTCCCGCCACACCACCACCCCACCCTCCCCGCCCCATGTTTTTAAAGCCCTCAGAAATCCTGTTTTCCCTTTTCTATTTGGTAACTGTAAGTACGTTTCATCCTTTAGTCCAAGGATCTTCTCCAAGTCTATACACAAACACATCTTCTACTGCCAAAGTACCATGCCGTTTAGAAGCAAGGTTTGAGACTTTTGGTTGATTTTAAGGCTTTCCTGAGTCAAAATTGAGCACTTCTATGTAATGTCAGAACAAGAAATAACCACTGGTTTTTCTCCTGAATAACTTTTATTTTCTTCTCCCTTCCTTTCCCAGAAACGAATATGGTTTTTAAAAAGGTCAAGAAAGAGATGGAAGAAGCTTCACATGAATGGTGAACTCTTGAGGGCTTGGTACCTTTTTATTTACGGTTTTAATCCTTCAACAGTAGGCAAAACTTAAGACCATCTAAAGATTGTTTATATCTCTTCTCTCCAATACCTGATTTACAATTGCTCATTTTCCAAATAAAAGGAAATCCTTTCTACAACGTAGACAACTACTTTGTAGAGTCAGTTTTGAATCCTGCAAGCTGTTGGACTGTCATCCATTTGTTTTTTAAATAGTATTTTTGTTTCACAGTATGGCTATTAGTTGGGGTTTTTTTTTCCTTATTTGAGCAGTTGTAGAATTTTATTTTTGGGGGGTGGGGTGGGGTGGTGGGAGAGCAATGATATGCATAAATCCGTTACACTAATGTCAAATACTGATGGGAACAATACTTGATTGTTTGAAAACAGTGGATCGCCAGCGTGAATAGAATCAGCTACGTGATAAAATTAGTCCTAATACATTTCAAACTCAGACTGAGTTTCATAGGGGTGAGCAGTTACTGATATGAAGGTGCTTTTTGTGATAACCGATGGCTTTGATTACAACTGAGCTGAGCGGCTGGATGGGCTAGTTTTGATTAATTGTGCAAGGTAGCCTTTACATCGGATGACATTTCTTTTACGTGATCTCTACCCACAATAGAAATTTACTGTATCTCTGAAAAGACACAGTGGCCTAGTGGTTTGTGAGGACACTGTCTATGTTCATTTGTCTGTGTTCATCTGTTAAGCAAGAGACTGAACTTGTAGAATTAAGGTATGTTAAAAAGTTGCATGACGACACCGTGACAGCGCATTAAAAACAGTGAAACAAGTAACCCACTGTGCAGGCTGTTACCTTCCTACAAGGTAACCCTCTTCCCCTTCTGCTGGGGAGGTGAAAGCTGTTGAGCCTTCTGGTTTTTTAGTAAGGCCTTATGCTAGTGTAAGTGGCTAAATTAAAGTCGTGTGGGGAAAGCAGTGCGTGGAAGCTAGCTATTCACTGAAATTGCCTTAGCTGAAAAGGGCAGCACGGGCAGCGAGGCCAGCAGCCTTGTTCTGGTTGGCTTCATCAGGCAGGAGTTAATTACTGTTCTACCTGAAGTGCCTTTCAGAGCTGCATTGAATTTGCTGTCCCTATTAGATTAAAAAAATAAAAAAAATCATGTTCATCTGAAACCAGTTCTGATTGCTGTCGATGAGACAGAGTCCTCTTCTAGAAGACTCTAGAACGAAGCATTGCTGTTAAGCTGCCAGTTGATTGGGTTTCTTCACTTTGTTTGCTCTGTCCGATTATCTGGACCAGAAGCTCCCCTCGAAGCCATTAGCAGCTGCACGTGTGCATTAATGGCAGAATCGGTCCCGAAGAGCGGGTGCCGGTGGTATCTTACCAATGTCTTTCCCCATGCTCCTGGGGAAGTTCTGTGACTTAAGTGGTGTTAAGGAATTATTGCCGTTTTCATACAGCGGGTGCAGATGGTGAACACTGCATGAAGTTGCTGTATGCAAGGGTGCAGGGCCAATGGAACTGCGTTATTGGCCTTACTAGTGAAATTATGCTGAAGCCTGGAATGTAATTAATGCAGCTTTGTGAAAGGTGAAGTGGGAGATTACATTACCTTTTCCTGAGAGTGCTTTGCAGAATCAAATATTTGAACACTTTGTTTGAACTGAATGAAGGTGCTTCTTTAACGTTAAGCAGAATTTTGTTACTTTGCCTATTGTCCTTTTTGTCTTTTGAGGCTTTGGGTTTTTTTGGGAACTCCTGTCACCAGCATACCATAATACATGTTTTAATGTCATAGCTTTATACTCTCATCATAAGTCCTTGTGCCCTTTCTAGATCTAAGATTTCTAGTCATGATGAGAGAGAAATCTGTTCATTTGGTAGCGAGATGCCTGCTCTACATTGCCTGCTTCCTCTCCTGTCCCTACGTGCAGC
>NW_009258275.1:580952-586178 GCF_000687185.1 Egretta garzetta | reverse complement strand
CTGCTGAACAGGGATCAGTTACAAGGGTTGGTATTTGTACAGAGCAATTGACAGCAATTAAATATTTGTCTAAAACTTAGGAAGTTGTAACTTAGAGAGTTGTAACTTGCAGAGTTAGACAAATTCTACACTTCATACGCTATAGCAAGGTGGAATGCATGTTCAGGTTTGGAGCTATTCTGCACCAAACAGAAGAGTCGGGAGAAGTCGAGAAACAAGAGAAGGATCCTGAACGAATCTGAACTCTGTTAGGAACTCAGTTAATGTGATGATGTGTCTTAAAAGATTGAACTGTATAAGCAGCAATCAGTTACGTGGCCAACATAAAGTTGCCTCTTTTGACCTCATTTTAGCTGTTTAGAACCTGCCGCTGTAGGGTTGGGTTTGTTTGTTTTTTTTTTTTTTTATCTTGGAACCAGGGAATTCTTACTGCAGAATGTGTATTAATCCTGGGGAGCCTATGGTGGAAGAATGTCAATGAGGGGGAAACAGCATCTGAAAGATTGTGAATAAATACTCCTCTCTTCACTGGAGCGTTAGGCCCTGCTGAATGCCAAAGGGGAGACCTTGCAAAATAAAATCCATCGCCTTCCGTGCACCGGCAAGAGAGGGATCATTCTTAAAGTGTTGTGGTTTTTTTTTAAATTCTTTTAAACAATGGTTGGGGTTTGTGACAGATGAAGCAAGAAAGAGAAATGTCCTTTGGTTCAGGGGAGATAAGTGAGCGTGGGTTTCATGTATTTCTAGTGGGGTTTTAGAGAATAAATGTTAAGCATTGGTTTATAAGCTTTTGCTGTATCAATGGAATGGAAAAGGGATGCAGTGCTGAAGTGTTCTGTTGTGGAACTTTAAGGAAACTTTAACCCAACTCCTAAGGCACACCAATTTATGCCAGCATGAATTTGCTGCAGACTTCACTTCCTGAATGTTTTATAGCATACACTTTAATTTCAGCTAACTGTTGTTAGGACTGATTGGTTCTCCTATTAATCCTGACCAAACTCTACTTTTTCATCTTAAGATAAGTGTTTGATACACGATTAGCTAGGATATGGCTAACGACGTTATAAAACCTGTTTCCCTTTTTTTGTTGTAGGGATGGGAAAAATCACAGCTGGTACTAGAATGTGCTGTCAGGTTTTGATTTTCTACCCGTAACTTCATTATTTCAAATTAATTTTTAATTTCTCCCTTTTAAATAGTGAAACGTAATTAATAATTTCAAGCCTGTTTATTTATGACATTATTGTGATTTTTTTTTTTTATTACAGTACTAAAGACTAATGAAAAAGGATCCTTTTATTAGGTGGAGTAAACCTTGCATTTATTTTTTTTTTCCTGCAATGTATGAAGTATTGTACCAGAGTATTAAATGAAATGTAATATTTTATTGAAAAAATCTCTGTCCTTTAAAAGGAATACATTTAGGATGTCATCAATTTGATGTGAACCATGTAAATGTTGATACTGCGCTGTTTATTATACATCTAGTGTTTCAAAAGACTCTCACTCACTGCCTTTTGCCCACGTACATTCTGTAGACCATTTACAATTGTCAAAATGTGACATTAAAATAATAGTTCCTGTATAGAAATAGTGGTGGTTGTCCATTGTTTTCTGTGCTGGTATTTATGGGTCTTAGTTCAGCTGCTCCGCTAGCTGCGTTGTGATTTTTATTGCTGCGAAGCTGTATTATCAGAAATAAAAGCATATCTGTAAACATCAGAACTTCAAAAAAAAAAAAAAAAAAAGGAAAAAAAAAAAGAAGAAATAATAATAATAAAAAAAAAAAGAAATAAAAATCCTTTTCTTAAGATGGTTTGTCAGTTACTCTGTTCTCCAGCTTGCCGTCAGAAGAGGTGGTGGTGTCTGGGCACTAATCTTCTGAGTCTGGATCACAGCGCTCGAGCTGTCCTGCTGAGCCCCCCTGGGATGCGAGGCTGTTGAAGAGAGCAGCTGTCCTTCCTGAGAGCCAGCCGAGCAAAACGCCCGTTGCGTACGATGTCTGCGAGCTTCTGTCTCTGCGTTGCCGCCGTCCGCTGCCCCGGGGGAGGTTCTGCGTGCAGTCCAGGTCCTGCCTCTCCAGGTAGCCCTCAGCTTGTCCTGGGAGCCCTGCACTTGTGCTCCTGCGATGGTCAGGAGTCCTTGCTGCCTCCCGTTCCCCTTTCCTGCTCCCTCTCCAGATAATTCACCCTCCTTGTTTCGTTCCTGATTTATTGAACTTGGTGTGGAACTTCCTCCAAATTCTCTTTTAATTGGGGAAAGGAAGGACAATCCTGTTCTGTCTGCAGCGTGCTTCGCTGCAGCCAGCCTTTCTGGGGTGCGGGAGAAAGAAGCTGTTGCTCGCTCCTGCTGCTCCTTCCAGATCTTTCATCTCTTACACCATTTGTCTTTGGGGCTCTGCTGTTTCCCGAGATCCTTTTATGCCAGCACCATGCAGTGACTCAAAAGCGGGACTGGTGCTTTGAAAAGGAGCTGTATTGCACCCCGGGCTCCCTTCTGCCAGCTGCTCCTACCATACTTCAAAAGCTATCAAAATTTCTGACTCTCTGTAGGCCTTGCAGCTAGACGCTTCCAAAAAATGTAATGTCGTACCTGCTCTCTGGGCTGGAGCAGAAGAGTGTACGTGTGCCCCCAGTATCGCCTATCAGTCTGGTTTTTTGGTCCACTAATACTGCTTTTCCTTCTTTTATAGCTGTTGGGAATGTTCCCACTAGGCATGTCACCGCTGGTACTGCTTCCCAGGGACTGGACAGCCTGAGTGGCTTCACTAACGTCTGGAGGGGTTTTAATTCCAGGAAAGGTTTCACGAAGCCTTCGCTCTCCCCTTGATCCCACTTTCGGGGTCCAGGGGTAAAAATGCAGCTGAGCCATCCTGCAGCTTTTTAGGAAATAAACGCTGGGTGTTGTAACAGCACGAGCAGCGCTGGTGGAGCGCAGAGCAAATACCAGCTGAATTTGTAGTAAAACAAGCTTAATCTCAAGGCGATGGCAAAGCGTAGAGATCATCTGCTGAAATGCCAAGGAGGAGGCAAAGCCCTGTGGTTGGGGCCTCTGCAGATTCACGTACGAGCTGAATTCAAATGAGGGCAGGAGCTATGTAGAGCAGCTTGGTTTTAAGGCGATTATCCTGCAGAGTAAGGTTTTGGGTGGGTATTTTTTTTTTTTTATGAATGCATCTACTGGTTTGCATCCATCTCTGTGTGTAGCAATGGTTTTATCTCTGTTTTGGGACTGGGGAGGGAAGGGGACTGGTCCAATCTGAGAACTTTGACAAAGATGGAAAGCGTTAGAGATGGGGTGATGCTTCCAGCCCCTCCTGCTTTCCCCCAGGCTGCTGTCTTGCGGTTTTGCTTGCCCCATGTAGGTAAGTCGGAATAGAATTTATTCTCCCAGTGCTCTCGGTGTTTATACAAAGCTGGGTGATTGGATATTGCTTGAGGACAAGTTTGTCATCTCTATAAAACCTCAAAACTTTGGCTGACCCTTCTGCAGTACGAACCCCAATGCAGTCAGGGTTCAGGGTGAGTTCTGAAGCGTGCGGCCTCCTGGGCGCTGGGCCGCTCTTCTGACCCCGGGACAAGGAGAGCTGGATGGGTCAGGAAAAACGAAGGTGTCCATCAGCCAACCTCATTGCCATTCCCAAAGCAAATGCTTTTCCAGCTCATCTCCCTTGGCAGGGCTGGTGCAGGTTGGGTTCCCTTGGCAGGGTAGTGATTCTTGCTTCGCGTCCCCGTGTATCGCACCCGCTTGTGCTTTTTAAGCCTTCAGCTGCTCGTCCCTTCGCTTGGGATCACCCTTGAGCCCATCGCACGGCGCTTGTGCTTCAAGTCTCTGAAGTCTTCCTTTGCCTTGAGCTGGGGCCTGAGGCTCAAACATGTATCTATTTTTTTTTCATTTATTTTTTTTCCCCTTTTTCTTTTGTAATGGTTGGGAAAGATTCCTTCAAAGATATTCTTAATAGCAAATTCAAAGGACATCCTTAATATGTGGATTGCTTCTTGGTTTCCCCATGGAGTAAGACTCAGCTCAACAATTCGTAGATCAAAACGTTTGATTTGGCGGGGGGGGAACCCAACCCAGCTCTCCCAATGAATGCCTCCATGTGTCGGGGGGGCTGCTCCTAATGGAGGAAAGAGCTCTGGGTTCTTATGGTGGGGCTTTTCGGGGGTTTCCTCATTTGTGTCGCTGGGTATGAAACTGGGGGTGGGGGGGGAACTCCTAAGTCTCTCTTGGGCTGGAAATCAGGTGGGAAGATGCTGCGATGCCTTCTGGTCTTTTTATTTAATAGTCCTATGCCTGAGCTTAGTTTGTGATTGTTTTTTCTGCTCACCACCTGGAATTTTATAGGTCTTTGAAAGTCCCACGTGTATTTACAGCTACAAGTGGTCGCTAAAGGGGTAGAAAGCGCTGCATAGGAAACAGGAGGGAGAAATATCGTGCAAGCGGTGGCTTTTTCCAACCGCTTGATCTCATTTTATCTTGCGTGTTTTAAGGTTTTGTATTTGTAGAGCGGGTGGGCGTCCTTCTGACAGAAGGGGACGGCTCTGATCCCGTTGGTGGCTGGGCTGTGGGTGCGCAGAGCGGGTCCCAGGCTGGCCAGCCCAGATGGATCGCGCTCCCCGTTTCAGATCAGCCTGACCTCGGCTCCTGCCTGACCGCGGCGATCCTGGCTTGGTCTGTACGTGCTTGGCCACCCTGGCCTTCCCGTGGGAAATGGTGTCTCCTGGGAGCCCGTGCTTTGGACACAGACTTGCACATGGCCACGGCCACGGCCTCCCGATTCTTCTGGCATCCTTTAACAGCGGCTGATCGTACCTGTAGCACTGTCCTAGTTTAGCATAGCAGAAAGCTGCTTTAATTGGGGTGCTCTTTGCGTAGGCTTTTGTGCAAACAGTAAACCTCCCCGGGACTTCTCAGCCATGCAAGCTCCGTGCTTTGCAAGTCTCTCCCCCCACAGCATCAAGATCTGAGTTTCAATGTTCACCCCCCTTGACCGCAGTCGTTGGTGCGCCGTGCCGGCGTGCGACCCGCTCCCCTTCCTTCGGTCTCCTGGAGTCCTCTGGTTGATCACAGATGTTTGCAATGCCTCATGTCATTGTAATTAACGGCTTTTGTGCACGGTGCAGTCAATTCGCATTCCTCATGCCTCACGAGCTCCGGAAAATGCGGTACTTCCAGAGCAGCTACGCTGGATCGCTTCACGCTGCAGGTGGCCTGTGGTAG
>NW_009258275.1:579423-580931 GCF_000687185.1 Egretta garzetta | reverse complement strand
GGTAGCCTCTGTGTGGCCTGTGGTAGCCTCTGTGTGGCCTGCGGTAGCCTCTGTGTAGCCTTCAGCCTTCTTGTTTCCGTGATGCGGAGGCTGCTCTTGTCCCCTGATAAAGAGATTTTTGGTATGAAATTTGAAATCAATCTCTACGGGTTCTCCCACAAGGACCTGTCTGAACATTAACCTTCTGATTCATAGCAGCTCATAATTGTACAAATCGTCAGTGGCCGTCCTGAATTCCTATTAGCTCTGGTCCAGTTCCTAGGCCTAGGTCTGCATAGTAATAGCGGCGTCTGGACAATCTGCTCCTAACATGCAGTTGAATCATTCTGAAGGCTTTGAGTGGTGACTTCCATTGCAGAGATGCCTTTCTGCATAATGTGGAGAAGGCTCTGTTACTCCAATTGCTCTTCCCAGGCGCGGGTCGGTGGATGGACTCGGTCTGGACCACGATGATGCTTTTATCAGAGGCATGAGAAAAATACAAAGCTGCTCTCCCAAACGCTCGGTGCCTGCCACTGATGGGGAACCCAAGGACGGTGCCAGCCTGTTGCTGTCCCCCTACAGAACAAGGTGGTGGGCTGTGACAGTCCGTGCTCCGGCCTTCCCCAAGGAACCGTTGGGGTCCCGCTCCCCGTAGCTGTGTCTTGCCCTTTGAGTACAAAGCTCTTTAGGATGAATTACACAATATTAATGATAACACAGCTTGGGAAGTGGAATTGGGGATGGAGCCCTTGCCTTGCCCACTACCCGGGCTCGCCTCCCGTTTGCTGTTCTTCCTCCCGGTCAGCATCGCTGTAGGACAGGAGGGTGACAGGAGAGCCAACGTTTGGAAGGCACAAGGATCCCCCTCCCAGGGGCTTGGAGCCTTTTTCTCCCCTTTCTCATGAAGGGTGTAGGAAGAAGGGCCGTGGTGGTGGTGGGCTTCCTTCTGCAAGGCTCGTTGCCCTTTCTCCGGCCGGTTGTGGAGCATTTCTGGCAGGCAGCGTGCTCGGTGCCCTGGCGCGGGGTCAGAAATGCCGGGGAGAGGCTTTGTTCCAGTCTGTGCAGCAAAGGGGCTGATCGCTGGTGCGTGAGAGCCTGGAGGCTCTTGCACGTGAGCTCTTGTAGCTCGACTGCAGGAGCCGCTTCGTGCTTAACGCGTTCAGCTCCTCGGTGCTTTGGGGCAAGGGGTTGGGTTAAACAATTCGCCGGCAGGCTCTGGCTCCGCTGTGTTTGGCCCTCAGAGATGCGGGGAATGATAGACTGTGCTGACTTGTCAGGTATATTGTGAAAATAAAACGCCGTGGAGGTCTCAGGCCTCTTGAATATTATGCCGGTGGGCTCTGTAAGTACCCAGCATGAGATGGTTATGTATGGTTCACCCGGCTGGCTTGCCGACTCTGCTCCCCTGCAAGCCCCTGTGCTGGGGCCAGGAGGTAAGGTCCTACTCTGGTGCCACCAGACCCGGCCAGGGCTCGCGGTGAGCCCCGAGCATCGCCCGCAGCTTCTCCCTGGGAACGGGCGATGGG
>NW_009258275.1:577566-579220 GCF_000687185.1 Egretta garzetta | reverse complement strand
TGATCTTAAAGGGCTTTTCCAACCAAAGCAATTCTATGATTCTAAAGCATCCCCGTGCCACCGCAGCAGCGCGCTTACCCCAGGCCCTTTGCAGCACAAAGCCTCGGGCTCTCGTCTTAATTATTTGTGTGTTAAACATGCAAAAAAACCCAGTGTGCGTTTGTGTCTTCCATTACTGAGCCGTACTGACCCGGCCTGCCTCCCCTTTCGCTGGAGGCTGCATTTTGCTCGTGTTGTCCTCGGTGCTCGGCAGTGATGCGCGGGCACGGAACGCGCCCCGTGTGCCATCGGTCTGGGGCTAACGCGCGCTGTAGCTGGTTTCTCTCTATTAATAGTTATTTCCTCACCGAGGATTTTTACGCTTCCGTGCACTTAGGGGGAAGGTTGCTTTCGAATTCTCCTCCTATCACTCACGATAAATGGCGTGTCAGTTCCAGGATAAATAGGCAGGATGGGGAAGGGGTTGCCATAGTAACAGAGGGATTTCAGTGATTGGTATCCATGGCAATTGTTGCTAAATTCTGAGAGGTTTTAAAAATGCTTTATGTGCAACATAATGAGTGCGCTGCTGCCTGCGGTGCCGGCGCGGCGGGGAGCGTGCGTGTGTGTACACGCACGTGCGTGCACGGGCAGCCGCGCTTTCGGGAGGAAGCTTAATCACGCGTGAAGAAAGGAGGGGAAGTTTATTTTTAAGGCAGTTCAGGTGCTGTGTCATGTGGCAGCGGGACGGCATCCACATCCCTACGCAGACCTGCCCGTGGGGGCTCCTTTGCTGCCTGGCCGTGCTGCGGATGGGGGATGCTGGGGCTCCTGCCTGGTGGCTACAGGTGGCCCTGGAGGCCAGCAAGCCCCTGGCAAGCGGGGACGCATGTTTGGGGGGGTGCGAAGGATACCCAGGTCCATCTCTCTGGGGTGGTGATGATGGGAGCACCTCTGGAGGTCTGTGGATGGCCAAAAGCACCGGTTTGTTGCTAAGACTCACGGAAAAAAATGGCTTATGCCACAGGGGTGCCTGTCCTGGTGCAGAGCAGGGCTTCGTGAGCACAACGGCCGTGCCCCTGTTTTTTTGGAGAGTGTTACCCCTCTCTGTCCTTTCCATACCTTGCTGCTGTGGCTTTGCCTCTCGTAGGGGAATGGTCTGGGTGGAAGTCGCTGTGAAGCAGGAGGGATGCTCCTGGCCCGGTCTCCTGGGGTGGTGGTGGGAAGGGCAACCAGTCGCCATCCGGGCTCTGCCGCCGTCCCGGGTGGGGAGTGGGGGCCCCCGGGGAGATGGCTTTGCCACCCTCCACAGGCTTGGTGAGGGAGGCACTGCTGTGTTTTGGCACGGGCTGGGAACAAACAGGTGAATAAATCCCCCTTTGTTGTGAGCCCCGCGATGGCGCAGGAGCAGCGGGGGAGCTGGGATGGTGTCTGTGGTGCCGGCGGTGATGGCCGTGGCTTGGTGCTGCCCCATCCTGGTGAAAGCTCCTGCAATAAGCACCAATTAAACACCTCTCCCAAATGATCCTGGACCAGTCGGGAATTCTACATTATTAGCAGGGGTGGAAAGAGTCAGAAACCTCTTCCTCGGGGACCCGGCTGGTGGTGGCTTGGTTTTTCTTTTTTTTTTTTTTTATCTCCAGGGTGCAAATATGTAACCTGCCCGCTTGGAAAA
>NW_009258275.1:576934-577357 GCF_000687185.1 Egretta garzetta | reverse complement strand
CCTCTCTTGGTCCAAATACCCTTTTTCTGAGCCGGAAAAACTCTGCTGTTTTTCACCCCTGGCTTTTCCTTCTGCTGGACAAAGGCAGGGCTGGGTGTTCGTTAATCCCCCTGGGTTTATGTCGAGATTGCTCGTGCCAGCGCCTGCTGGCAGAGCTGCAGCTGCGCCCGAGGACGTTGGAGCCTGAAGAGCTCCGCAGGTCCTTCGAAATGACAAATCCATGTGATTACACTTGGAGCCGTGATCTCGCAAACATTTCTACCCAAGACCAATGCTTCCAGCGCCGGGAAGCTTTTTCCTTCCTGAGCTTTTCCTTTTCAGTGGGGTAGCACCAGGGATTAAAAGCAACGCTGACGTTTTCATTGGGGTTTTGGTGGCTTGACTCCCCTTAGCCCTCCCTGCTCCTTCACAGCCAACGCTGTG
>NW_009258275.1:565108-571918 GCF_000687185.1 Egretta garzetta | reverse complement strand
CTCGGCCTCCATAGGCTGAATTAGCGCCGCTTCGTCTGCCGCCGCGCCCGGCCGTAGTGCCTGGCTGCTCCCCCGCCGCACCCCATCAGCTGCTGTGATTTTTGGGGGCGGTTGTTGCCAAGGGCAGTGTTTTGTACCTGCCGGAGATATTCAATGACTTCGTATTGCTGATGGAAACGTAACCTCGGTTTTCCGTCGCGGTGCCCAAAGCAAGTAGCGCTGAGGCAGGTCAGCTGTTGGAAGCAGAAAGATCCGTAGTGGTTTTAGGGTGGGTGGCTGAGCCGTGCCCATCCTGGTGGGAGAAGGGGAGACATCTCGAGCACCGGAGCCGATGGGGCAGAGCGGGGAGCAGAGCACCCTGGCAGAGGTGCTTTTTCGTGGGAATACATCAGCCCTGGCACTCGCCAAGTGCCAGGATTTCTTTTTTTTGTCATCTGGTGCTGAAAAATGAAGTGAGCGCTAGCGATCATTACAACGTCCGCCGAGTTTGTTAAAGGATCTTTTTATGAGCTGATTTGCACAACTCCCTTTCCAGGCTGCTAGGCATGATAAAATACTGCCGTTCGGCCTGTCACTGGGATAATTGGTTGGCATTATGAATCATAAAAGTATGTTCCCCCCTGGAATTTTATCCTGACATTTGATTTAATTTTTCTTGACATCGCATCCATTATATTGCATTGCCTTGCCCTCGATAGCTGGATTTGCACGCTGGGGGTAAGGACCAACAGGTTACTTAAGGAGCAAAGTGGCTGTTAGTGGGAGCATTTGCTCTCTGCGTAGGAACCCCTTTCTAAATGAGCTAAACCGGCGTAAAAGTGCTGTGGAGGAAGCAGGATCCCCCCTCCCGCTCAGACCTGCCGGCAGGAGGAGAGGCAGCTCTGCTTCCCCGTGGGGATGGGATGGGGCCGTGCCAGAGCAGGGCTCGTGGGGCAGGAAGGAAAAGGCGTTGGGTTTTTGGTTTACCCAGCCTTGCCCGGTATTTCTGTGCTCTCAACACCTCTAAAACAAGGGGATGGGGTAACTTCTCCTGTGCTGGCCACCGGGGAAGTGGAGCGGAGGCGAAGTTTGCAGCCCACCGTATCCAGGGGGGATCGTGCCGGGGGTGGGTCGGGGTACAAGATCAGCTCCTCTCCCAGTTTAAAGCCCGTGCGGCTGCACCGCTTGCAGAGCACCATGTCCCCCACCGCTCCGGGGACAGGCAGCGATGCCACCACCAGCAGGTTTGGTTTGCTGGAGGTTTAACGAGCTCTGTGCGGAGTGGGGGCCCGGACCTGCCGCTCCGGCGGCTCCGCAGGCCCCCCCCTCCCTCCCTCCTGGCACAGCCTCCTCTCGCGCAGACGGGTAATTAGCGCAAGTGTAGGATCCTATTAATTGCAGCAATTGTGATGTTTAGATTTCTGGGTTAATTGCTAATATCTGGTGTAACATTTTTCCCCTCTGGATATTTTTGATCACAGTAATTAACCTCCCCCGTTCGGAGGAGCAGACGTTCGGCGCTTTGCTCTTCGGCAGCCTGCAGCGCCAGTCCTGGGGGGGATCCCTCTCCGTGGGTGCCCTGGGGGGGATCCCTCTCTGTGGGTGCCCTGGTGGGCTCTGTGCTTCGGAGCCACTTTCTGCAATGCATCCCCTCCGTACGTTGGTCTGATGGATCCTCGGGAAGCTCGGGAAAGCAGAGGCTGCGCTGGCTTGCCTTTGAACCAGCAGCCATAAAGCTGCTGCCAACGATGCGTATTTTTAGGAAGAGGCCGGATCGTTACAGCCGGCTTCACTTTCTTATTATTTCTGCAGTGACAAATGGGAAGCGGAGATGGGACCGCGGGTGCCAAACGTGGCTGCCTGATCATGGTGTCCTTCCATTCCCCCTCCTGCTCTCCCCCGCCCCCAGGTCCTCTCCTGCAGTCCTGATGGTAAACGATGATGAATATCCCGCTCCGGCTGCGGCCAGGACCGGAGAGCAGCAGATGGGGGGGGGAAATCGTGTTTGTAAAGGTCAGCGTGGCGTTCCAGCACGGCTCGCTGGCTGCCCTCTCGCACTATGATGGGATCTGTAAAGGCAGGTTTGCCCTCACCAACCCACTGCCTGAGCCTTTCTGGGTGGGTGATGGTTCTCTGGTGATGCTGGCTGAGCTCTTGTAGGGCTGAGGCTAGGTTTTAGGCTTGGTTTGCAAACTTCTCCTTGCTGGCCGTGGATAAGTGGAGCCATGTTGAGTCGCATCTCCTCTTGCTCTCCTCCAGCTCATGGAGTGGAGATGCTGCTGAGAGCAGCCTTGAGCTTTGCCCATGCACAATACTTGGTTCTTCTGAAATCCGCCTCAAACAGCAGCTTGTAGACAGGGCTGATGCCCATTTAGGACTAGCTGGGAGTAGGGCAGGTTCCCCAGTTGCGTTGGTGAGGAGCTGCGTGCCGCTCAAGTCCATCGCTATGAAGCAGCTGGAGTCACATCGCAGAGCTAAGAATGTCGTCCACTCCCAGAAATGGCCTCACTCGGATCAGGTTTTACTTTAAGGCGACAGCTCTCTTGGGCGAGGTGCGGGGCAGGTACCTGCCCCGAGCAGCCCGTCAAGCCAAGGGCCCTCCATCGCGTGCGTCCTCATCAGGATAACGGCCCCGGGGGGAAGAGCGCGGGTCGTTCTTGTGCATAGCATGGGTCAAGCTCATCAGAAGCTTGATGGCTTCTGGGGCATTGCCTTTATCAGCTCTGCTGTGGGGAATGGCCCTTACCCAGAAAGGTGGAAGGGTGCTGTCAGCACTGCGCTGTCGTCGGTGTTTACAGTCGAGCGTGCGTAGGGCAGCGCATCTGGAGGGTGTTCACGGGGAAGCACCGCTGGCAGCAAGACATCCAAAGTGTCAGCTCCAGACCTTGTCTCTGAGCCCACCCCTCTCCCAGGCGTGGGGTGCATCTCCCAGCAGCGCAGGCTCAGCGGCTGGAGGCCAGGCTCTTTGGCCAGCAGGTCTACCCGGGTGATTTTTTTTTTTTTTTTAATCCTGTTAATGAATGTTTGAATTTTAATAAATTTTCTCCCGCTGGGCACAAACTGGGAGCTGTAACGACGGCGGGGGGATGGACAAGCGCGTGTGGCCTTGTTTGAGCAGGCAGCCAGGCAGCGGGGGGATGAAACCATCCCTTGGCGTTCCTCGTGCTTCCAGCTCGAGCCTGGATGAAAGGCTGGGAATTTCAAAGGCGTTGCATCGAGACCGCTGCAGAGCTTTGTTGCTCTTGATTTCCAGCAGACTGGGGTAACGTCCTTTGAAACCCCCAGTTTAACCCAAGACAAACCACAGCTTGCTTGATTTTTTTTTTTTAATTGGTGCTTTACCCATTTTCTATTTTAAATAGGAGGAGAAGTGACAGCTCTGAGGAGCAGCTGTGATGGCGCGGGTTGGGCAGGTGGGAAGGGGAGACCAGCACCCCACCAACCCGGGGGGGCTGCACGGCATTGGCCCGACGGGGACCCTCAAACAGGTGAGCAGAGACCAGGGAAAGCCATCGCCTAATTTTTCAGAGGATTATCCTTCATAATCGCCTTTTAAAATAATTTGGGTCAAAGTACTGCTGCTTTGTGATCTTTTTTTAAAATTTTTTTTTCTTATTTCTTTACCTTCCCTGCTCTTGGAAAATAACAAAAGGTGCCAATCTTCTCTGAGAAGGTGAATCTAATTAATTGCCTTTAGCAGGGCCTAGAGAGCTTTTGACGAGTGACAAAGCGTGAATACGAGGGACGTGGGTTTGATCCGCGTCTGTCTCTGGGTCCTCTTTAGGTACTCATCTGGATTCCAAACCACCTTTATCCTCCGTAGCCGGTTCAGTTTTCCACCACAGCGGTGGCCCATCCCTGCGCCGTACCTGTGGGTATCCATGGCAGTTGCTGCTTTGCATGGATTCAGTAGCTCGTGAGGAACAGAGAAGGGAAGAGGGCACCAGCCGGGCACCCTGCGTCCTCGGGTCCCACGGGTGATGGGTGTCGTGGTTTAACCCGGCTGGCAACTCAGCACCACGCAGCTGCTCGCTCATTCCCCCCTCCCTCAGTGGGATGGGGGAGAGAATCGTAGAAAAGAAAAAAAAAATTTCCCCAACTGACTACCCCCCCCCGGGCATGACATTATATGGTATGGAATAGCTCTTTGGTCAGTTTGGGTCAGCTGGCCTGGCTGTGCTCCCTCCCAGCTTGTTATGCCCCTGGCTGAGCAGGAGAAGCTCAAAAAGTCCTCGAGTAGTCTGAGCACTACTTGGCAACAACTAAAAACATCAGTGTGTTATCAACATTCTTCTAGGACTAAATCCAAAACACAGCACTATGCTGGCTACTATGAAGAAAATGAACTCTATCCCAGCCAAAACCAGGACAATGGGGAACGGGCTCCCATGGGGCTCTCGGGCCCAGGTCCCAAGAGGGTTTGTACCTTGCTGACCAAACCACGTTTCACCCAGCGACAAAAGCTCTCCTCGGTCACGGTTACCCATGAACTCATCTGGTTGGGAAAACAATTTGCCATCCATCCGAGGAGCTACGGTCTCCGGCTGCCACGTCAGGTTCCTCCCCTGGAGGAAAGACGAAGACAAAATGCTTTTTCTCCAGCCAGCGAGTTCTCCCAGCTGGCTTTCGGTCGGGATAAGCGATGATGAAGTGGGTGGAAGTAATTCTCGACTGTCTTAAAGTTATTGACTTTGCAATGATGCGGTGATGAGGATTATTTTTTAGTTAGGGATGACAGAGGTGTGATCTGAGCTGCCTGCAGAGCCGTGTCTTCTACGGGCCCCGCTGCCAGCTCGTCTTTAATCATTCCTGTTGTTAGGGCTTTGCTTGCTTTTCCATTTTCACATTTTTGGTTTAGTTTGGGTTTTTTTGGTTTTTGGTTTGTTTTTTTTTTTTACAGGAAAGCTCCCCCCCCCCCCCCAACTAAACTAAAATAAAATTTAAACTTTAATTGGCAAATGCCTAATTAATTGCTGGAGGAAGCTTTATGTATAGAAGACAACTTCAACTAATTTACATTGACGGAGGCTGTTGGTGTGAGTTTGTTGTTCAGGGTCTGTGAGAAATCTCCAGTGGGAGAGAAGAGGGTGGGAGCACTGGAAGTGTCCAAAAGGGATCGGTGGATGGAGATGTGGCTCATCTGGTCTCTGCCTTGTGTCCCACTGGGTTCAAATCCAGAGGGATGAGAGCTAATGGGAAGGATGCTCCTGCTTTTGGGAATTGAGACCCTCTGCTTCACAGGGTGGTCCAGCATGGGCACGTCCCATATGCTGCCTCTCCACCCCTTCAAGGAGCCCGTTCTGGCCAGTCTCACGCAGCTTTCTGCTCCAGCGCCACATCCTCTGCTTGGACTTGCTGTATTGCAGCCTTCAGGTCACCTTCTCCCTGGGAGCATCCCTCTGGTGAAAGCAGAGCATGGGAATGCAGCAGCAGTGGAACAAACAGCGTATTTATGGGTCATTTCAGCGAGAACGCTTGGATGGAGACCCATAACGTGTGTCCTCCCTCTGGCCTGAGCCATCTCTGGAGGCCTCATCTAACCAGGTTCTTCTCTCACCCTCGCTCTGGAGCCTCGATGTCTCTGAGCATCAGACCAGGCGCCTGATGAGACACGCGTCCTTCGTGCTTTTGCCTGGAGGAGGAGGAGAGGTGAAGTGGGGGAGGGCCACCGACAGCCGCAGCGTCTCCTCTGGAGATGAACTGGAGGATGGTGTCTAAGTGGAAGGCTCTAGGGAGGAGAGATGAGAGCGTTTGGGCTCCACGAGCGGGCTGGCTGTGGCTGTAGTGGTTTGGGAGCACGATGGGGCGGAGATGTGTTCCTGAGCCATCAGTGGGTACCGGCCCCAGGTTGTCACTAACGGGCTTGCTGATGTGCAGAAATCAATCCCAGTTTGCGACAGGGGCGGGAATCGGTGTCTGGGCAGACCCGGGGAGGGGGGACACGGGGACGGGGGTGCGTCCATGGGGGTGCTCATGGGTCCCTCACACAGCACAGGGGGCAGCGGATGCTCCAGGGCCCCAAAATCGAAGGTACCAGCTGAGCTTTCAGGATAAATTCCTCCTCCTGTCACCCAGCTCCTTCCAGACAAGAGTGCTGATGAGCCGCAGCACGGCGGCCACCCCCTGTCCTCCTCTGCAAAGAAGTGACATTTGCAGCAGCTGCCTGGCTCAGGCTGTCCTATTATCCCTGCCCAAAGGTAAGGGAGCGCGCGGGCTGGGTACAAAAGGGCTCATCAGCGTCGGGAGGAGTGTTTGCTTCTCTGCCTGCGCCTGCTCGGAGACGTGAAGGTTTTGCAGAGGAGCTGAGGCTGGAGGGGGGTGGGGGGGAGAAGGTGCCTCCTTATGCCCAGAAGAACAAATCTGCTTTTTTTGCTCCTTGCAATGCTGCTCGCAGGGGCAAATGTGGAGCAGGACTTGGTTGCCCAAGTATTCTGGTGCCTTTGGGGGAAAACCACCTCCCTGGGTGCTATAAAGGCACCAGATTTCGAACGAATGCCGGGGCTCAGCTGGGTGCTCCCCCCTCTGTGCTAAAACCTGGCTGTTCCCTGCAGCTCCCTGCTCCCATCCTTCCTCCTGCCACCCCGAAACCTCCCTGTCACCTTCAGCCACCCTGAGGCCAGGCAGGACTCTGGCCTTTCTGTCCACCCCGTGCCACCCGGGTCCTCCTGGCAGCCCCTGCATGTGGCTCGTGTGGCTTCTGTCCCGGGGCTGATGCAAAATCCTCCTGCTTCTCCTCCCAGCTCTGGGGCTCTGGCCATGCTTTTGTCCCCATCCTGCTGGTTTTTCACCCCAACGATGTCCCCAGGCCAACCCTATGGCTGGCGCCTCCCC
>NW_009258275.1:560369-565093 GCF_000687185.1 Egretta garzetta | reverse complement strand
CCAGCAGCGGAGGGTGGCACCCGAAGCTTTCATGCATTGACCATGCTGAGCAGAGAAATTACTTTCCCCCCTCCCCGGTGAAGGTTGTAAAGCATCAAAAGGGACTCTGCAAGGAGATGGGGGTGGCAGCTGGCCAGTTCAGTGGCTCTGGGCTTCAGCACGTCCTTCCCTCGGAGATGCCGTTGGAGGGGAGCGTGTGTGCCTGCAGAAGGCTCCCTGCAGTAATTAGCAACGATGGAAAGCAAGCTAAGCCAGGGCATCCCCTATGGAGGGCAGCGACTGCTTCGGGCTGTGGTGGGTCCGTAGTTTGGGCTGGGACCGTGGTCGTTGCATCTCCAGGGAGTGGTGTCCCCATGCCTGGAGCCTGGTGGCCCTGGGCAACCTCCACACGCAGGGAGGAGGCTTCTGAACACCTGCAATTTAGGTAAAAAAGAGGGTGAGCTGGCCCCAGCGGGGCTCGGTGAGCCCGGTGCCCTCTCCAGGAGGGGAAATGTGGTGGGACCAAAACATCTGGGCGAAAACCCAGCAGTGCCCAGATGTGGGCTTGGCCACCTCCTGCCCCGTTCCCAGTGCGGGGTTTGTATATAATCCCTGTGTTGTTCAACCAGCATGTGGCCACTACCAAAAAAACCCCCCCCAGAAGCCCAGGTCTGGGGGTGGCCTCCTGCTTTGCTGCAGCTCAGCCACCGTTTCCCACACCAAGCGCCGTTGGCAGCGTCTCTGCCACCTCCTCCCTGTGCTGCCCTCACCCAAACCCTCCCCTGCCTTTGGCTTTCGGATGAGGTGGGCAGCCTGATTTCCAGCCCTTCCCTTGTCTGATTGTCCCAGTGATTTATTTATTTATTATTTATTTTATTACTTGTTGTCGTTGCCCGTTGCAGAGCTTGCCGCTGATTTCCCGGGAGGGGAACACCAACTGGCGTACAAATGCGGCATGGAAAATACCCATCAGTGGGCACGTTGGCTGCGCGGGGGACGGAGCCCCGTTGGAAGCCGCAGCAGCGCGGCGACATGCAAGTGCATCCAGAGAGGGTGGGAGGAGAGGGGAACCCCTGTGCTGTCCTCACCAGATGTTTCCCCTTTCCCCAGCCCTCTGCATTAATGGCTTTGAAGGCCAGGAGGACACTTTTAGCCGGAGCTTCGGTATCACCCCGGCTGTAAAAACTCCTTCCCTACGTTCCTGACTCGCCCTCGTTATTTAGCGACCCGAGCATCCCTGTCGGTGGCGATTCCTTCCTTTGCCTGACATTTGGGCAGCTGTGTCTGAAGCAGCTGTTTAGAGATTGAACAGCTTCCGCGTTGATTTTTATATTGTTCCAGCTTCTTCATCAAAATGTCACCCGCTGCTGGACCAAACACCCCGCCGCGGCAGTAAACTCATTTTGGAATCTCATAAAAAAGCTCAGGTTGGTTTAATGAAATCTGCTTTTCATAATCACGTGCCGATTGGCACTCATTAAATTTTGCTTCTTCATTAAGTGACACCCGTTTCAGCTCTTCCTTTCTTTTGCCCAACTTCAATGTCGGGCCAATGCTTTGGAAGATGACGTGGGTTGTTTTAACATGCAAGGAAATAAATAACACTGCTATAACTTAAAGTAGCCTTTTAAAAAGGAGTTAAGAAGCAAACCCCCTCCCCAAACAACAAAACAAGCAATAACTCCTTGGCCAGCTCTTTCAAACCTCTTTGATTCCATTGCTCCAGATCTTGCTGATTTTTAAGAAGTTTGGCATTACTCATCTCGATTTGCTGGCTTATTTTAGTTCGCGTTGCAGTACGGAACGTTTCATTTTACCATGCCACGAACGCATCGTCTCATTCTTCCTCTTCCCTGTTAAATAAACCCAATTCCTCTGCGTGACCGTCAGCGCTTCCACCCCAGCTGCTGAGTTACGGGGCCGATGCCCCTGCTTGTGTTTCGTTGGACCCAACCTCATCGGGCTCGACAGGAGGGACCACGGGTTTCTTCCAAGGTTTCTTCTTGTTGCTTTTGCAAGAAGGGGAAGGAGGGGAAAGGGGGGGAAAGAAGGAAAGGAGGGGAAAGAAGGAAAGGAGGGGAAGAAAGCAGAAGAACCCAGCTTGCTTTCCCCTCTGCCTTCTTGTCTCATCTTTCTTGATTCTGGAATATTTAGCAGCTTCTCCCGGAATATGTTTTTGGACTCAATGGGAATTAGGAAAAAAGAAAAAAAAAAAAAAAAAAGAGGAAAATCCCCTGGGTCTCTCCTTCCCTCTGTGCCTCCAGTGGGTGCCTGGGTGATTGTGAGTCAAGGGCGAGCACTTTGCTGATCTCACCACCCGCCCGCAGCGGGTCTGGGAGCGGGCCGGGAAGGGGTTCGCTGTGAGGAATTATCCGACAGGATAAACGCTCACAGCAATAGTGCTGAGACGCTTTGCACCAGGATTTATTCCTCTTGTGCCCTCCTCCGAGCAGCCCCGGCTGGATGAGGGCATGGGGGGACTGGTTTGCCCCTACAGCACAAGGAGCGGGTCCCTGCGGCCGTGCCCACGTCCCCAGCCCGGCGGTGCGGGACGCCGGAGCAGCCCGTTGAGCCCAGCTCCACGCACGGTGGCTTTTTTTTTTGGAGCTGCGTCTTCCCTTTTTTGGGGGACGTTGGGAAGAAGCACGGGGGTTTCTTCCACCCCAGGAGCACCCTCTGCCCTGGTGGGAGAGGAGCACTGGTGCCTGCCGAAGCCGCCTGCAAGAGGGATCTCTGCATCACCGCCTCTTGATTTACTACAGCCCTGCTCCCGCTGCACTGCGGAGCAGATGGAGACGTTCGGTCCTTCTGTCTTCGGGGCTTTGCAGAATTCCACAAACGTGCTTTTTTTTTTTTTTTGGGGGGTCTTAAATCTTTTCGAGCAGGGAAGCTTCAATGAATTTTAAATAAGCTCTCGAAGCTGTGCATTAAAACCTAATGAGCCAGAATATCAATTATGCTGATGTAAATGAGGAGTAGCTCCAGGGTAGCTGTGGGGTTGACACCGATGGTGAGAGATCAGGACCCGGCTGAGTGATGGGGGCAGAATTAAACCTCCTTTCTTCTTTTTCTTCCCATCATGGGGGTCACGGCTGCACAGAGGGAGTTAAACCCTGAAGGCAAAGAGTGAGGAGCTGGCAGGAGGCGCAGGAGGTCTCCGGTCTCCTGGGCTGGGGGTGCCGCGTGCGCTGGGGCGCAGGCTGAGCTTTGGCTGCTCAGCCCTTCGTCGCCCCATTCTTGCTGGCACCTTCGTGCTCCCTGACTTGTTTTTGCTGCTTCATCTTCAGACACCTCAGCCTGTGCCAGTCCCTCCGGCGAAGAGGAGAGGATCTGGCTGTGCCTCCCCCCTGCAGGCGAGTGCACCAAAATCCCCATCTCCCCTGCAAATCTGCTCTGCCCCATCCCCATCAACTCCGATTAGAAAAAAGAAGCCACCAACTTCCCTGGCAAGAATCCTGCCTCTTGCCAACTTGATGGAGGTCATTAATGCTACATTTGTCCTGGCCCCTCCATGTTGTTTTCATTTGAGCTCGATTTTCTCTCTGTTAAGTTTACCAGTGCTTGCTGTTTTCTTTCCTGTAGCAATTAAACCCCCTAAAGGCAAACGTAGGTGCAGGTTGGCCAAAAGCTATGCCCAGCCCTGTTGGCTCCGGCGTTTGCAGGCTCTGCCCCAAGCACCACAGCAGACCTCTGGTTTGGGGGTTACCTGTCCCCGTTTGAATGAATTTTTGACAGTTCTTGAAAGGAAACCTTCTTCTTTTACAAGCCAGCTTGGATAGCACAGAACTAAACCGCTGGAAGGGATTACCTGGCCAAGCTGGGGAGGTGGGGTCATGTGTGAACCTCATGAGGTTCAACAAGGCCAAGTGCAAGGTCCTGCACCTGGGTTTGGGTAACCCCCGGTATCGCTGCACAGAGGGAGTTAAACCCTGAAGGCAAAGAGTGAGGAGCTGGCAGGAGGCGCAGGAGGTCTCCGGTCTCCTGGGCTGGGGGTGCCGCGTGCGCTGGGGCGCAGGCTGAGCTTTGGCTGCTCAGCCCTTCGTCGCCCCATTCTTGCTGGCACCTTCGTGCTCCCTGACTTGTTTTTGCTGCTTCATCTTCAGACACCTCAGCCTGTGCCAGTCCCTCCGGCGAAGAGGAGAGGATCTGGCTGTGCCTCCCCCCTGCAGGCGAGTGCACCAAAATCCCCATCTCCCCTGCAAATCTGCTCTGCCCCATCCCCATCAACTCCGATTAGAAAAAAGAAGCCACCAACTTCCCTGGCAAGAATCCTGCCTCTTGCCAACTTGATGGAGGTCATTAATGCTACATTTGTCCTGGCCCCTCCATGTTGTTTTCATTTGAGCTCGATTTTCTCTCTGTTAAGTTTACCAGTGCTTGCTGTTTTCTTTCCTGTAGCAATTAAACCCCCTAAAGGCAAACGTAGGTGCAGGTTGGCCAAAAGCTATGCCCAGCCCTGTTGGCTCCGGCGTTTGCAGGCTCTGCCCCAAGCACCACAGCATTTCCTGTAGCAATTAAACCCCCTAAAGGCAAACATAGGTGCAGGTTGGCCAAAAGCTACGCCCAGCCCTGTTGGCTCCGGTGTTTGCAGGCTCTGCCCCAAACACCACAGCGGACCTCTGGTTTGGGGGTTACCTGTCCCCGTTTGAATGAATTTTTGACAGTCTTGAAAGGAAAACCTTCTTCTTTTACAAGCCAGCTTGGATAGCACAGAACTAAACCGCTGGAAGGGATTAACTGGCCAA
>NW_009258275.1:551186-559912 GCF_000687185.1 Egretta garzetta | reverse complement strand
TGAGGGTGGTGAAACCCTGGCAGGGGTTGCCCCGAGAGGGGGTGGAGGCCCCATCCCTGGGAACATTCCAGGCCAGGTTGGCCAGGGCTGTGAGCAACCTGATGTGGTTCAAGGTGTCCCTGCTCCTGCAGGGGGGTTGGGCTGGGTGACCTCTGGGGGTCCCTTCCAACCCAAAACATTCTGTGATTCTATGATTCTGTGATTGAATCTGGGCAGCGATGAGTTTGTGTTTAACCTCTTGGCGTGGCTGGGCCGGCAGCGGGGGGTGCTGTGCTCAGCGGGTCCGGTGGTGGTTGGGGGCTGCCAAACGTGGTGGGACGATGCTGAGATCCTCTCTGGTTCAGCTGCACTTCTCAGGCCTTCTTTGGTGCTGGATCCCACCGGGGCCTGTTCAGGGGGTGCGGGAGTCATCGCCCGGGCGTGGGGCTGATGCAAACCCTTGGTGTGCGGGGGAAGGAGTGGCGTCTCCAAAACCATCCCTGCTTTCTGTTGGTTTGATTTATGGAGCAGAGCATCTCTGCCCTGGGAAGACCCCTTGGGAACAGCAGCACCTGCCCCGGGTGTCGTCACACTTTTGGCTTTCCACTTGCCAAGTGGACCAGACGAGCATCCTTCAGAGCCGTCCTCCAGGGAGATGTCCCACCGTGGTCCTGCCACCCTCCCCAGGGGACTCCCAGGGATGGGGACCGTGTGTGCCAGCACCTTAAAACCTTTCCCCTCTGGGGTCTTGCTACACCCTGACTCTGCAGTGAGATGGGCTGCATCTCCCCCCATCCGCAGTGACGTTTCTCTGAAAATCCTAATGCTGCGAGGAAGCCACCGGGACACACGGTGAGCTTTGGCCAGGGAGAGCGCTGCGGGAGCAAGCAGAGATCGAATCCCACGGAGAAAACTGGGGAGGAGGGGAGAAGGTCTCAATAACTGGCGTTAATCCTGAGGCTGACACGTGATATGCGTCGGTGTTCTAGAGGAGAGCGGGGAGGAGACCGGAGCTGTTATCATCTCCCTGTAAACCTTTTGCCTTCACTCTCAACGTGCTCGTGACTTTTCCCGGGGTCCCCAATTTGGTGAGCGAGGGGCTGGGTTTTGACTTCATGTTGAGGCTCTAAGGAGCCCAGAAATTCCCCTTTTTTTTTGGTTGAAACCCACTGCTTATTGGCATTGGGTGGATGGTGAAGTTGCATCACGGTTGTCTGCTGCACGGCACGTGGGTTGGGAATTCTCTTGGGGAAGGGTGGGCGAAATGTGCTGGCAGTGGGCTGGGCTCCAGGGCGGGAGCTGGGTCGTGGTGGCGATGAACAGCATGGCTGGGGGGGCCCGGGACACTCTCTGGACAGTGGGACGCGGGGGGAGCCTCGCTGGGTGCAGCCCCTGGCTCCTGCAAGCCAAACGGAGCAGGGATGAGCCCATATCTGAAGAAAGGACCAAGTGCGTCCGTCTGGGATTCGCTGCGGTCTGGCAGGACCGGGGTTGGTTAAGGGAACCATCAGCATCTGCAGCCCTGGTGTTGGCATCGCCACGGGATGCTTCACCCCCTCCAGTGTCAGCCCTGGGCATCTGCAGAGCACCTTTTCCAAGCCTGCTTTCCCCAAAAATGTAGGCTCATGGGACTGCTCTGCTGCCTTGTTCCCATCCTCCAGCACCCTGGGAGCTGTCGGGCCACTTGATAAAGCATCAAAGGTTCAAAGGTAATTAAATCCCTGCAAGTTGGTGTGCTTAAACAGCAAGGCAGAGGAAGGACGCGTCCGCTGGAGAGATGCTGGAGCAGATGCTCAGTCTTTATCAGATGCTAGAGAATCTACTGGGGACCCCACAGAAAGGAGAGGGGAACGCTGTGGTCTCCAGGGGAACCCCAAGATTAGGGGGTCTGACCTGCAGGGACGGGCTCCTGGAGCTGTTGCATGGGGTTTGCACGGGGCAAACACAGCTGGGAGGGAGGAAGGAAAAGAAAAATGTGTAATTAATCCATTTTGGAGGAAACTGAAGCCAACTGAGCCTGTCAGGAGGCACGAGTGGAGGCAGGAGAAGTGGGGTGTGGGTGGGAGAGGGCCGGCGTGCGTCTCGGGTGTTATAAAATTGCCGTTTCCAAAACAGCCTGAACTTTTCTATTTGTTAATTTAGTGGCCGACTCTGCAGCAGATAAATCCAGGGCAGGTTTGTAAATGCTGCATTGCTGGCAGCCAAAACACAAATACAACCTGAACGGCTGCCAAACAGTAAAAAAGCAGGGGGGAAAAAAAAAAAAAAAAAGCTCTGTGTCAGGATTTACAGCCCTAGAAAAGAAAAGGCTACGGCAGCCTGCTCGGGTGGGCTGGGAAGGGGCTGGCCCGGGCCCCGGCTGCCCCCCCCTGGGAGGAGAAGAGAAGCTGGTTTCAGGAGAAGAGAAGCTGGTTTCAGGCTACCTGCAGCACTGGGGGGGTCCTGGAAAGGGATCTGGATGTTCCTTGGGGTCCTGTGGTGCTACTGGCTCAGAAAAAGCCATGTTTGGGAAAGTAGAAGGGTGCAAAAATGTATAAAAATCCATTGGAGGTTGCAGGTTTGGTGATTCCCGTCCTGGCCGGAGCATCGCTGCCGCCCGTCGGCCGTGGGCATCCCGCTCGGCCATCGCCGCCCAACTCCGGCAGCCCCTGGAGCACACCCACAGCCCCGTTTTTCTTGCAGTCGGGGCCGGTTGTGCTGCTCGAGCTGCCCAGCGTTTCCTATGGGTTTCTGCTGTTTGTCACTCGTTTGCTAAAAATACAGAGGCTGAAATCGTAGGGCTCTTTCCAAGAACGCAGGGAAGGAGGAAGGCGAGCTCTCCAGCTCTCGCCTGGCAGGTGGTGGCAAACAGGCAGGAGCTGCCAGCGCCAGCCCCTGCCTTTCGTTCCCCTTCTGCAGAAATGGGAAAACGACCTCGTCTTTAATTGAAAACGACCTCGTCTTTAATTAACGCTGCACATCGCAAAATATCACTGCTTGTCGCTGCGAAGCGCCCTGCTCTCGGCCAGGTGAGCGCCAGAACATGGAACTGCTGCCGCTGCAGTGGTTCTTTGTCCATGGTCATGCCTTGTTTCCCTTTTTTCCTTCTTTTTTCCCTCTTTTTTCCTTCTTTTTTCCCTCTTTTTTCCTTCCTTTTTCCCTCTTTTTTCCTTCTTTTTTCCCTCTTTTTTCCTTCTTTTTTCCCTCTTTTTTCCTTCTTTTTTCCCTCTTTTTTCCTTCTTTTTTCCCTCTTTTTTCCTTCCTTTTTCCCTCTTTTTTTCCTTTTTGTTTCCTTCCCCTTTTTCCTTTTCCCTTTCCTTTTCCTTTTCCCTTTCCTTTTCCCTTTCCTTTCCTTTCCTTTCCTTTCCTTTCCTTTCCTTTCCTTTCCTTTCCTTTCCTTTCCTTTCCTTTCCTTTCCTTTCCTTTCCTTTCCTTTCCTTTCCTTTCCTTTCCTTTCCTTTCCTTTCCTTTCCTTTCCTTTCCTTTCCTTTCCTTTCCTTTCCTGCAGCAGGTACCTGCCCGGTGCCTCCCATGCAGCTCCAAGAGCTCAGGTGGCCGCATGGGTTTCTCATCCCTGAGTCAACGTCCAAAGATGGGCTGGGGAGAATCTTCCAGCTGGCAGCAGGACAGGATTTCTCCGTCTGCCCCATGGGGAAGCTCCCCTGGCCCATTTCATACATGGGTCCAGAAGCCAGAGAAACCAAAGGACATGAAGAAATCCAGAAAAAAAGCAAAGGACTGGGCAGGACCAGGGCTGACTTCCAGTTCTGAAACCCTGGCAGGGGTTGCCCAGAGAGGGGGTGGAGGCCCCATCCCTGGGAACATTCCAGGCCAGGTTGGCCGGGGCTGTGAGCAACCTGATGTGGTTCAAGGTGTCCCTGCTCCTGCAGGGGGGTTGGGCTGGGTGACCTCTAGGGGTCCCTTCCAACCCAAAATATTCTATGATTCTATGATTCTATGTGTCGTCTTCTGGATTTGCGCCTTGACCTGTTGGAATTCATGAGGAGGTATTTTGCCCCGTGGCCCATGCCGCTGGCTGATCAGCGTCCTGCACGTCTAATTTATATCACTGCAAAGGCACATAATGACGCAGATAAAGTTATTGATCCAGCCGTGCTGGCAGCAGCCACCAAGAGCAGCCGTGCCGCTTGGTCCTGCCTGTCCCCGCTGCCACCCCGGGGTGCGGGGACATGGGGATGGGTGCGGCAAGGGCGCGTGGCCCTGCTGAGCTTGCAGGAGAGGACGAGGATCCTGCCCCAGCCCCCTTGCCTGCAATTGTCCCTGTGGCCAGAGAGTCGGGAAAATCTGTGTTTGCAGGTTATAGCAGGAGCAGCCACTCGGCTGAGGGGATGCTGCCCAGAGTCAGGGCAAAGCCTGGAAACCCCCACATGGGAGGTGGCTCTTGGGCAGCAGAGCAAAAATTAATCACTTTGCTGCTGTTGCCGGGAGGGACGCTGTCTGTACGTCTGTCTGGCCGGCGAGCGGCCAGCAATACCTTTTGGTGTGTGGCTTCTACCCTGCGCCCCTTCCTTGGGTCACAAGCCCTGTGACAGCATTTTATCATAGAATCACTTTGGTTGGAAAAGACCTTTAAGATCATCAGGTCCAACCGTTCCCCTAACCCTGCCATCCCACCACTAAACCCTCTCCCTAATCACCTCGTCTACCCGTCTTTTAAATCCCCCCAGGGATGGGGACTCGACCACCTCCCTGGGCAGCCCATTCCAGTGCCTGACAGCCCTTTTGGGGAAGGACAACCCTTTCTGTGAAGAAATCTTCAGTAGGAAGCCTCAGAGCTATAGATCTCCGCTAACCAACTGCAGTTCACCCAGCATTGGGTAACTTGGATTTATTGGTCTGGTCTGGGTGACTTTCTCTGACCTTCTGCACGTTTCTCCTGGAAGAGGAATCATACAAATACCCTCCTGGGAGGGTGCTTGGGTTGAACCTGGGGTTTTTTACTAGGGCTCGCTTCAACCCGGTTAACAGAATCGAGCGTGAATATACATTAACATACTGAGCATTTCTCAGCCTGCTGTTTCCTCCGAGCGTTTCCGTATTCAAGAAGAGCAAAGCCCTTGGAGGTTGTTTTTCCCTTTAAGCGGCAGCAATAAGACTCCACAGCACTAAAGATCAAAGCGACCGGTCCTGGCATATCACAAAAACTCTCCTCTCCCTTCCCTGCGGATGAGATGCAGGTGTTGGTGAGCATATTCAGGCAACTATATTCCAGGTTTAACCCTTCCCGGGGGCTGGGAGGTTTGCAGAGGCTCCAGCTTGCTCCGGGGCCGGCTGCAAGGAGCTGCTTGGTTTTTGCAGAGGATGAGGGGTGTCTGCTGGGTTTCTTCCCAAAGCAGGGCACGCCGGTGGTGAGGGCAGCTGTAAATACACCACCTGCCTGTCCCAGCAGCTCCAGCCCAGGCCCCCCCGTTAAAGCCTTGCACGGAGCAGCCTTTCCGTTTGCAGCCCCGTCTCCGTGTCGCGTGAGAAACTCCGCTGCTGCTGCTTTAATTTTTCAAAGCGAATCGTTACCCTCAAGGCAGCGGCCTGAGCAGCGATCGATACCCCGCAGGCTTTGCTGGGAAATGAAACAAGCTGGAAACCGGCTTTTCGCATAAGGTGGTTGCTGGTGGCGTTGGGCTGAGCCTGTCCCATGGGTGCAAGGGGATGCTGAGCTGGTGCTTCCCAAGGACCCAAATCGCAGCCCCTGGACCCCTCCATCTACCCCAGGGCTCCCCATCCGGGCTGGGATTTGCCCCTGGGATTGGGCCCGGCAAATCGCTCCGTGCTGGGAAGACTTGACAGCAAAATCCCTTGGCAGCGGTGGCTCGCTCACGCAGCCGTTCGGGTAAGGCTTGACGCCGGTATTGATTCCTGAGCTTGTTCAACAAGCTGCTCTTGCTGGAAAAGGTCCCCTCCTGCTCGGCCCCACACGAGCGTAGCGCGTGCTGATTTAACCCCTTAGTCACCACGGGAAGAATAGGGATTTTGGGGCGCTCAAAGACATTTGCTGTGGATTCATAAAGGGAAGACAAAGAATAACAAGTGATCCCAAGAGGGTGCCCTGCCAGGGAGTCCTTGAAGGGGAAACAACCAGTGGTCATGGTCACCACCGCTTGGAAAAACCACGTAATCATTTATGCCGTCGGCCCTTCTCGGGGACAGCCACGGCGTCTCCGGTGTCTGGGTGAGAAGCGCGGCGGTGGCCTGGCACTGCTGTCCCCACCACCCGAGCAGCCTTTCTGCTTCCCCTGTGTGCGATTCCCCGGCCGGGGAGGGATGGGGGAGCTGCCAGCTGAACCCTGCCTGCGTTTTCTTGGCAGAAAGGGAAGATATTCTTGGAGCTGGGCTGGGAGCAAGCAGACACCTGCATGCTGCCGCTTGCTGCCGGGCTGGGCTTTTCTTTCCTGGTGTAAAATTTCCATTTGGAAGCTGCTGGGGAGTGAGAGAAGAGCAGGGTGATGCTTCTGTCCTCCAAAGCGGAGCAGCCCACCTCTCCACGGGAGAGTGTTTCCAGGTTTCTGTGCCTGGCTGGGAATGCGGCCGCCTGCCTGGACATTGCTATTTGCTGTGAGTTAATTATTGCAGATCGAAGGAAAGTCGCTGCTGGAGGCTGCACCTCCCAGGCTGAACCGGGGGGTGCTACCCCTTACCCCCATATATAAAGTCCGGCAGGGGGTGGTTATCCTCGGTCACCGGCCGGGGCATGGAGGTGAGACCCAGTGCCGCAGGGCTGGGCTGGGCACCATGTCCCTGTTTGGGCTCCCCAACCCGCCTTGGCCATGTCCCCACATCTGGGCACGTCTTGCTGCGCTCACCCCAATGCCATGGGAGCTGCTTGGTTTTGGGGGGTGCAGCTTTGCCTCCCACAGCCCCCCTCCCCCGTGCATTTCTGCAGGTGCCTGGAGGAGCGAGCACGGGGAGCGCACAGACCCTGGCTTTGCAGCCGCCCTCTCGCACCCCTTCCCCTTCGGCTGGCGGCTGCGGCATCTCAGCCTACAGCCGTGGGAAATGGGAAGTGGAGAGACTCTATTTTAATACACCGCTGTGGGTTGGTGACCTAGAAAAGCAGCTCCGAGAGCAAGAGTGTGAAGTCCAACCTCCCCCGCTGCCAGCGTGGCTGCTCTGCCGCCGAGCACAGGGTGACCTATATAAAGCGATGGAATAGGTGTCGGGGGATGCTGGTCCCCCGGCGCCGCGGCTCAGGACCCTTCTGTGGGCACCCCGTGCCCCCGAGCACCATCACCCTGGGCTGCAGAGGGGATGGGAGATGGATAAATGAATAACCCCCCTTGTTTGGCAAGGATGCGGCATAGCCAGGCGCGCGGGGATGCGGCGGGTGGGATGCAGGCAGGTCCCTCCGACCGCCGCGGGATGGAGCGGGTCCGTCCCGGCGCTGGAGGGTGTTACCAGTGGCGACAACTCTTGTTACCGAATATATATTTGCAGCGCTGTAGTGCGGCCGATGCTCAGTGTTCAGGGGTTGAAGAGGAGGTAAAGCTCCTTCCTCCCCTCTTTTTAATGCGTCCTGTGGGAAAGAATTGAAATAATTTAAAGCTCACAGGCACGTGCCCTTGGCAGTCTCTAAAATGAAATGAAGCCCAAACCAGTAAGTTTCTGAAACGCTGTATTCAGCCGAGCGGAAGACACGCCAATTAATTAAATCAGTAAATAAGTTATACTAATCCCATTAACAAAAGAGGAGCTGGAGATTAAATCTTTCATGGCACTTACTGAAAAATTAATGCAGGCAGTCTTTTAGGCAATGCATTCTTCCCCTCACCTCGCCAAGGATAATAGTGTAGTTATATAGGACAGAACGTTATCAGAAATGAAAAATGGATGTAAAACTAGCACATATCTTATTAAAAGAGTGTAATGAGCTGCCTCCATGCCTGAGCTGGGGCTGCCAAGCTCAGGGCTGTGTCTTGCTGCCGGGGCCATGGGCCGAGCCCCCCGGCTGGGCTGGGGGGCCGGGTCCTGCCTGGGCATCCTCCTCTGTTTCTCCAGCCGCTGCTTCTGCAGAGGAGGAAATTCCCCGTGACCAGCTCTCGGCATGGCTGGGTATCCCTGTGACACCCCCGCACCCAAATCAAGCGTCGAGGGTGGAAACTTGCTTTCCTTTCCTTTTTAATTTCTTTTTTTTTTTTTTTTTATTACTCCAGAACTTTAATCGAGGGGATTAATCAAGGATGTCTCCTCTGGCTTGTGCCTTGCTCGTTATTTTCTGAGTCAGCAGGAGGTCGGACTGGAGGGGGACGAGGTGTTAATTAAATTGCGTGGACCCAGCTGCATCCCACACAGGTCCCTGGGGGAGAGTCCGAGCGTCAGTTTTCTTCCGCTCCAGCCTAAATCTTGCCTTGGCATTTTGTCCTCTTGAAAAAGTTGGTGCAAACTCTCTGGTCCCCAAAGCCCCGGGCACAACCTCCCCGGTCTCAGCTCCCAGGGTCCATCCTGCTGCTCAGAGAGCTCAGGCCAGTGCCCATCACCCCCTTCTCCATCCTCCTCTTCCTCTTTGCTCCTCCGCCTCTTTCTCCAAAGCACAATTTAATGGAGAGGAGCTGCGCTGGCTGCGCTGGGCTGCTGGTTATGGATTTTGGGAGTCAGGAGGTGGGTGCCTTCCCATCTCTCTTGCATGTCAAAGAGTTAAGTCAGCACTAAAGCACTTGGGTTTAGTGCGGAGGAGAGCACGTGCTAAAGCTCTTGGCAGGGAGTTACGATGCAGCCGTCGTGTCTCTCACTGTCACGTCCCCAGGGGCTCCCGGGGG
>NW_009258275.1:548452-550659 GCF_000687185.1 Egretta garzetta | reverse complement strand
TCTTGTTACCGAATATATATTTGCAGCGCTGTAGTGCGGCCGATGCTCAGTGTTCAGGGGTTGAAGAGGAGGTAAAGCTCCTTCCTCCCCTCTTTTTAATGCGTCCTGTGGGAAAGAATTGAAATAATTTAAAGCTCACAGGCACGTGCCCTTGGCAGTCTCTAAAATGAAATGAAGCCCAAACCAGTAAGTTTCTGAAACGCTGTATTCAGCCGAGCGGAAGACACGCCAATTAATTAAATCAGTAAATAAGTTATACTAATCCCATTAACAAAAGAGGAGCTGGAGATTAAATCTTTCATGGCACTTACTGAAAAATTAATGCAGGCAGTCTTTTAGGCAATGCATTCTTCCCCTCACCTCGCCAAGGATAATAGTGTAGTTATATAGGACAGAACGTTATCAGAAATGAAAAATGGATGTAAAACTAGCACATATCTTATTAAAAGAGTGTAATGAGCTGCCTCCATGCCTGAGCTGGGGCTGCCAAGCTCAGGGCTGTGTCTTGCTGCCGGGGCCATGGGCCGAGCCCCCCGGCTGGGCTGGGGGGCCGGGTCCTGCCTGGGCATCCTCCTCTGTTTCTCCAGCCGCTGCTTCTGAGGAGGAGGAAATTCCCCGTGACCAGCTCTCGGCATGGCTGGGTATCCCTGTGACACCCCCGCACCCAAATCAAGCGTCGAGGGTGGAAACTTGCTTTCCTTTCCTTTTTAATTTCTTTTTTTTTTTTTTTATTACTCCAGAACTTTAATCGAGGGGATTAATCAAGGATGTCTCCTCTGGCTTGTGCCTTGCTCGTTATTTTCTGAGTCAGCAGGAGGTCGGACTGGAGGGGGACGAGGTGTTAATTAAATTGCGTGGACCCAGCTGCATCCCACACAGGTCCCTGGGGGAGAGTCCGAGCGTCAGTTTTCTTCCGCTCCAGCCTAAATCTTGCCTTGGCATTTTGTCCTCTTGAAAAAGTTGGTGCAAACTCTCTGGTCCCCAAAGCCCCGGGCACAACCTCCCCGGTCTCAGCTCCCAGGGTCCATCCTGCTGCTCAGAGAGCTCAGGCCAGTGCCCATCACCCCCTTCTCCATCCTCCTCTTCCTCTTTTCTCCTCCACCTCTTTCTCCAAAGCGCAATTTAATGGAGAGGAGCTGCGCTGGCTGCGCTGGGCTGCTGGTTATGGATTTTGGGAGTCAGGAGGTGGGTGCCTTCCCATCTCTCTTGCATGTCAAAGAGTTAAGTCAGCACTAAAGCACTTGGGTTTAGTGCGGAGGAGAGCACGTGCTAAAGCTCTTGGCAGGGAGTTACGATGCAGCCGTCGTGTCTCTCACTGTCACGTCCCCAGGAGCTCCCGGGGGCACCCGTGGGGATCTGTGGCCGGGCGGGCTTGGGGAGGAGCAGCTCGGCTTTTAGTGATTTACAGAAGCGAAAAATATTCTCTTGGGCGCCCGAGCTGCCATCAATCATTTTAATTTAGCTCGTGCAACCATGCTTGGAGCTGCAACTGCGAGGGGAGGGCTTGATGTGCTCCTGCTTTATTTTCCCCAGTATCGGAGCCAGCGACAGCAGCTGTTATTCAGCCCTGAGCTTTGGTGCACTCGAGCTCTGAGAGCTTATAGATTTCCACTGGAACGCTTTTAATCCTAATTAAGAAGAAAAAAACGTTTTATAAAGCTCATATTCCTTTTTCCATGGGACTGCCCGACTCTGCAGTCATGGGAGGGATAACCCTGGCCTGGTGCTGGCTCACTGCTCCCTATCTCCTCTCCAGCACTTCCATTAGATGCGGCTAATCGGGCTGTAAAACAAGGGGAGAGGTTTCCTCCGGGAGCATCCGAGCAGCAGTGCAAGGGTGGCAATCGCTGCGTCAGCAGTATGGCACGTGCCACGTTTCTGATGCCAGTGCAGACGCGTTTTCAGCGCCCTGACATCGGGCTGTGCTTGTGGGGCCGTGCTGCCCTGGGCAAAAGTGCTCCATCCCCAGCTCCATCGCCAGCTCCGTCCCCAGCTCCATCCCTGGCTCCATCCCCAGCTCCAGCTCCAGCTCCATCCCTGGCTCCGTCCCAGCTCCATCCCTGGCTCCATCCCCAGCTCCAGCTCCATCCCCGGCTCCGTCCCAGCTCCATCCCTGGCTCCATCCCCAGCTCCAGCTCCAGCTCCATCCCTGGCTCCGTCCCAGCTCCATCCCTGGCTCCATCCCCAGCTCCAGCTCCGTCCCCGGC
>NW_009258275.1:546177-548206 GCF_000687185.1 Egretta garzetta | reverse complement strand
GCCCCATCCCGGCCTCCATCCCTGGCTCCAGCCCCAGCTCCGTCCCCAGCTCCATCCCCGGCTCTGTCTCCAGCTCCATCCCAGCTCCATCCCCAGCTCCATCCCCAGCTCCATCCCCGGCTCCATCCCCAGCTCCATCCCCAGCACCGGCTGCAGCTGAGGACAGGAGATGGCTGGAGGTGAAGCAGAGCCTGGCCCCGCTGCCTCCAGGTCTGGTGCTGATTTGATGCCTGGGGCCGTCTGTAGCCATAAACTCAGTTTTATCCCTTGATTATTCCCATTGAAATCAGTGGGGTTGCCGACGGTAATAAACCCAAGACCGCAGGTACCGCAGGACGGAGGCTGGCTTTGTGCAGCAGTGCCCCGGGTGCATCCAGCCCCAGCTTCTCTGACACCGAGCAGGGAAACGCTGCTCTGCTCTAAAAGCCTCTGGGATTTTGGTCTCCACGCTTGAACCTGAGCGTGCGGGCGGGAGCTGCCGGTGCGTGGTGCCGCGGCCGAGCACTGCAGACCGGCTCCATCCGAGCCTCCGGGCAGGATGGCTCTGGATTTGAAGGGAGCATTTTGCTGCACGCTGAGTCGGATCACAAGGGGAAATACAACAAATCCTTGAGAATTAGAGGGCTCGAGGACGTAAAAATAAACCTGAGAGGAAATAAATAAATAAAGCTCCCATGCTTTGATCTGCTGCAGGAGATGCCAGACTGCCAAAATGTATTTATAATTCAACAAAAATCAAACCAGCTCTTTTCATTTTAGAAGATGGGCTAAAAGGGGGGGTGAGAGTGCCAGGTATTCAGAACAGAGAGTTGCGGGTGTTGCTTTTTTCCTTTCTGGAAAGCGGGTTTTAGATCTGATTTTCCAATTTCTTCACACGCTGCTGCTTTTTGTGAATCTCCAAGGAAGGTGTCAAGACATAGCAGCTTGAAAGGACTGCGCTCATCTCTCCAGCTACTTTGCATAAGCCAGGCATTCTTTCACTAAATCAAAATACAGGGTTGAGCCTGGAAGAGAAGAAGATGTCCATCAAGCATCCACATCAATGCCCGTCAGGGTTCAACCCTGAGTGGTGGAATACTTTCCTTGCTGAAGGCAGGAACACGCTTTATCCTTCAAGGATTTCTGTCTCTCCAGGGATTTCTCTTCAAATCCCCCCAAAAGTAGGATTTTTCTCGAAAGCCTTGCAGCTGGTTAAAAATCTTTTACCTAAAAGTGGTGGGATCCAGCTGTAGCAATGAGAAACTTTCCTGCCCCCCCAACACAGGCATCGCATCCTTGGCCGTGGCTGAGCGTTGCTCAAAGCCCATCGGCCTCCTCCTGCTCGCAGAGGCAGCCCAGAGCCAGGTCTCACTTCCTCACCTTCATCTTGCAGTATCCTTTTATCAAACTTTTTTATTAGCTTTCCCTCCTTGGCCACTCAAGCCGAGGTTTGAGGCCAGCACTGATTTCCATCCCCTCCCGCTGGCAGACGGTCCGTCCACCTCACTTCGCCTGGCGAGAGATGGTGCAGGAGCGACCGGCAGGAGATCTTCTGGAAAGTCATGAAAGCCCGATGGTTCTCCGCTGGAATATCAGGAGCGGCTAAGATGGGGCTGTTAGAGCTGATGAACTTGGCACGGAAGCACATTAGCAAGCTGGGCTCCATCCCAGCCCGGCTCTAGCTCGCCCCTGGCTGTGAGCTGGGTCCCCCACCCTCCGCACGGTCCTTGCCGCACTGGGAGGAGGTCAGAGCTCTCCGGTGGGGGTTTGGGGTGCTGCCCCTTTTGGTTTATAAAGCCATAGGTGCCTCAGCTCGGGAACGGGGTTCCCTCTGTGCTCTAAATCACCTGCTTTCCTAGTTCCCTGCAGGCAGGATCGGTGCCGTAGAGCTTGGCCAGAGGCAGCGCGTTCCCTGCTTGCATGCGTGGGCCCCAGGTTGGTCTTTAGGGTTAATCTGGGCAAGGGCTACTGGGTGGTGGGATCCCCCCCCCCGTGCTGCTGAAACTGGAGGGCACAGGCTTCCAAACCCCCGGGGCGGGGGGCACCGCCC
>NW_009258275.1:545629-545881 GCF_000687185.1 Egretta garzetta | reverse complement strand
ATGGGAGAGGGGATGGAATGGGATGGGATGGGATGGGAGAGGGAATGGGGAGAGGAAATGGGAGAGGAGATGGGAGAGGGAATGGGGAGAGGGGATGGAATGGGAGAGGGAATGGGGAGAGGGGATGGGATGGGAGAGGGGATGGGAGAGGGGATGGGATGGGAGAGGGGATGGGAGAGGGGATGGGAGAGGGGATGGGATGGGAGAGGGGATGGGAGGGGGGAGGGGAGGGGGGGGGGGGAGGGGGGGGGG
>NW_009258275.1:540857-545079 GCF_000687185.1 Egretta garzetta | reverse complement strand
CGGCACCATCGCCCCTTTGGTGCGGGGTTGGGGGGGGAGCTTGCCCTGGTCGTTGCGTTTGGACTTTGCCGTGTGCCGGGCAACTTTCGAGCGTGTTGGGCATTTGGGGGTTTTTATCCCCCCAAAATTGTGTCTTGACCCTTTTCCTGGCGTGCGGAGAGCGAGAGCTGCGAAGGCAGCGGGAGCTGAGCCCCAGCCCTGGGCCGCGGTGGGATGCAGAGACCATCCTGTCCCCGGAGCAGAGCGTGCTGCGAAGGCGCTTTGGGTTTTCTGCTCCCCGTTAGGGCTCCGAAAGGGCATCGCTGCCCGGCTCCGGGCTGGCTCTGTGGCTTTAGCAGGTGCCTTCTCTGCTCCTTTCCTCGGACAGCCAAAAGTGTTGCCAACAGCATCAAAAGCTATTTGGAGCCGTAGGCTGGAAACCCAGCCACCTCGGAAAACGGGCTGAGGCTGCTAATGCCGCTGTTCCCAGGGACAGGTTGTTTCGGAGAGGGCACCCGATCATCTTTCTTGCTGGTGTCTTTCTGTTAATTCTGGTTTCAGGTATAAACTGGAGCAGCAATTTGTCTTTGAGCAATTAACTCTTCTTCATTTCACTGCTAAAAAGCTCTGAGCCCGCTGGCTGCCCTCAACGTGGCTCTGCTTTGGGCTTGGTCCGTGCTGTACCGTTCCTGGGATCTAAAAAGTGTGTGTGGATCAGCCCGATGCCCCCCTTCTCGGGAGGCTGCAATAAAAAAAAAGATAATACAAGGCTTCAAAACATGGACAGTTGGCTCCAGGGATGCAAAGATGATAACAGATGAACCATTTGCTTTAATTACTGGTATCAAAAGCCCAGGCTGCAGCTTAGCCTGAGAATAAATATTGTTAATGTTGTGATACTGGGCTTTATTTGATGATGCATCATTCATCTGGTAGGGATTTAGTGAGCTGCTCCCTTTTGCTCTACGGGCTGACTCAGGAGATCTGCGTTCAGCCCTCCTGTGGGAATCGGCCCCGGGGTACGTGGGGCCGTGGGGCTGAGCCCCACATGCTGCGTCGGGGGCTGCTGTGGCACCCTGTGGGCACTTTGCTGGGCATCCCCCAGGAGGGTGGTGCTGGGCGGGCGATGCTCATCCGCAGCAGCCCTGCAGCCGCCTCCGGCAGAGCCATGCCGGCTCCACACCGCGCGGTGGGAGCTGTTTGCCGTCGCCTGCGTGCGTGCTCTGCGGGATGGGCTTCCAGCAAAGCCCCCCTGCATCGGGCCCACCGACCCCATTCAGATTCGGATATGACCCCAAATACCGTCCCCTGCTTGGCGCTGGCTCCAGCCCGCTGTTCTGCTTTCTCCTCCTTCGCAGCCTTGCTTTTGCACTGCCCCGACTCCCGAGGAGAGCCGAGAAGGGGTCCTGAATGTGTTAAAACCACATTTTATTTGTGGAAGCGCCCTTTGCAGCACGGGTGAAACCCAGGAGCCCGTTGCGGGACTCTGCTGCGCCTCCGTGGCTGTGTGGGTACGCGTGTGCTGGTGTTAAACGTTCCTCGGTGTAGGAAAGGGCAAAGGGAGGAAAACTGCTGGGCAGGGCGAGGGGACACACAGCTTTGGAGGCTCTTTTTGTGCTTAAGTTTTGAAGGACTTTCTCAGGGACCTGAAAACAGGATGGTCCTCCGTGCCCGCTGCAGGTCCCGGGGCTGTACTGGCAGCAGAGCCCCTCTGCCTGCTCACCAGGGCTGCTGGTGGCCCGCTGCCCTCCTCCTGCCCGCAGCCAGGTGATGAAGTCACTGCAGTCATTGCCAATTAACGATAACGGGTAATGAATCACCCCAGGTGGTCCCAGCTGAGCACTCAAGCTCCAGGCGGGGAGGAGAGCTCTGCTCCCCAGGGCAGTAGCCCCAGGGCCAGCATGATTAATTCCTCCATCCTCTGTAAAGCTGGAGACTGGGGAGCAGCGGGGGCTAACGACCGTGATGCTTTATAGCGTTCATGTGCTGGAAGATGCCCTGGCTCCATCCCTGTGGATCCCTGCGTGGGTCTGAGCAGCATCGCTCTCCTCCAGCCCTGGGAGGTGGGTATGGACTCTCCCCCTTGGGCCCAATGTGTCGGTGATGGGGGCCAGGTCTGGCTGCGTGAAACCAGATGCTTAAGGGGGGGGTGTGGGGAGGGAAAGGAGCTGGATTTAGCAGCTGGGGAAGTTGGGAGCCCAGCATCTCCCGGGGTGGTGCAGACGCTGAGCTGGGCGGCCACGTGCTCCTCTCTGCCGGTGGCTGGGCCCCCCGTGGCTCTTGGGGAGGGCTGGGCTGCGGTGCCAGGGGGACCCCCCCTTGCGCAGGCGTGTTGTGGGGTGCCTGGCTCCGCATGGCTCCTCTGCCCTGGCCTGGCCCTGGCTGGGTGCCCCTGCTGCCCCCGAGGAGGGCAGGTTTGCAGCCGTGAGCATCCCTCGCCCAGGGACATGGTCCGGGGACGGGGTGCACGCCCACCCCTGGCTGCCACCCCTGCGGCGCGGTGCGAGGCTGTGGTGCTGAGCCACCCCTGAGGCACCTTGCGGGGACTGTCACTGCCTTTGGGAAACCGCCCCCCAGCACGCTTTGCATCGCCGGGCTCGGGGGTGCTCCCAGCTTTTCCGCATCGTTAAACTTCATCCCGCCACCGTTGCGTGGGGGTCCCTGCGCCAGCACCCCAGTCCATCCTGGTGGCTCTGGCCGCGTGCTCCGGCACCGGCGGTGTCCAAATCGCGGGCAGTGTTGCTAAGCAGTCTTCAGAGCAGCTCTGCCGCCGCGAGAGGAGCGATGGCAACGCCACGGCTGCATTTAATAGCACCGGGTAGGCTTGGGGTGCGCTCGGGCGTCGCCTGGCTGGAGAACCCCAGCTCCAGCAGCCCCGGGTAAGTCGTATAAACCCAGAAGTGATATTTTTTTCTTATTTTTTTCACCGTTGTCTTTCCTGCGATCAATCAAGGAGGGTAAATCCTCGTGACAGCCTCATAACAGTGTTTGGTTTGCGAAGGAGCTGCTGAGGAAATGTCAACGTGCTGCTTAAATAAAATTGACTGTGCGCGGCTGCTCGGCTGCCTTGGGATGGATCTTTGTCTGGAGGACGACAGGGAGCTGGGAATTAAGGGGGAGGGAAGAAAAGGCATCTCGGCACCTCCTGTGAATTTAAAGGCATCGAGGCTTTGCCCAAACCAAAGGCATTCCGGAGGGCTCCTAGCCCTGTTGCTCTGGTGTGGACTTCGCTGGGGGAAGCAGGAGCAGCCCCGTGGGCTCCCGTCTGCTGCGTGGGTGGATGCCCCATGCCAGGGGGTGGCGGGCCCGTCCCCCCCTGCCGGGGGGCTGGTGGGATGGGTGCTGCGGGCAGGCTGCCGCCGGGTGGGCTCACAGGGGCAGCCATGGGAGCGGGGCACGAGAGGATGGCCAGGATTTCCATCGCTTTGCATTTCTTGTGTGCCTCTGATCTGTGGATCGCTGTCACCTGTGGACTGCAGCTATCGCCATCGCCTGCGGGGCCACGTTTAGCCTTGATTAACCAACTGGTGCCAAGCTGGCCTGGGAAATTGCGGGGCCTGGGTTCCCTGTAAGGGTCTGGCATGGGGACAAAGGATGAAATGACCTGGATTTAGGACTCGTTGGCTCTGGGTCTTCCCTGAAAGCTGAATTTCCAGCACCCCTGGCCCTCGCTTTGCCGCAGTGCGGTTGGAGGGCTCTGCGCCCTGGGGTCTGATCCCCCCTCGTGCCGCTTCGGGGCAGCGTTGCTGGGCGGTTTGGGCACATGGGTCCTGGTGGGAGTGGGTGTTGCCATGGCTGCTGGTCACTCGATGCTTTGCCCGGAGTCCCGGGGCGACTGTCCCGCTGTCCCCTGCCCCGCTGCCAGACCCCTCTGGGCGTCTGCGGGTGGCTCCAGGCCACCCAGCTTCGGTTTGCCACTTCCATGCGTTTCTACCAGCCCAGATCTGCCTCTCTTTCTCGTTTTCAAAGGGAAGTCTCAAACGTGGGCTGTTTCCTCAAGTGCCATCCATAAAGCAGCTTGCCCAATTTTGCCCGAACTTTCGGAAATGATTTACATCAGAGATGAGGCAAAACGCGGCCCCCGGCTGCCTGGGGACGTCGGGATTTGAGGGGCTTTGGGTGCGTGGGACCCTGCGGCGCTGGGCTGCCCTCCTGCCCCTCCATCTGGTCTGCTGATTATTTTGCAGTGTTGCACAGCTGCTCCAGCAGTTGTTTTGGGGCTTTTTCCACTTCCCCCCCCCCC
>NW_009258275.1:533227-540847 GCF_000687185.1 Egretta garzetta | reverse complement strand
CCCCCCCCCCTTCAGGTAAATCTGTTAATAGCAAATCCTGCCTGGCCCTGGAGGGGAGAGAGCACCCTGCTGTCGGCTCGGGCAGCTCTCTGTGGCCCCTAGAGCCACATACGTACGCTATAGGGGATGCTGGGGGATGTGCGTGGCTCCGGCACTGGGCAAACTCCTTTTTCCTGGGCAAGGAAGAGCCTGGGGGTTGCGAGATGCTCGGGGCAGAGCCAGATGCAGGGTGCACGGTGCCTGCACCAGGGCTGCAGTCGGGACCCGGGGTCCCCTGTGGCTTGCACAGCTCTCCCGGGCACCAGGCATCGGGGCATGGAGAAGGGCAGGATCTGGCCCCGCTGGACTTGTGAGACGGCAGCGAATGTCGCCGCTAGCTGGGAGAGAGCTCCAGCTAAAACTGGTGTTTGGGGACACTTGTGCCCGCTGAGGGGTGGGGAGGCACCGTTCCCATCCCGGGGCTGCTGGCGCGTCCCGGCTTCTGCATTTGCTCTTCTCCCCACTCAGCTGGGTGACCACTGGGTCCTTGTCACCCCAAAATACACCCCCCTTCTCCCTGGGTGAGGGGCTGGGGAGCCCCATCAGGCAATCATGCCCTCGTTCCCTATTTTTCCCCCCCCCAGCTCCGCCATCCAGCTGGGGAGTATAAATCAGCTCCCGTGTCTGGGCTGGCCTCGGAGCTGGCGTGAAAACCCCATCGGCTTGGTGTTTGGATCCGTTCGAGTTCAAAACCTCCCGTTTGGTGATGACACAGAGAAATAATCTCTCGCTTGGCATCCGAGCAGCAGTTTGGGTTATTTGTTTGGGGTCCGGCTGCTGGCAGTGAATAAGAAGCTGCTGCCAATGCTCCGTCCGCAAGCGCCTTTCTGCCGAGTGAATGGAGGGGCTCGAAAACCTGCTCTTCCAAACCAGATTAATCGCATTAGGCTTTGTCAATGCAAAAATTACCTCATCATTGGCACTGGCAGGTGGTGTAGAGCAACAGACTTATTCAATATTTAAGAAAGCTGCATTGCAGAGCTGAGAAGGCTGGAGAAATAGGTTGCCTGTGTCAGTGTCTTTGCTGGTGGAGACGATCTCTGCAGGCACCGCCACGTGTGAAATGTTGAGCTCACTGGAAAAACCTGATTAGCGCACCGGGAGTCTTTTCAAATACGGAATTTTCCCGTTTCTCCCTCGGTATGTTATTTCCAGCTGGCTAACCCAGTGTGTTTGGGCAGCCCTGTAATGGTCTCTCTTGGCAGATGCCCAGTTGGGGGTGGCAGCGTGGGTGCCTCCAGTGGCTTTGGGTCCTGCCCGGAGCCCCTGCTGCCCCGTGCTCCCCCCTGGTGCCCATGGGGCAGGATGGGCTCGCCCTGGGGGGCTCCCACTGCCTGCCCAGGGTTGCTGGAGGGTGAGGGCGACCTGCCGGTTGCCAGTGCTGCCTCCACTGGATTTCGGGCACTGGCGACGGGCCTGTGAATCAGGACCTCTTGGCTCGGAGCAGGCGGTGTCTGCGTGCCGGGCGACAGCGCCGGCAGCTCGGAGAGAGGCAGAGTGATTCATGGAAGACGTTCAATCCCTTTTTATTAAGGCATGATCAAATTCATGGGCTCCGTCATACAGAAGTAATGGAGCGGCGTGATTAGAGTCATGTGGCTCCTTCCTTAAGGCCAGAAATTAAGACCTCGCTTCTATTCCTGGCTCTCCCCGGGACGCGCCGTGTTCGCGCCGGCGGGAGCTGCCGCCTCGCTCCTCCCGACCTCTGCTTGCAGTCGGGGAACCCAGAGCAGCCGGCACCGCGTGGGGACAAGAGGGACCCAGGGGAGCAGATCCCAGGACCTTCTGGGGACAGCCAAACCCCACAAGGTCTTGGCATCCTCCTAGGGTAGGATATTTCCATTTCATTAACCAAATGCTTCTGCACCCCATCGATCATGACTTGGACTGCCACGTCCCTTTGCTTCTTGTGAGTGAGGTGGTGGGGGAAAAGCCACCGTAAGCCATTATTTTGTTCTTTACCCTGCGCTAAAAATGCAGAGCCAAGCATTAGGACAAGCAAGAGTGGTTGCAGGAAGTAATGCAAAGTAGATCTTCAAAATCTATTATTTATAGGCAGAGGGAAAGGCTTGTGTATTCCTCCAGGAGCCGTCCCCGGGCTCTTCTCCATCCACAACAAAGCAAAACACCCGCGGCCTCTCTATTATTAGCAGAAAGTTCTAGGTGGGGGAAGGAGTTTTCCCCCCAACCCTGCCGGCTGAAGTGCCGGTGACGGCGCTGCCCTCTTTGCTCGGAAAAACCAGGGATTTTCCCCTATTCTTTGCAGGGCTGCTCCTGCTCCGCGTGACCTTGGGCAAGTCTCTTATCCGCCTGCGCCTTCCCAAAAATGGGTGCTGGCAGCACGGCGCTGCCCTTCCAGCGCACCCCGTGAAATCTGCGGGCAGCCCTGCCGGCCTCCCGGCCGCGGCAAGACCCTAAATCCCCGGCAGGAGTTTGCTGCTGCAGTGCAGCGCGTGGCGGTGGGGATGTCAATGAACAGTTTGCCGCTTTAACTGACCTTGTCAGTCGGAGCCTCCCGGTTTGGCACAGGAATAGCCGCTGCGTGAAACCAGCCGAGCACTAATTACCCCACGCGCTTCACTTTTTTTCTTTTTTTTAATACATATTTTATAGGTATTTTTGGAAGTTATCAGCGAAACAAAGGTGATCCTCAAATCTCTGCTGCTTCCGAGACTGATGGAGAAACCCCTGCAGTATTGCAGAGCAGAAAGCGGAGGGTGGGAATTACCGTTTTCCCCCCTTTCTGGGAATATTGCACAGTTTTTTGGGGCTCAGAGTGTGTGATTTCGGTGGGGTGGTTTTGCAAGCTCCCATTTTCCAGCGTCTCCTCGGGACGAACCTCCCCAGTGCTCCCACTGGAGTTTTGCCAAGAGCTGGAGTCGCTTCGTGCCCTGCAAAGGAGCGTTTGCTGGGTTTGGGCTGAGCTCCGGTCCTGCTGGGACCCAGTGGCAGCTCTGGGGCGCTGGCATCGGTGCTGGGACCCGGCGGGACGTGGGCGACTGAGCGGTCCCTTCCAGCCAGCGAGGAGCTGCGGCAGCATCTTCCCAGGGCAGCAGGTTTGGGAGGAGCAAGGGTCCATGGGTTGCGAGCGGCCCCAGTGCCTGCCCGCTGGGCTTTGCAGAGGGGTTTGGGGTTTTAGGGTTTTTTCTTTTTTTCAGTTCTGCTGCAGGCAGGAGCAAGCAATTCCAATGCGGGTGCTGCGAGCAATGCAGGTGGGAGGCTGCTGCCGTGGGGGGATCCCAGCGCATACCCCGTGCCGGCTCTGTGGAGATGGGATAAGGGGGAAAAACCCATGGATGGGAAAGCATTGAGCTCACCAAAACGTCCCCCCTCGGTGGGGGGTCCTGCCCAAGGGGCAATTCGTGTCCTCCCCGGTGCTGCTTGCAGCGGAGCCAAGCCCTTCGTGGGTGGATTGCCCTTTTTCTTTGATTTCCACCTTTGGGAGCGTAAAGGGAGGCTCAACCTGAGCTTCTCCCTCTACAAGTGGGCGATGCCACCCATGGACCCGCGAGCGGCACCCTCTGCTCTTGGGGAGCATCCCGAGACAGGCCCGGGAGAGACAGTGGCTCACGGCCCGGTCGCGGCGTCCCCCGCACCCCATGGGCTGGGTGAGGGGCTGTGCAGGAGGAGGGGTCCTGTCCTGCCCCCCTTGCGGCGTTCGCCCTGTGTAAAAGCATGGGTTTTCCCCCAGGAGGGCCGATGGGATGGACGGATCCGTCCCCACGCCGTGGTCGGTGTCAGCTCAGGCTTTGCCGTCCAGTCCCCGTCCCTGTGCAGTGAGTAGGGGCGGTGGGTGGAGCGGGGAAACCACCCCAGAAATTGGGGATAAATAAGCGCTCGCCCTCTGAATTTTACAACCATTTGGGTTTTAATAAAAACCTGCCAGTTTTACCGAAAGGAGAAGAGTTTGGAGAGGTCTCTTTTTGATGAATTTTCTGGATGTGAGTTGACAGAATATCATCGTCAGGTCCTGTTCCACCTCCTCCTTCCACAAAAACTTTAGTAAGCAAAACCAAAGGAGGAGCCGTTGTGTTCCAGAGGGAGCGTGGTTTGGGGGAGGGCAGTGAGATGTGTTGGGTTTTGGGGGGGGGAGTTGCCTCGTTTGTAGATTTTTCTCTGAAACGGAAACATCCCCTCCCCTCCTAGCTCTGAAGCCTCATAATTAACGTGAGGTCAGGCATCTCATTAATTACATCCGCACCGAGCGCGGCTGCATTGCCCTCCTGGGAGGGTGGCGGTCGGAGGCTCCTGTGTCTTGGGCGTGATATCGAGACGGCGACGGAGGTGACGTTCCTGTTCCTGTCCCCGCTCCCACTCCTCTTAATGCCAGAAATAAAGCCCTGCCTGGGGTGATTTTGTGGGGTTTTTGTATTGTTTTAGGTTTTTTCCTACAGCCTGGCTGAAAGCCCCGGGTTACCGTTGTCGGCATTGCTGTGATCTGAGAGCACGGGCAGAGGAGCGACGTGATTGACCTCCCCGGCGTGCCCAAACTCACTCCGCGTGTCCCCAGGTCCTCTCACCAGCCAGCGATGACCGACGCGGTGGTGGGCGGCAGCGCTGACCGGTGGATGTGCCCCGGCGACAGGACCATGTCTCTCCGGGCCGGGTGAGAGGAGGGGGCTGCTGGTGCAGGAGGGAGGGGAGTCCCTGGGGGTGGGAGGTGATGGGAGGTGATACGGGTGCAGCCGCCCCGGTTATTCCTCTGGGGACATTGGGAATTGGGTTTGTGCTGGTTGGGTGGGGACGTTTTGCCACGTTGCCTCCTAAACCCCCTGAGAAAGGGTGGTGGGGACAGACCCATGGGTGTGCACGCACGCCTGTGCTGATGAGGAGCCCTGTCCGTCTGTCCTGGTGCCCTCCACCACAGCTGCGTGCAGGGCGATGCTGCGTCCCACCGCACGGGAGGTCTCCGTCCCAGCTGGCTGGGTGGTGGCAGCACCCATGGCTGGGCGCTGGTTTTGGGTGCCCGGACGATGCAGGAGTTGGGCAAAGCTCGTGTTCGGAGCTCGCTGCTCCGTGCCGCTTTGGAGGAGCGGTGGGGGTCCATGGAGAGGGATGTGCTGTTGGGGACCATTGCCCATCTCACCTAATCCATGTTCCTTTTTTTCCCTGTGCCTCCCAGCGGCGAGAAAGAGCAGTAATTTTCTCACTTGCTTTTTTTTTTTGCCTATTGCTCTTTGCCTGCTACTCTACGGTCTTGAGAGAAGAGGAAAAACCTTGCCCTGGAGGCAAGAAATTAATTTTGGGAAGCGTCATGCAGGGTTTTAATGAATTTTAAGGTTTAAGACCATGCAGGTGTGCTCAGCCCAGGGGGGAAAAGACCCCGGAAAGGTCTTTAGATGAGCAGAAAGGTGAGGGACGTTTGCCTTTTCCACCCTTCGTTAGCGTTGGCCCCTCTGTCTCCTGCTCGTTTGCAAGGCTGAGCGGCAGCCGTGCCACCAGGTTAAAGCTGCCTGGCGCCCAGGCTGGGCTTGCTGTGCCAAAGGAGCTTTGGAAATGATGCTGGGTGAGGAAAAACTCCTGCGTTTGATGAAACGTACCCCCCCCCCCAAAAAAAAAAGGCCCATTCCTGCGGCCATTGCCCCCATACCGCAACTCGCTGGCAAACCCAGTGTTACCTGGCAGGGAGGAGGGTACAAAATGAGCTATGTCGCTTGATGCTTAACATGGAAATAAGGAGAATATGTTTGAAAAGGAAATTGGTTTTCTCCATATGAAACAAGTGTTTCCATATGGCACCCCGCCCCCCCTCCCCAAAATGGAAATAACAGCTTCCACCTGGTGGGTGGGGGCCATTTGCAGGCTCCGTGCTGGAATTGGGCTTGGGAATGTCTCGTACCCCTTCTTCCCTGGGCTTGGGAGTCAGTGCCTGGCTATTGCCCACGGACGCGTGCTACTACACGGGCGTGATCCATGGCCACAGCCCTGGCCCCCCCTCTCCCCGCAGGCTCCCCACTGGCTGGGCAGCGCGGGGTGGCCAGCCCGACCGGCAGCGCAAGAGCGAGGAGCTGACGGACGAGGAGAAGGAGATCATCAACCGTGTCATTGCCCGGGCCGAGAAGATGGAGGAGATGGAGCAAGAACGCATCGGGTAAGGTGGGGGGTGGCACCGGCACCCCCACACTGGTGGGACGGGAGGGCCCCCGAGCCTCACCGGTGCCCGCGGGGGAAGGCAATCGCTTGGCTGCTTTCCTGGCCAGCAGCTACTGCACTGCAGTGTTTCTCCTGAAAGGGAGCCTGCGGGGGATCTTTGTGAGCTGGCGTTGGTCCTTGGCCAGGAGGAACCTGTAAGCCGGGGAGGGAGCCGCTCGGCGTGCCACCGCCGCTCGGCGTGCCGCTGTGTTCTGGACCCAGAAGTTAGAGTCTCATTGAATTTTTTTCTTTTTATTTTTATTATGTTATGTTATTTTTTTTCCCCCTGGTCCAGAAGGGATCATTACCAACATCTCATTCTGGGGAGCGAAGCTGCTGCTGCTTGCCCAGTCCTGAGCCTGAGCGAAGCCGTGGCTCACTAAAGGGTGTTTGGCCTTGTTTTGGGAACACGGATGGATCCATCGCTCCCTCCAGCTGCATGTCCTGGGGGTTAATCCTGCCTGCCACCCAGAAATGAGCCCTCTGTGAAGCTGAATAGGTCTGAGTGATGCCCAGCCTCGGGGCCATGCGCTGGGGCTCCGGGGGGGTTGGGGGTGCTAGCGCTGCCCCGACCGCATCCGTGGTGGGGTCCCCGCCATCGCTGGGTGTCCCCTGTGCCCCTGGCATGGAGAAGAGGACACGAAGTGCCCGCGTTTGCTTTTACTGCATCTCTGCCCTGCCTGGGCGAAGGTGCTGGGCGAAATAACGCCGGTAATTAGGAATCGACTTGCTGTGCTGGGGATGCTTTTCCAGAGGGGATCTCCATAATCCCATTTGTCAGGTGTCACGCCTCTTTTCATTACCCAGCAGCATTTTAGTCTTGCTGAGCTTAAGCATCGACTGCTTTGGGGTTTTTTTTGTTTTTTTTTTTTTTTTTCTTCTCTCCTCCTTCCTTGCAGGGAAAAACCCTCAGGCCCAGGCAGGAGCAGTGCTCTCCGCTGCCTCAGAGAACCCCAAAACCCCTCTCGTAGCCGGGGGCCGGCGTGCGGCCCCGAAGGGTGGCTGCTGGGTGAGACGCAGAGCACCGCAGCCGGAGCTTTAATCCATCGCCCCGGCTGCTTAATAACCCTTAAATATCAAGTATCGACGCGGGCCGGGGGTGCTCCAGCCGCTGCACCCAGCCTTCCTCGGTGCCCGCGGCCCATTGCCTCCTAAGCGGTGGATTTATTTACCCATTTTTAGAAACGCTTTGCTAGGAGCAGGTCTGCGAGGGGCTGAGGCAGGTACCGCTTCGGCTGGGGCTCAGCACCCGCCCCGTGGCCGTGCTGCTCCCCTGGGCTCCCCGGCTGGCGTTGCCTTGCGTGCTGCCGTGCGATGCTTTCCTCTGCCGGCTTTCTGGCAGAACCCAGGTGGAATTAGCTATGAACGGTGGTGATTCATTCCCCAAATGTGCTTACAAACAGCATTTCCCCAGCTTTGCACATTTGCCACCCGGTAAGAATTACTCTC
>NW_009258275.1:531143-533049 GCF_000687185.1 Egretta garzetta | reverse complement strand
AAAAAGCGGGGCGGGGCCCTTCGTGCCGTACTCGGAGCGAGGGGAGGCTGGCGGATGCGCGGCCGCTTCCCCTCCTGCGCGTAGGCGGAGCGGGAGCCCTGCCAGCTCCTTTGTGTTTGTTGGCGTGTGCAACAAGAGCCGTAGGATGTTGGGCTTCAGGGATATGGGACAGCGTCTGAATCGGGCTCGTACAGGAGCGGCGCGGATGTTATCCAGGAGAGCTCCGTATATTGCAGAATAATCCGGGTTTGCCAGGCTGGCCTCCGGCGGGGATGTGACTGTGTCCCTCGGTCGGACAGGCTGCTCTGGGGAGGTGTCCCACAAAGCCTGATTTGCTGGGATTTTCTGTTCCTGTAAGGGGAAAAAAATCGCAAGATCCGTTACAAACTGGTTTTGGTTAATATAAGGAATAGCTTACGTGACGTGAATGTGCCTTCCAAAGGGGGAACGCGCGGTAAATGCTCGGAGTTGTCTTAATAAGCAGATGTGCTTGAGGGGGTGTGTTTGAGCTTCACATTTAATACTCGAGCGACCATGAAGCCCACAGCTGGGTGCAAATGAAGCTCCTCGTGCCTCCTGGTTCGGCGCCATCCACCTCTTCCATCTCCTGCCCTCTCCTGTCCACCCTCCCGCGTCTGCTGTCCCACGAGCCCTTTCCCTCGGCCAGCCAGGAATGATCCAGCACGGCTTGTTGAGATGCTTGTGGAATCAGACTTCATGTCAAACCCAGCCCAAATTAATCTAGCAAAAGAGTATTTTTAGTACCAGGGGTGGATGGAGGCCCACGGGATATGTGATCTGGATGCTGATGAGGACTGTAGAACAGGGTGGGGGGGGGGGGGGTTGGAGGGGTGGTTGGGTTTGGTTTTTTTTTTGCTGGATCATCGTCTCATAGCACAGAGAAGGATGATAGGAGCTGAAATAATCTTAAACAGAGATACAGCAAGAGTGCCTCGGGTGTTGGTTGATGAAGGACTTTACAACGGCCCGGGGATAATCCTTTGGGCCAGTTTGGGGGCACAGAGGTTGAACGTCAGAGGGAGAAGCAGACCTGCAGCAGGGATGGATCCGTTCTCATCCCTTCTCCCGCCCCGCTTGGCCTGGGCTGGTGCTCGGGGGTCCCTGTGGTGGCTCTGTGCCATCTCCTGCTATGCTGCTCTGGAGGCGGTGGTGGTGATGCTCCAGCTGCGGTCCATGAGGAGCCCATTCCTCCCAGCTGACAGGGGAGCACCTGCAGGCACTAATTGGCTCCGTTGTGCACTTATAATTGGGTGCCATCAATAACCCACCGAGTCTGCTCTGCTGCCTAATGAGGTCCATCGTGCTCTCAGCATCGAAGAAATTATCTTAAACCATCCAAAGTTAGAAATTGCTGTTTCTGGAGAGCACCTTGAGGCAGGGAGCCAGTTCTCCCAGGGGTGATGTGACGTGACGCATCGCTCCCAAATGGGGCCGTACCCCCGCCTGGGCGCAGCTCTCCCCTTCCTTCCAGTCCCCTCTGAAAGTGCGATGGTTTGGCTGCCTCCCCGCGGGTCACAGCCCCTCACCTTTCCTCCGAGAGGGCCAGCTTCTCAGGCAGGATTGCATTTTAATTTGGCTGCTTATTGCTGGGGTGACAGGCGCGTGATGCTGGGGCAGATGGCTGAAGTCCCAGGGGATTAAGTCATTAACTGTAGGGGCCAGCAGCAGACATGCTCTCCGGGGACCACGGCCTCGTATTTTCTTCCTCGTGTTCAGACAACACAAAAATAAAAACCGGGGGGAGGCAGGAAGGGCAGGGTAGCTGCTGGAGGCAGATGGGAATGTCTCCTGAGATGCCAGCTTCTAGGAGAGACGAGGTTAAGTCATGCCTGGAAGACAGCTCACGCGCTTCTTGAATTTTTGGGGGGGTTTAGTTGTTCCCCCC
>NW_009258275.1:528394-531129 GCF_000687185.1 Egretta garzetta | reverse complement strand
AAAAAAAAAAAACCCTCCTCCTCTCTTATTTCTGAGACTGAGGGATGAACGTGCAAAATAACAACCCTCCTGTAACTCCGCAGAGCCCCCGGGGCGATGCGCTAGCATGGAATGGGATGCTCTGAAAGGCGTGGATCCCCCCGGCCTCCCGGAGCATCTTGGCTCCGTAGTGAGGGCGCCCAGCGGAGGATGAGCTTGGAGAACCGGCCTGGAAAAGCTCAAAGGATGCTTTACCTTTAGTTACCTGTGCGCTTGCAAGGGCAGAAAATTACTTCTAATTTTTCATCCTGATTTTAATTAGGTTTTCTTTAATCTGTAGCCTGGCTTCTTTCCTTGTCTCTTTTATACCGTTAAAATTAGTCTTAATTTAATATTCAGCCCTTTAAGGCACATGATTTCCCCATGGAGGCAAGCCAGTGCTTCATTCCGGAGGCGCTTTCCGACCTCCTTTGTGTTTGACTTGAATTTTTTTGTCACGTAAGTGGTGGCTGAGCCCGTTCCTGCTGGTCCCTGCGTGGGGCTGGGAGCACCCAGCTCGTGGTGCCCCGGATCAGCTCCTTCCTCGCAGGTTGGGTCCTCGGTTCGTTGTCCGCTTCGTTAAGCGTCCTCCCCAGCGACGTGGTTTAAAACCCATTAGGCGTGCCTTCGGCCCTTCATTTCTGCAGAGCGGCCGTGAATATTTCAACACGACAAACCCTTGCGTGCCTGCCCCACTGTTAAATCTTGTTTCCCGAGATCACCAGCGCTTACCGCCAGGGCCTCCCCATCCCTCTTGGGATTGCTCTGGGCCGAGCGCGAGAGGCAATGCCGATGCCGTAGCACTGCGGGTCTCTGTCCTGTCCAGGGTCCAGCCCAGGCTGAGATGGTCCTCAGCCAGATGAGAAGCCTTCGCTGCGTCCCCGTGGAACCCTCCGCCTGCCTGAAATCACGGGAGGTGCTTGTGGGTCTTCGTCCGACCACGAGCCCTTCCCCTGCCTGCGCCGGGGCGCTCGCCTTTCTCTTCCCAACCGTATTTACGGGGCCAGGCAGATATTATATTATTAGGGGACTGTTTTATTGCCGTTATCATCTGCGGGGCATGTTAAGCATTTCAGATAGGGCGTATCACCTGGATCTTATATCCCGCTCCCATCAGTGACTGATCCCTATTTCTCTGGCAGATGATGGATGCTCTCCCTCTCCGCGGGGCTGTCTCCGGTCGCGGCGATGTTCCTAGCTGCCGCGCTCGGCCAGCTCCCTGCCACCAGCTTGAATGACTCCTCTTTTGGGTTTTTTTCTTCTCTTTTCCCCCCTGTTTGACCAATTTGGAGCATATTTCCCACTCTTGGAAGCCAGTCTTAGAGAGGTCAGAGGCAGGCGTTCGGAAGCGCACGTAGTGGTCGGGAAGGTGTTGCTGTAGTCCCAGAGATGTGCAAGGGAGAGTTATGAACTGGCTGGCTATCCTACATGCAATAAAAATGAGAAATGGATTATATCTAGGGGAGAGGGAGAGAAAAGCTTTCAGGAAGGCAGAAAGCTTGTTCCTGGCTGCCACCTGGGCAAGAGCAGGGCAGCCCCCTGGTCCTTGGTTAGCGGTGGGCGACGCTGGCACGCGTTTGGGGTGGTGCTGGATGAAGCTGAAGAGAAACCTGGGCTTTTTGCTCCCAATTATCGCCTTCGTCAGGAGCTGCTCAGCCCCATGGGTCTTGGTGTGGGACCCCCTTTCCCAGGTCCTGCCCTCTTTCTTCCAGGACTTCATGTTTTAAATTTTGATGCAGTTGTCTCGTGGCAGAGTTTGAATTGGGGAGGGGAGGGGAAAGCCCAATTTGTGCACGGGCTGCCACTGGTTAAAAAAAAAAACCTTTTATGGAGCAGCTTCTGGTAAATGAGAGCCCGGGAAAGATTTTGCAGCAAAATAACGAATCTCTTGACATGTAAAGGCTTTTTCATTTTTTTTTTTCTTTTTTTTTTTTCCCTTTGCTTTGATTGTGCCATTTGTTCTAGTTTCTATAATAAGTTTGTTTGGGCTTGCAGATTTCCAACTGGAAGCTGCTTCTCTTGGAGCAGAGCTCTTGCAGCGCAGCGGGGGGAGTTGCAGAAGATGCGGGCACGTACGTGTGCTTTGCTCCCAGGAAAAAAAAGGGTTTGCCCCCCCCAAATGTTTTCCCCGCGCAGGCGGGAGCAATGTGCTGCTGGATGCTGTTGGTTGTTTGCTGTCGGGGGCTCTTCGTGGGGACCTGGCGTTGCATGCGGTGGGACGTGGGCTGGGAACAACCGGGGGGGTGTGATTCATTCCATTTAAATAAGAAATGTCTGGGGAACAGCCAGTTTCCAGGTTTTAATTAGAATACTGCTCGTTGCTGGCCGGGTGTTCGTGGGGTGATGCAGCGCTCGGGAAATGACGGAGACCTGTCCTGTTTGCAGCAGAACGTATGGGCCCCGGGGCCTGGGAAGGCACCGAGGGCGGGTGATGGCTCGGGCAACTGATTTATTCTATAGGAAGAAATTGCCTATGGATCATCTGCAAAGCAGGGAGCAGATGCTGAAGGGCAGGGATAGCCGGCCACGTCTCTCCGGAATAACGCCGGAGCGGGGAGTGAGGCTAGCAGATAGCTTCCCCGTTAAGAGCAGAGTGCAAAGGCGTTAGAGCACCTCGCTGCGCTCCAAGGATGTTGTTTTTCAACAGAACCTGTTTTATCCAGGGAACAAACTAGCTGAGGTTGACAACCAGAGCTGCTGTATTTAGGGCCCATAGG
>NW_009258275.1:527139-528276 GCF_000687185.1 Egretta garzetta | reverse complement strand
CGCTGGGGGCCGGCCCCTGCCGGCTTTCCCATCTCCTTGCTGGGAATGGGCATCACGTTTGTTAATAACCATCAGGAGGCACCTCCACATCGCAGCCACCTTGGCCCTAAGCCCGCTCAAACCCAGGGGCATCAGCCCCCGCCGCGACGGGAAGAGTGGGAAATTCTCCAGCGGGCTTTAGCACGGCCAATGTCTTCCACCTGAACAAGACGTTGCAGTAGCGTGGTGTGAGGGTTTGACCCTGGCTGGACGCCAGGGGCCCACCAAAGCTGCTCTATCACTCCCCTCTAACCAGGCAGAGGAGAGAAAAGTAAATCAAAGGGCTCGTGGGTTGAGATAAAGGCAGTTTAATAAAGAAAAAAAAAAAAGCAAAGGCCGTGCGCGGTAGCAAAAGGAAAGAAAACAAGATTTTATTCTCTACTTCCCATTAGCAGGCGATGCCCAGCCACTTCCCGGGGAGCAGGGCTTCAGTACACGTAGTTGTTCCTTCCCGAAGACAAAACGTCACAAAAGATGAATGTCCCCCCCTCCTCTTCCTTTTCCCTTAGTTTTATATCTGAGCTGACGTCACATGGTATGGAATATGCCTTTGGTTGGTTTGGTCAGGGGTCTTGGCTACGTCCCCTCCCAAGATCTTGCCCCCTTCCAGCCCACTGGTGGTGGTGGTGGTGGGAAATATTGGAGGCACAGCCTTGGTGCCGTTCGAGCACTGCTCAGCAGTACCCAAAATATTGGTGTGTTATCATCAACCCCTTTCTCCACACCAATAGAAAGCACAGCCCTATGCTGCTCGACCCAATACACACCCGCTCCACCTCCTCCTGCGAGTCACCTTCTCGAGCTGTTTACGACCCTTTTCTTACACATTTCTCCTCTGCGCTTTTTTGAAGTTGATACTCGCGTGGTCCGGAGGAGGGGGTGAGGCTCTCGGAGGGCATCACTGGCTGCGATGTTTGGATTCAGTTCTTCAGGGGTTTGGGCGCGTGGGTGAGGGTGAACATACTCCGTTGGGAGTTTGGAGACAGCGACATCACTTGGGCGATAGGAAACGAAGTGGTTGCCCTTGCTGCCTGCCAGCACTCTGGGTGTTGCCTCTCCAAGGACCCCGGCCTCCTGGTGACACTGCAGACGGCCGCG
>NW_009258275.1:525900-526684 GCF_000687185.1 Egretta garzetta | reverse complement strand
TTGGGTCTCCTCCTCCCTTTCTGCATTCTGTCTCCTTCCTCGCTGAATGGCATAAATAATGCATCCTTTTTCCCTTCTAGTGCTATTTTTAGGGCCAGGATTCTGGGTTAACTGAGCGTACAACCCGCCGCCAGCTCTCGGGTGCTCGGCAGGCAGCTGGCTCTGGCTCCTGCTTTGCAAACAGCTTTTGCCAGTGCTGGTTTTTTTTTTTCAGAAGTTACTTAAGTGGGTTATTTTTTTTTTTTTAGCTTTGCAGTAAACAGGTATGTTTTTATAGCCCGTTCTCCCGTGGGCTTTTTGCATTTTACTCAAAGGGCCAAGAATTTTCATACAGTAAATGATATGCTACTTTTTTTTCCTTAGAAAATGAGAAAAGTAATTAATTCATTCAGTCCTCCAAGCTCTCCTCTCGCAGCGCTTCCGCAGGCAGCCGCTGGGACTGGGTGGAAAGGTTTCCATTTGGGGGAAAAAGCTGCCCCGCTGATGCCAAACCACTTTGTGCAAAGGTGCCGACCGCGGTGGATTTTATGCACGCGTGCAGATGTGGGAGCTGGGGCCAGGATCCGCTCTCCGGCAGTGCCAGTGGAAGTTAACGGTCGTGCAATATAAAGCTATAGGGGAATATAATACGCCAACGTGGGCCCTGGGATGTGTCGTTCCTCCTGGTTGCCTTCCTGTAGCTGGAAGAGGAGAGGCTCTGCTGGAAGCTGCACCAGGGAAAGGGGTGGCTGGACCAAAGGCAGCAGCCGCCCCTCGGGAGCAGGACCCCGCTTGGGGAAGAGCG
>NW_009258275.1:524130-525018 GCF_000687185.1 Egretta garzetta | reverse complement strand
GCGGGGGGCGGCTGGGGCCGCGGGGATCTGCCTGCGTCGTCTGCGAGGACTGCAAGAAGGTGAGGCACCTCCCCACGGCACGCTGCCGGCTGCAGCCCCGCGCATCCCCACCACCACCCCCCAGCGCAAAAACGGGCAGCCCCCATCTTTGGGTGCAAAAACGGGCAGCCCCCATCTTTGGGTGCAAAAATGGGCAGCCCCCATCTTTCGGTGCCCAGCATCCCTCTGCACATGGCCCAAGGGGGCGTCCCCAGGGGTTTCTGCCATCATCGATGTTCATTCTGGGAGAGCGCTCGTTAAGCGGCTCTCGTTAAGCGCTCCCGAGGCGGGGTGGTGCTGGTGCGGTGGGAGCTTTCCATGGCCATCGTGTCCCCGCTGCCACTTTGCTTTCTCTGCAGAACGTCTGCACCAAGTGTGGGGTGGAGACCACCAACAGCCGGCCCCACGCCATCGATCGACAGGTGCGGCAGCGAGCAGCGGGAGGTGAGCGTGGCAGCCCCGGTGCTTCCCCGTCCCTGGGCGCTCCTCCTGCCCGAGCGGGGACCCAGGTCCTGCCCTTGGTTTCACCTTGTGCACCATCCCCACCCCAGACCTCTGAGATGGCACCACTCCAGCCTGGGGGGGTGCTCCCAGGGATGTTCAGCCTGTCCCCCAGCACCATTAAACCTTGCCCAGCTACTTGAGTCTAGCTCTTATGGGATGAGCTTGTTTTCTATGCAAAATGCCTTCTTTTTGTTGTTTTTTTTCTTCTCTCAAAAACAAAGTCTTGGGGTTGAAGAGGCCATCGTGGCCAGAGATGGGCTCCCTGCCACCAACAGTGTGCAAAAGCTGGAGTTCATGAATTAGCAGGGCAGGCTGGGGGGTTGCTGTGGGGCGGGGGGGTATGGG
>NW_009258275.1:522919-523757 GCF_000687185.1 Egretta garzetta | reverse complement strand
GCCAGCCCCAGCCCCACCGAGCCCCCCCCCCAGGACCCGAAACTTCCCTCCCGAGCACCCACCCGAGGTAGGTGACAGCAGACGCTGACCCCCTCCCTCCCTGCAAGGGGCAGGGGTCCTGCCAGCGGGGGCGTTGGGTCTCCCCCCTGTCATTTGGAAGGGTGAGCCTTAGCAAAGAACATCCAGAGCAGCCGTGTAGCTGCTGCCTGTTTTCCGAAGGGTGCAGAGATCGCCCTGCTGCCCTCCCTGCCTGCTGACGCTTCCTCTGGGCTCTCCGAGTCAGGGTGTGAGCCTTAGCAAAGAACATCCAGAGCAGCCGTGTAGCTGCTGCCTGTTTTCCGAAGGGTGCAGAGATCGCCCTGCTGCCCTCCCTGCCTGCTGACGCTTCCTCTGGGCTCTCCGAGTCAGGGTGGCCGGGTCTGCAGGGACATCCTCGAGCAAAGCAGCACTGGGTGGGGAATCTGGGGTGCCCGGCCGGGGCTTCGGGCAGCCCCTGGGTATGAACACGGTATAGAAGCCTATAGAAAAAAAAATAAGTATAAAAAAATAAGAATAAAAAAAGGAAGCCTGGGGAAGGAGTGGCAGCGCGTCCCGGGTTGGCGTTGGTGGGGCGGGCGGGCTGCAGCTTCACCGCTTCTCGCTCTCTTTGTGCCCCCAAGGCCAGGCGGACGCCCCGGCCGAGCAGGACTCCGATGGTAAGCGCCGGCGTTTGCACCCTTCCCTATGCCACTGCCTCGGTGCCGCCTGTGCTGAGCCCCTTCTCTCTCTCCCCCTACCCCCCCGCTCCCTTCCCTGCCGTGTTTTCCCGTGGGAGGCAGCAGCGGCAGGGCCCCCTCCT
>NW_009258275.1:520868-522154 GCF_000687185.1 Egretta garzetta | reverse complement strand
GCAGGGGTCGGGGCTGCTGCTGCTCCCGGGTCGGCTGCGCTGCTGGGGGTTAATTTGGAATGATAGCCCCCACTTTCTCAGTTTGGCATTGGAGTGCTGAGATTCCCTGATCCCCTCCAGCACCGGCTGATCCTGGCCGGGCGATGGTGAAGGTGGGAGCAAGCCCGGTGGCTGCAAACCCTCCTCTTCCTCGGCTGTGTGGAGGAGGCAGTGGGGGACCAAGGACACAAACTACCCCCCCCCAGAGCAGTCCCCTCCATCCCACCTCACGGTGCCGGCGGGGTCCCTGGATGAACCTTGGCAAAGCTGCGCCCAGCCCGGTTGTGCCAGGCAATGATCTTCATCTTCCCACGCAGCAGCAGTTGGGGAAACCACTTAATTAAGACTATTTAATCACGATGGTAGCCGGTGCCGTTAAAGCTTCCCAGCCCCATGCCAGGCTGCTTTTATTAAGCTGCCAGCTCACCTGCGCGTCGGGGAGGGTCTGTCAGGCTCTGCAGCTCCCTCCCAGTGATCAGCATGCTCGTGGCGTGCCCACGATTTTCCTAAAGCTCCCTCGGAAAATGATTTATCGCATCGCTATTTCGGCACCGGGGGGCTCCTGGTTGCAGATGCTCGTTCCCCCTTCCTCCCTCCCCTTCAGCATCGCGGCATTTGGACCCCTCTCCGCTCCCCCGCCTGCAATCTGTTGCGTTTTGCTTTCTCCTTGCGCCCGGCGACCCTGAGAGCCCAGCCAAGGATAAACATCCCATTTATGTCACAGCAAAGATTTATACCTGGTGTCTCCGGCGCAAGCCAGATGAGCGCTGAGACCTTTTCCATCACATCCGTGGGTTGGCAATTTATCACCGCGAAGCGGTCTCGGCGCCCCGGCACGCGTGGCTGGGATTTATCCGCTGGGATGGCCGCTGCTGGGTGGATGGGAGTGAGAGGGGAAGGCAGCTGTCACCGTTGTCTTGCTAATAAATGGAAGATGATCAGCAAAAAGAAAATATGATCCCCTTGTCCCGGGGACCGTGGAGCTGTAACGGCGTTAGGGGGTTGATGGGAGCCCCTGGCCTTGGTTTACTGGGCAGCTCTGGTGTCTCCTGGTGTCCCCATGGTTGGCCGTGTCCTTTGGGCTTTCCCGACCACCAAGTGCAGGTTTGATGGTGCAGAGCCCTCCTGCCACCCCGCAGGTGCCGGATGCCTGGCAGGCCCCAGTGCTCTGGGGGGTGATGCTGCAGCTGCCATGCCCATCCTCCTCCTCCTCCTCCTCCTCCTCCTCCTCCTCTTCCTCCTCCAGC
>NW_009258275.1:519082-520378 GCF_000687185.1 Egretta garzetta | reverse complement strand
GGGGGGGCGTGAAGCCGGCAGCCCCGCGAGGGTTGTCTCCGCTCAACATGCGGCGCTAAGCGATGCTGAGGGATTTCATAGAATCATAGAATCGTCTAGGTTGGAAAAGCCCTTTAAGATCATCAAGACCAACCGTTGCCCTAACCCTGCCATCCCACCACTAAACCCTGGCCCTAAGCCCCTCATCTCTCCTGCTTTTAAATCCCCCCAGGGATGGGGACTCAACCACCTCCCTGGGCAGCCCCTTCCAGAGCCTGACAGCCCTTTCAGGGAAGAAATTTTTCCTAATGTCCAACCTAAACCTGCCCTGGAGTGACTTCAGACCATTTCATGTTGCTGAGCACCGGTGCCGGCTTCCCGTGCTGCTCGCCCGCTGCTTTACACCGCTGTGTGGGGTTTGCTGATGGGGAGGCCCAGGGTGTTAGTGGGGTCAGGGGGAGGCGTGGAGGGGGATCCCCATCCCTTCCCCTGTGTGCAGGGAGGAGAGGCAGGACCCTGCCGTGCTTTTCCCTGCAAAGGGGCACCCCATGGCCCACGGAAGGAGAGGAATTTGAAAAGGGCATGGATCCTCCCCGGCTGCCTCCAGAAGGGGAAAGGTGGTTGCAGGGACTACTTTTCGTCTAGGAGCTGAGCTTGCAAATTGAATTGGTGAAGCTAAAAATGTCTGGAAAATATCTAAATCCTCTTTAATTCCTTGGGGAAGAAAGGAATATTCAGCAGCAGGAGAGTCGGGTAAAAATGGGAGAGGGGGGGTCAGGGCTGCCCTGGGGAGCCTCTGTTTTAATTCATATTTGGGTGGTAACCCTTGAGGGTGCACCCGTGCCCCAAGGCTGTGTCGGGGGATGCTGTGCAGCGGTGGTGCTGGGCTGGTGCTGCCGGTCAGGTGTGCAGGGGGACGGGGAGGCGACGGGCATCGCAGTGATGCTCCTGGGTTTGTTGGCTTTCTGGCAACCGGCCACCCTCCATGTCCACCCGTCCTCGCTCCATCTCTCCTGCGTCTCCCTCCTTGGCGGGTGGATCGGCGCAGCACGGGGTCCCCCTAGTGAAATGCTCCCCGCTTCAGCTCGGGCTGCACCCGCAGACCCCAAAAGCATGCGGGGCTGAGCCGTTACCCTCAGCCACCTCCATCCATCGGCCAAACCTCTCTCCTCTCGGCTCCTCACTGCCCTTCCCCAGCTGTAACCCGCTCCTCCACACAGGCAAAGCCCCCGCAGCCCAAAATGCCGTTGCTGATTTTCCCCTCTCCTTGCAGGCGTGAAGCGGACCAACTCCCTGCAAGCCCCGCGGCCGCCCCCG
>NW_009258275.1:517672-518571 GCF_000687185.1 Egretta garzetta | reverse complement strand
TCCAGAAGGGAGGGGCCCACCCTGCCGCCCCCCCGCCTCCCCGCAGCCCCCCGCCATCCCGCCAGCGCCTGCTGCCCCGCTGCGGCAGCCACCCCAGGAGGAGGAGGAGGAGGATGCCAACAGCTATGACTCTGATGAAGGCAGTATGTACCGGGGCGCCCGGCCAGAGGGGAGGGAGCGGTTTCTTTGGGAGACTGGGAATTTTGAGGAGGTGGTTGCTGCGGGACCGTGCCTGGCACCGTAAGGTCGTGGTTTCTGGTAGGGATTCCTGGGGGAATGCTGCTCCCCCGCAGGGCTCGGAGCCGGGGCAGGGTCTCGCAGGCTGTCCCTGCTCAGTCATTTTGGCACAGCTCATGGATCTTCAGTTGGTTTTGCACTAAATTGCTGAGCTCTGGCACGCGATGGCTTAGGCTCTGTGCTCACACAATCTTCCCTTTCCCAAATCCGAGTCCTGAAGGCACTGCCTCTTTCCATCGGAGCGTCCTTCGTTGCAAGCAACACCACCGGACCCGTCTGTAGGACAGGCTCGGTGGCTTCAGTGCCTTTACTCCGTGAGATCTCGATGTTGAGCCATTTGCTCCCCTAACGAGGGGAGTTTGCTGCGTGAGGGTCAGCGTCCGTGGCAGGGCGGTGCCTGTCCAGCCTGTTCCCACCCAGGATGGGAAGAGCTGCTCCAGGCCAGGAGCAGGCGCGGAAATCATGCTTGGATAGGAGCGGAATCACAGAATCCCAGACTGGCAAGGGTTGGAAGCGACCTTGGGAGCTCACCCAGTCCCACCCCCCTGCTCAAGCAGGCTCACCCAGAGCAGGGGGCACAGGACAGCGTCCAGGCAGGGATTAAATATCTCCAGAGAAGTAGACTCCACAGCCCCCCTGGGCAGCCTGGGCCAGGGCTCGGG
>NW_009258275.1:503727-517633 GCF_000687185.1 Egretta garzetta | reverse complement strand
AACCTCTTCTGCTTCAGTTTGTGCCCATGGCCCCTTGTCCTGGCACTGGGCACCACTGAGAAGAGTCTGGCTCCGTCCTCGTGACCCCCACCCTTGAGATATTTGTAGGTGGTGATGAGATCCCCTCTCAGCCTTCTCTTCTCCAGGCTGAACAAGCCCAGCTCCCTCAGCCTTTCCTCCTAGGGGAGACGCTCCAGTCCACCCCATCATCCTTGTGGCCCTCTGAACTCTCTCCAGGAGTTCCTCATCTTTCTTGAACTGGGGAGCCCAGAACTGGACCCAGTGCTCCAGGTGGGGTCTCCCCAGGGCAGAGCAGAGGGGGTGGAGAACCTCCCTCGCCCTGGTGGCCACGCTCCTCTTAATGCACCCCAGAATGCCATCGACCTTCTTGGCAACAAGGGCACCCTGCTGGCTCATGGCCAGCTTGTCGTCCACCAGGATCCCCAGGTCCCTGACCCCAGCTGAGGTTCCATGCTAACTCTTCATCCCTGCGACCTTTTCCTGGTGACCACCTGGTGAAGACCAGCGTGAGCTGGTTACCAACAAGTCAAAATGGGAGCCCAACACCGAGCCTGAAGCCCTGGGAGGAGATGCTGGCCACCTGAGCTGAAACACCTTCTCGGGGTGGTCCTGGGGGGGCATTGCCTTCCCGAGCTGTGCCCCCAGAAGGGTTTGTCCCATTACATTCTCTTTTACCCCGTGAATATTAAAATCAGCTCAAAAGCCCCCAGCTGCCCTCCCTGTACTCAGGGCAGCTCCAGCTTTGTAAAGCCTCCACGAGCAGAGCTCGTGAACCTGGCTGGATTCGCGTGTGGCTCTTTGGCCCATGCTGGTGCAGACCCACAGGCTGTAAATGGCTTTACACTTGAACCACAAATCTTTCTAATTATTACCAGTCGCGGCTGATTAAAGAGTTATTGGCTGGGGTTTTAATGAAGTCTTATTTCCAACTCCTCTCTTTCACCGCCAGCGACGCTGGGAGCGCTGGAGTTCAGCCTGCTCTACGACCAGGAGAACAGCTCCCTGCACTGCACCCTCATCAAGGCCAAAGTAAGTGCTTCTCCCCCCTTTTTCCCTGCTCCTTTCCCCAATTTAATCCCACCTGGCTCCTGGCTCCCCCGGTGCGATGGGCTGGCAGCGTGGCTGCTGCTCCTGGCAGGGAAGGAGAGGGCTTTGCCCCGAGCAGGTCTGGGGTTTCAGCACATGGTGGCACCCGCTCGGGGCAGAGGACGAGGCTGTTGCCTTGCTGAACGTGTTTTGTCTTTCCCGAGTTGCTTCACGAGTGGCTTTTTCTCTTCCCTGGCCTCATCCTTAAGGAGGATTCGTGCGCCGTGTTTTCCTTATTCTCTTTTAGGGCTTAAAACCAATGGACTCCAATGGCCTGGCGGATCCCTACGTCAAACTGCACCTCTTGCCCGGAGCCAGCAAGGTGAGGCTTTGCCTGGTTTGGGTGGCTTTGGGCTGGAGAGGCCACAGAGGTTTCTCAAAGCCCCCTCAGGCCCCCCACCTTGTGTCAGGCTTCTTCCCCCGAGATTTCTCCGCGCAGTCGCTGGCTGCTGCTGTTTTAGCCAGGGGTGGTGGCTCTGCAAAGCGACGGTGCTTGCAGATGCTCTCCCATACCCAAGGAACAACTCGTCCTGCAGACCGGGACCTGCTTAGGGATGGAGGGGAGCTGTTAATGCATCATAAAACATCTGAAAATCTAATTCTTACTAGAGTTTGAACGTTCCGTTTGCTTTGAAGCTGAAGCACGTTCCCGCTAGAGCTGTGAAGAAATGACCATTGAGTAAACTCTGACTCCCCCTCGCCCCCCATCAAAGCAAGCCCTGGAAAGCTCGCGCCCCAGCCCAGCAAAGCTGATCTCGGTGGGGAACCCTTTGAGGAAGGATGGCCACCGCTGGCTCAGTGCCCGGGGGTGCTGGCTCCTTGCTCAAGGGCTGCAAAGCTCTTTGCTGCGGCAGAGTTTAGCTCAGGGGAACTAAATGGAAAACAAGGGGAAAACCTGATAATAAACCCATTGGATTGATATTTGCAGGTTTACGTAAAGCGCAGGGACTTTCTGGTCTTGCATGGAGTAAATCAAGGTGTCATGATCCTGGGAACCACTTTGATTTCTATCGCTCTCATTTGCTGATCTTCCTTTGAATTTTTTTATTCTGCGCCTGCGTTTGCGAAAGACTTGTGAACAAGCGTCAGAGCTCCTCCTTTCCTCAGCTGTCACCTCCTTGCAGACCTCAAGAGCTGTTACCCAAGCCTGCCCTGTGCAACTTTTGCTTGTCCTTGAGCGAGTAGACCCCAGATAGTTAAAAAACCCCAAAAAGCCGGGTGGTGAAGGCCGACCTGGCCACTGCAGGCGACCGAGTCCCTGGTCTTTGCGTACGGGTCCCCCTTGTTGGGTCGGAGATGCTTGCCTGGAGTTGATGGCTCACCGGCGCGATGGCCTCAGCGGGCAGCGGTGACGTCCTGCAGAGTCCTCCATGCCCCAGGCAAACCACCTCTTGTGAGCCGGAGGTGATGGAGTGTCTAATTTACACCCCTCTGCCAGGAGCCTGCATTTAGGCTGGGAGGAGTTCAGGGGTGTAACGATGCTGTGTTTTCGTTCTGATGCTGTAGTCAAATAAGCTGAGGACGAAGACGCTGCGCAACACCCGTAACCCTGTGTGGAACGAGACCCTGGTGTACCACGGCATCACAGATGAGGACATGCAAAGGAAAACCCTCAGGCAAGCAGCGGAGCGGGGTGGGATGAGGACCGTCCAGGGCAGCAGGGTGGGATGTGGACCATGGGTCTCCTTGCAGGGAGCATAGCAAGGTTGATGGTTGGACTTGATGATCTTAAAGGTCTTTTCCAACCTAAACGATTTTGTGGTTCTATGGTTGATGGTTGGGCTTGATGATCTTAAGGGTCTTTTCCAACCTAAATGATTCTATGGTTCTATGGTTCCAAGCTGGCCTTTCTCAGGAGGACACCAGCAGCGAGGCACAGGTGTTGAGAGAGCACCTGGAAACGCAGAGTTTTTGGTCAAAGTCAATGTGCTTCACCCACACGTGCTGATTTTGACGGTCCTTTTTTACAAAGAGAAAGGCTTTTTGACCCTGTCATTTAATATGAAATTATTTGCATTACTATTATTCTTATCAGCGTAGAGATTGGCGTATTGCGTATCTGTGCATGATGTGACTGTCCCAGCAAAACGTTTAGATGTCTCTCAAAACGTTTGACGTTCCCTTCCTACAAGAAATTTCTACCTTTTGCTTTCTGGCCCCATCACAGAGCACGTGTTTAAAGCGTTGATTTTTCTGGCAAGACAGAAGTCCTGTTTTCGGACGGCTTTTGGTCAGAGGAGAGCCAGATGGATGGAGGCTTCGATGGTGCTTTGCTTTGTCCACCCCTTGCAGGAGTGGGTTTGTGCTCCGGCGTCAGGTTCTGCTCCAGCCTGGTTGACGTTCACCTTTCCTGTTCCCTTCAGGATCTCCGTGTGCGATGAAGACAAATTTGGCCACAATGAGTTTATTGGAGAAACTAGAGTTTCCTTGAAAAAACTCAAAGCCAATCAGAAAAAGAACTTCAACATCTGCTTGGAGAGAGTAATACCCGTGAGTTTCTGTGAAATGGCTTTATTCTACCATTAATGTCGAGGTTGCTCACGAACGTGAGGGAACTACTGGTGAGCTTGGAGCTGGAACCAGCCAAGGGCGGTAGGTGCCTGACTTCACTGGCATCTTTAGGAGCTGGATTCCCACCCACGTCTGGGTTGATGTGACACATCAAGGCCAGGAGATAGGAGTTTGGTGGGAATCCAGGGGAAGTGACTCCGGGGATCTCCCTGGTGGCCGCAGATCTGCTGGCTGATGTATGTTGCTGCGGAGGAGAGGGCAGGGTGCTCCTTCCCTGAGCTCTGGTCCCCAGTGCTGTGGGCGAGGGGGAGGTTGATGGAGCAGATGAATGTACTTGAGCCCCCTTCGACTCCCGCGGCCAGCAAAAGAGCTGGGCTGGGCTCCTGGGGGTGTTCTCACCGTAGGACGGTGCCTCTCCTGGCTGTGGTCACTCATGGCAGTCTCCCTTTTTCCCTTCCCCATCCAAGATGAAGCGTGCTGGAACGACCGGCTCATCCCGTGGGATGGCACTGTACGAAGAGGAGGTAAGTCCTTGGAGGACCACATGCTCCGTGCATGATTGACTCATTATCTCTCATGAATGAGGACCAGTTTTTTCCCCCCCTCATGGGGATACAAGGTTCCCTTGTATCCATCTTGATTCATCTGCTCTGCGGTTGAGTCTTCCTCGCTCAGCCACCGTGTCCCCATCTCTGGTTGCTTCCCCTTGCAGGTAGATCGTGGTGGGGATGTGGAGGAGCGTGGGAAGATCCTCGTGTCCCTCATGTACAGCACCCAGCAGGGCGGCTTGATTGTCGGCATCGTCCGCTGTGTGCATTTAGCAGCCATGGACGCCAATGGATACTCGGACCCCTTCGTTAAACTGTAAGTGGGAGCTGGGAATGGCTTAGCATGGTAACGCGTGGTCAGGGAGCCACCCACTCTCCTTGGGCGGCAGCTGATGCTCCGAGAACTCCTTCCAAAACCACTGGAGAGAGGAGAGCGTTTGCCAAGCACCTCGAGACCTCACGCAGGACTGAGCTGCCCACCGGTGGTGCCTGTGCAAGGTGGTAACACCCCTGCCATGGCTGAAGCGAGGTGAGACTGACCCAGCCCTTAGGCCCATCCGTACCCTGTAGGTTCCCAAACAGACCCAACAGCCACCCCGTAGGTGCGAGGCTGGAGGACAAGAGCGATCCTTCTCCCTGGCTTTGACCCACCGTGCCTGCGGGGTGGAGAGGGCTTGATGTCCCTCCGCGCATGACGAGGAGCTCGTGTCCCACTTGATGTCTGCGGGCTGGTTGTAGCAGGGAGCCCAGGGATCATCCTGCTCTGCCCGTCCCTGTCCCGTGCCATGTCTCCACGGCAAACAAATCACCCTAACTAATGGAGACAGCGGGGTGTGCTGCAGTTCGTGCCAGCGGTGCCTTGCTGCGACAGGGAGCGGGTCCCCTCAAGCGGCAGCGCACCCGTCGGTGCTCTCGGCTGTGGAGGCAATGGGGGAGTGGCCACTTGCCCAGTGGCTCTTGCAGACAGGGGGGGAATAAGATCGTTTTAGCCTGAACCTCATCAACTGCAGCACGGAGAGGACCCTGAGGTCGTTCCTGGTCATGGTTGTGGGTCGCGCAAATGGGTTTACGTTGCTGTTTTCTCTTTGCCTTCAGAAAAAACTTCTCTTCTCCCTAGAAGTCATTGAGTAATGCGCGTGTTGGACGTCTTGCACATCTTTTTGTAGCTTCTCAGTCTGTCTCCTTATATTTTCCATTCCCACAAACAGAAGATGGCGCCTTTCCATTTTTACATCAACTTCCATCACAGATCTAATTAGTGCCAGCTTATTTCTGGGTCTGCAGCCTGGCTGCAAAGCCCGAGCCCTAATTTTTCCCATGTTCTGCAGGTGAATCTACCTTGGCTGAGTATATTCATCTGCCGGGTATTAAACACTAATGGGCTTTGGGGTTGGGTTTTTTCATATTTCTCCCTATCTCTGCATGCGTTCGGGTGTTCTTGGCTGGCTTTTCCAGCGGCCAGACTCAGCGACCGGCTGTGTGATTGCCCTTATCCACTGGCAACCCGGGGTGGGGGTGGGGGGGAGGGAAAAAGAGTATTCAGGATTTTATTCATTTTACATTTATTTTTGATAATTTTCGATGGTGGCAAGGGAGACTGGCTAACCCATTTCTTTGCCTTCAATATCTACAGCTGCTGTTTTCTAGCCCCCCAAACTCGCTTTTTTCAGCTTATAAACTCACCCAGTTCTTGCTGCGTGAGTTTTGAGCTGGTTTGTGTTGCCCCCAGTTGGCTGAAACCTGATATGGGAAAAAAGGCCAAGCATAAGACGCAGATTAAGAAGAAAACATTGAATCCCGAGTTTAATGAGGTAAGGACCGATCTGATTTTTATATTATTAAATCAACGTAGCCAGTTACTATGTTGTGGGGAGGGGGTGGAAGACCAGCTCCCCAAGGTCCGGCTCCTCGCCCAGCCTCATTTTCCCCTTTCTGGGAATATTTTAGGGATGATTTTGCCATGGAAGATCTCACCAGTTCAGTGCTGGGCACACTGGTACGCACCAAAACCTCCCTGCTGCCGGCTCCGTGTCGCCCCGGCCGGGGGTATGGGTGGGATGAGCTGGTGCCACTCAATGGGAGACTGGCAAAACGTTCCCTTAGATACGAGGGTTGAGCTCAGCTTATGGCTTTGGGCCGTATGTGGTGATCCGGGGAGGAGAGGTGCTGCAGGGAAGGGGCGTTTGCTCTTCGTTAGCATATTTTAAATACCCGCTCACTGGGGTTTGAATTCAGGCTGCACAGAGAGAGCATTCGCCGTTTTCCACGTGTGTTTTCTTGGGATGCTTGGGGTGACGTGGGTGTCCTCCTCCCGCAGGAGTTCTTCTACGATATAAAACACAGCGATCTGGCCAAGAAGTCACTGGACATTTCTGTCTGGGATTACGACATCGGGAAATCGAATGATTACATCGGTGAGCTGCCAGTCTCTGTGTTCTGGGGTGCAGTTTTGATGCCCGATATAGAATCCTAGGTTGGAAGGGGCCTCAAGGACCATCTGGTCCAACCTTCCTAGGTAAAAGCACAGTCTAGACAAGATGGTCCAGCACCCTGTCCAGCTGAGTCTTAAAAGTGCCCAAAGTGATGTGGTTGCCGCTGTACGGGAGGGCCACGTAGGTTGCCTGCCCTGTGAGGAACCCCAGGCTGAGCTTCGAGGTAGGATCATGCAGGTTGGTTGGGCACCATCAAATGGCTGATCCAGCGTTGGGATCCACCTCACTGCCCCATCTCCAGCATCCCATGGGGTCTTCTGTGCAGGCAGAACATCTCTAGTTGTTTCCATGAGATTTTAAAATCCAGGAGGTGGAAAGAAATGCTTGCAAACGTGGGGTCTGTCCCCGTGGAAGTGGTTTGCTGGAACGTCAGCATCACCTCTGAATAGGATGTCTCCTTCCTGGAGTCTCTTTCTCTGGAGATATTCAAAGCCCACCTGGACAATGTCCTGTGCAACCTGCTCTAGGTGAACCTGCTTTAGCAGGAGGGTTGGACTGGCTGATCTCCTGAGGTCCCTTCCAACCCTTGCCATTCTGTGATTCCCTTTCCTCCAGGTGGCTGTCAGCTCGGCATTACGGCTAAGGGGGAGCGCTTGAAACACTGGTATGAATGTTTGAAGAACAAGGACAAGAAGATCGAACGCTGGCACACCCTCCAAAACGAGAACCACGTTGCCAGTGATTAAAGGGAGCTGCTGCCCGAACCTCCCCAAACGGCCCATCCTCTGCCAAGCCCCTGTAGATCTCTGATGTCCGTCTTCCAGTGCAGCCATGCCTTGCTACACGCCTCTGGTCCCCGGGCAGCAACGCTCTTCTGCCTCCTCCGAGCATCCCCCGAGTGCCCTGTCCTCACCTCTGCCTGAAAACTAACCCAGAACTTTTGTATTCACTTCCTTTGGGTTTGGTTTTTGCTTTTGGGGAGGGGGGGGGGATCATTGAATTACCCTGGTGTGTAATTTTGTCAAGCAATAGTTACCCTCTGACTGTTCCTCTTTCTCACTAGTCTCACGCACGCCGTGATAACCTTCCTGTTGTGTGTGTGTGTGATGCTCTGTGTTTCTTCAGCCTCCGCTCGCGTGGCTCGTCCCCATCACCGCTGGCTCGTGGCTCCGTTATCTCCCCGCGGGATGCGCGGCCACCGGCCCGGCCATGCTCTCGTCCGGCGGAAGGGAGGTTGAGCGCTGGTGTCGGAGCATCGACCCGTTCTGCTTGTGTGATATTGATACCTCAGTTGCAATAACGAACAAGCTGTTTGGCTTTGGTGTGGGTCGTAACCGTAGCCTGGTATCTGTGTTGTCGTGATTAGGCTAAAGCCTGTGTCACCGATGTAATCCTGCGAGTCGTGCTTGAGCTTTAGTTCTGACTTGGTACATTTGAGCAATATTGTGGTACATCCTTTGCTGAGAAGATCCACCAATAATACAAATAACGATAACGAGAAACAGGGAGCCGCTCTGTGCTCGCAGGGAGATGGAGATTTGGGTTGGTTTGCGTTGGTTTCCAGCCGCTACGTGCGGTTCCTTCCGCCCCAGGAACCGTGCGCTCCAGCGCTGTAGGAGCGCACCCATCTTTCAGGCTCATGCCTACCTCCTCCTTGCGTCCTGGCTGCGTAGTAGTGACGAGCTGAACCTCGAGGGTGGGCCCTGGGCCCTCCTCGGACTGTCCTTTCCATTGCCAACTGTTTGCCGTGCCACGTGCAGGAGGGAAGCCGAGGGAGAAGATGCTTCCCACCCACTAGCTGATGCGTGCAAGGATTATTGCTTTAAAATACCACAAATATTGCAATTAGCTGGAACAGTTAGAGGTCTTCCAACTTTGGGGGTTTTTTGGGTTGGTTTTTTTTCTTTTTTTTTTTTTTTTTTTTTTTTTGCACAAGAACCCTTGTCTTCAACCCGCACTTTAATGATCGTCTGGAGGTGTTTGGGTTGTTCTCAATAGCAGGAGAGTCACGAGGCTTTCAGGCCGATGCCGCTGGGGTTTGGTACCATCCTCTGCCTCCGGACAACCTCAAGCCTAGCGATGGCGATAGCACGATAAGCGCTATCGGGATACGCCATTGGTCAGCAACACTCTGCGCATATTGTCCAAAACCCCAGCCCTCTATCGTCCCTCCCCACTATCGTCCCATGACGCCCCTTGCACCCCGCTCCGGTAGCCTGTTGTCATGTGGTGTGTCCTCAACTCGGCTGTACCGCAAAGCCACTCCTTTCGCGTTGGATGAGTTATTTTCTTATTCTTGAGTATTATTTTTATTTTTTCCCCCCACCCTTCCCCCAGCAGAACTGGCTCCGAGTGCCGACTTGCAACGAGCGTCACTGCAGAGCTGGGATTTCTGTGGCTGGTGGGGGCCGCGTGCTGAGCGATGCTGAGGTCACTGCGTGACGCTGACATCACTGCGCGCCGAGGGACGCTGCAGCACAGCCCTTCCCCGGCCTGGCTCAGGAGCTCTGCTTCCCCCCCAGCCCTGGCTGGCTGCTGCCAGCAGGTTGTACCCAGCTCTCCACCAGGAGCCACCCTTGGACCAGGGATGGGGGGAAGCAATCTTGGACCAGGGATGGGGGGAAGCAATCCTGGACCAGGGATGGGGGGAAGCAATCCTGGACCAGGGATGGGGGGAAGCAATCCTAAACCAGCCTGGGCAGCCTCGGCTCCTCTCAGCCGCGCTGGGGCAGCTCTTCCACCACCCCAGACTCCGTCCCCGTGGATGAGCCGAGAGCTGCTCGGGGCATCGTGCGTGGAAACATGTAATGGGAGAGGATGCTCAAAAAACTGGCTTTCCTCTCCCTTTCGTGCAGTTATTGACTCTGCACCAGTAAGTCCAACATCCCAGAGCCCCCAGCCATGCTGCCCTCTGGAACAACCTCATTCTTTTGGATCGTTTCCCTCTGTTCCCTGGTGCAGCCAGGCCGGAGCCCTCACCGCTCCGGGCATGGATGGTTTTGCTGTAGGATGCTGCCATCATCCCTTTCGGCACGATAGACCCGGCCCAAACCTTTGCCCAGCCCTTGCCTGCACCTCTTAGAGCAGCCCTTGGGTATCCTGAGCTGCGCTGGGGAAATGTGTGGCTGGGGATGAAATTACCTTTAAAAAGAAATAAAAAGATCTGAGCGCTTCCTTAATTTGTGCGTGCGGAACAATTCCACGATGGAATTCCTTTATCCATGTCCCGTACTGGCCGCCTCCCCTCAGCCTGCTTTCCCTCCAGCCAAGCGATACTCGGATCATCTCTTCCCACCCACAAAAATACAGCGCAAGGTGCCGAGCCCCCTCTCCCTATCGTGCAAACCACAGCCCTCAGTTTTTTTTTTCTGATGGTAATTTCTGCCCTGAATGACTTCTTTTTGTTGTAAATAAAGCATGCACATATGGATTGGGAATGGTGCAAAAGAACAAAAAAAAAAAAAAAAAAGCCTCTTCTACTGCTGTTTGCATTCCAACTTGCATGCAGTGATTTTACAGCAAAATACCAGTTTACAACTGTTAAGAGAAAAAGAAAATGTTACACAGGAACTAGAAATACTCCAGTCTTCCGCTGCATGCAGCACAACAGCCTCTCTTGATGTAGTATCTAATAAAGTGAGACTACTGGAAAAGAAAAAAAAAAAACAAAACCAAAACAAACCATGATGGTGTTTGGCTTCTTTCGTTCCCAGCGGGAATACGACCCCCGGCGTGGGCTGGTAGGGGTGGGCAGTCATGGTGGGCTTGGGAGCGCTGGAAAATTGGTTGTTGGGTTCAAGGGGTTGAGGAGGGGTTTGGGATGGCGAGGTTATGGCCCCTTCCCTGCAGGCTCTCCTGCACCCCCGGGGGGGGGGGTAACGGGGATGATGGACACGTTGGGGAACAGCGCAGGGTAAAATCCTGGGAATGGAGTCTTTGTACATAGCCGAGACATCCATGGGCTCCTGATCACTTCGTGGCTCCTTGGGTGCAAACATGATGGGTGCATGCTGCCAGGGAACACTGTGGCACATGCCCCTTCCCTGCAGGCTCTCCTGCACCCCCGGGGGGGGGGGTAACGGGGATGATGGACACGTTGGGGAACAGCGCAGGGTAAAATCCTGGGAATGGAGTCTTTGTACATAGCCGAGACATCCATGGGCTCCTGATCACTTCGTGGCTCCTTGGGTGCAAACATGATGGGTGCATGCTGCCAGGGAAGACTGTGGCACACGTGGTGGTGGCTGCTGTTTTGCTCTGGTGCTTCTGCAGGTCCCTTCAAAAAGCAAACCCACCCCATGAGAACTGAACCTCCTGGTGCCCTTCTTCCCACCCCAGCCCTTCCTCCCAGTTTTCCCGTGGAGCTGCAGCTCCTGTTGCACCACTGCAGGGAAATGCAACTGCCAGCCGCTGCACCACCCAAGCAAAATTTTTGTGCGCCCCCCCCCCCTTTATTTTTTTCATTTTTGCATTTTTAGTCTCGGTTTCCAACAGATCATCAGGTGCTGGCCACAGGGAAGGGCATGCCGGGATGGTGGGAGCTCCTGGGAAGACAGCGAGCGGTGGTTCCACAGGGGCCGTGTCCCAACCCTGGGCAGGGGGACATGGGTCTGCTTTCTCCAGGGATGTGGGTCTGCTTTCTCCAGGGACATGAGTTTCCTTACCACCCAAGCAAAATTTTTCTTTCTCCAGGGATATGGGTCTCCTTTCTCCAGGGACATGGGTCTGCTTTCTCTAAGGACATGGGTCTCTTTCCTTCAGGGACACCTGCACCCTCCATGTACCCAGAGGGCCCGTGGGGACGGAGTGGAGCCGTGGAGGGCGGCTGCGTGATGGGTCCGGTGCCGATGCCCAGCGACAGCAGCAGATGTCACTGATGCTCCAGGTATGGCAGGAGGTGCCAGAAGGATGGCCACAACCAGGGCTGGTGTCCCCTCAGCACTCTCCATCCTGGTGGTGGGACCTCCTCAGTATCAACCATCGAGGTGGTGGTGGTGGGACACCCCCCCAACCCCTCAGTAGCACCCATTGAGTTGGTGGATGCTCAAATGCAACCTTCACCCAAGCTACGGCTGAGCCTCCATGGATGGGGGGGGTGGGGGGGCTCCCCCAGCCCCATGGCTGCTCCCACACACCGCAGGTTTAACCCATGGTTTCCCTGAGGCCAGGCCAGTGGGGGTTCTTCAAGAGAGGTGTGTGGGCAGTTAAAAAACTCCTGAGGTGTCCATGCTGATGAGATGTCATCGCAGTGCATTGCCGTTGGCTCGAAAATAATTGCCTGAGAGAGACCTGCAGGCCAGGGTCCACCTTCCTCCCCTGCACCACCGGTGGTCAGCTGGACTCATCTTGGGGCAAAAAGGTCAAAATGGCAAGTTACCTACCACCTTGTGGCAATTAGGTGGTGCGTAGAAGAGCAGCAGCAATGACTGGTATAGAAAATCGCCGAGATATTTAAAATTGTCACATGTCCTGCTCTTAATGAAGACCTTGAGCTCTCCCATACCTCATGTTCTCATGCACGCTGGCAGGAAAAGCACCAGCGCTTTAGCATACACAGCAGTGCCTGAACTGTCTGAGGTGATCTCCTTTCTGGGGGCAAACTCCAAGGAAAAGGGGAAAAATGAGGCTGGCTCCCAGTGAGCTGCAGGATGGGCCGGCATGGCTTCAGAGGACGAGGAGAAGGCTGGCTTGCAAGGACAACAAGCACGAAGCTCCTTGGTGATGTCATGCTGGACGCAAAGAGGCTTGAGCAGAGAAAATGGGTCATTTTCCAGAGCGGGTGAAGCTGTATGCATGCTCACTCCCGGTGGATGCCGGTGCTGGAATTTTAGGTGGGGTGGGTGGAAGAAAGAGCAAACCACCATCCCTGGGATTGCCAGCTGCGCTGAGAACAGCAGGGCCAGTTGCATCCCCCTTTTCCTGCTGCAAAGCGCGTTCTCTTCCAAACCTTTAGTGGCAGGATAGAGCTGGGTCTTTGTCCTCTAAAAAAATAGTTCCCAGAGATGGCCAGTGGCCTTAAAATTGAGCTTTAACTTCTTTTTATTATTATTTTTTTTCAGCATGAGAGCTTCCCATTGATTTTTCCTCTCTGCTGCTGCCTGGTGTTGGTGCGGCGAGTGGCCAGCAGAGAGGTCCCGGCCGAGAGGTCCCAGCCAGCAGATTGGGCACCCAGCTCTGGCCAAGCACCAGAGCGAGCATCCCCACATCCCCTGCAATTAAGATGCCGCCTTGATTACTTGTAGGCGAGGCAGTGCCAGCTGTGGTTGGCTGTGAAGTCCTGAATGGAAAGGTTTTCGAAAGAGAGAAAGAGGCATTTTGAGCGAACCCATGGCGATAAGGGTCCTTCGTTCCCCCTAATGGATATCTCTGCTCCCATTTTCTTAGAATCATAGAATAGAAGCATAGAATAGTCTAGGTTGGAAAAGCCCTTTAAGATCATCAAGCCCAACCGTTTCCCTAACCCTGCCATCCCACCACTAAACCCTGGCCCTAAGCACCTCATCTCTCCTTCTTTTAAATCCCCCCAGGGATGGGGACTCGACCACCTCCCTGGGCAGCGCCTTCCAGAGCCTGACAGCCCTTTCGGGGAAGAAATTTTTCCTAATGTCCAACCTAAACCTGCCCTGGAGTGACTTCAGACCATTTCCCCTCGTCCTGTCGTCCATTACCAGGGAGAAGAGGCCAACCCCCACCTTCTTCTCAGCCTCTCTGAAAAGGAAGCCCATGGATTTTCTCCAGCTCTCCTGCACCAGCTCAGCCCTATTTGTTAATCCCTCCCTCTCGGACCTGTTGCCCAGGCCATCGGTGGATTCCGCTGTTCCAATCAGTTTACTTGCATGCTTAGATTCAGACCTTCAGTGCAATCAATAGCTTCTCATCTTCGTTCTGGCCAAGCCAGTCACAACCAGTAATTTACAGCTCTAGTTGTTCTGAAATCAATACAGATTTGCTCTTCGTTGAGAGGGCTGTAAAACACGGGTGGCAGCAGGCACGCCAAGCGGTCGGCACCGGAGCAGGGCCCTTGCTGGTCTTGGAGAGCGGCCAGGTACAGTCAGAGAGGAAAAGCTACAGGACCGGCGAGCAGAGCAGACCTCTCCCACTGAAGGCGTTGACAAAGCGTCGGGCTCTTGCTCTCCTGGAGCGGGAGATGGGAAATGCAGCTCATGGCCAAGCAGGAGCCTGCAATGCTCGAGGAAGAAGGCTCAGCACGGCAGTGACCGTGCCCCTGTCCTGGGCACTGGGGAGGCTGCCCCTCGAATGCTGGGGTCAGGGTTGGGCCCCTCCCTCCCAGAAGGACCTGGAGGGGCT
>NW_009258275.1:497657-503599 GCF_000687185.1 Egretta garzetta | reverse complement strand
CCCGGCAAGGGCTGTCAGGCACTGGAAGGGGCTGCCCAGGGCAGGGGTCGAGTCCCCATCCCTGGGGAGATTTAGAAGGTGGGCAGCCGAGGTGCTTAGGGCCAGGGTTTAGTGGTGGGATGGTAGGGGTAGGGGAATGGTTGGACTTGGTGATCTTAAAGGGCTTTTCCAACCTAAACAATTCTATGATTCTATGGTTCTGGAGCCACGGTGCTTTTCAGAGAGGAGTTGGTGACCTTCCCTGGAAGGGAGGTGATGAAGCTGGCGGTCAACCTGCAGGGACTGCTTTCTTCTCTGCTTCCCAAGGTGCACATTGCTCCAGAAGGTCATGGGAGCACCCAGTGACCCAACCCAGCACCCTATAGTGCTCTCTTCTAACCTCTCTCCTCTAATACTCCATGAGGTGTAATTAATAAAAAGAACATGTTATGGAACTCTCGTTACAGGTCCTGTGAGGTTCCGGGGTGCCAGGAGGGCTGTACAGAGCAGGAGAGAAACCTTCCATGGCCTTCCATCTTCTGGGGAAAAAAGGAAAATAAATAAAAGCAAACTTTTACTATTTAACATTTCACTTAAAAAAATAGAGAAGCTCAACTAAATAAATCCCTCTTCTATCCGCTTTCAAGCCCAGCTTTTCAAACAGCCTGCAGCTAGAAATCTCTTTATCTTGCAAGGCACAGATAACGATGTAATTATGAGCTCAGATCAATGGCTTTCAGCCCGTCAGTGCTCAGCCTAAAAATAAACCCTGATTCGTTCGCTCAGATGCACAGAGCTGGGGCTAGCATCTCCTCTGGGCTGCTGGCCCAGCGCAGAACCTTTTACGAGTGGCCGTGGGGCTGGAGATGGTTGGGGGGGGGGGGGGTCTGGAGAGTCCACAAAGCCTTTCCCTGGGGGGAAACCAAGGTTTCGGGTTGTCTCATTTCTGCAGGGTAACGTTAGGGCTTGAGAGGGAGAGGCCAGCGAAGACGCCCGGGTGCTGCTCACCTCCTCCCGGCCACCTCCCAGAGCCACCGCCACATCCCCGCCATGCCGGTGGCTAAGGTGACATTGCCCGTGAAATACGGAGCCATGTTTTAGAGGTTGTGTGAGTTTCAGTGACTTTCTTGGGAAAGAAAAATCCAAAGGATAAATACCAGCCTTTTTTTAATTGCAGGCTGCATAATAGGAATATAAGTTATTGCCGCTGGAGAGTGGAGTGGTTGGCAGCCACCGTAAATCCCCAATTCCAATAGACTCTGCTTGCACTTCAACAAAAGTAAAGGATGTAGAGGCAAACAGCGAGCATAATTGGAACAGGGAGTGGAGTATTTTGATTAATCACAGCTTGAATATTAACCGGGCATAATGCTGATTTTCGTGTAAAGGCAGATGCCCCAGAGGGTGTAACAGCCTCCGGCTGACAGCATCGCAATAACAAATGCACGGAACGTGGCGGTATCGCTGCCTGGCACGGCACCCGCACCCCCCCTGGCATGTGGGAACTGGATCGATGCCAGGCTCAACTGTAAGAAAACCGCGTACCTGCTAATTGCACGCCCAGCCCGCCTGCCCACGCTGGCCAACATCGCCCGGCTGGGAGGGGAAAGTGGCGTTTAATTAGAAACACGCGGGCGGGTCTGAGCGGCTTCGCTGTACGCCCGCCGTCCCATGGCTTCGCTGTTTGCCAACCAACGCTGCTCGATCTGGGAGCCACAGCTTTTCCCTGGTGACCGCATTCCCAATGAGCTGAGAGGGGACCTCCTCATCAACACGTACAAATATCTCAAGGGTGGGGGTCACAGGGATGGAGCCAGGCTCTTCCCAGTGGTGCCCAGCGACAGGACAAGGGGCAATGGGTACAAACTGAAACATAAGAGGTTTCAGTTGAATATAAGGAAAAACTTCTGTACTCTGAGAATGACGGGAGCCCTGGAACAGGCTGCTCAGGGGGGCTGCGGAGTCTCCTTCTCTGGAGAGACTTCAACCCCCTCCTGGATGAAGTCCTGTGTAACATGTTCTAGGAGAACCTGCTTTAGCAGGGGAGTTGGACTGGGTGATCTCCTGAGGTCCCTTCCAACCCTTGCGATTCTAGGATTCCGTGAGCAGTGTTTTCTATGTGCTTACCTGGGTGCTTGGGATGGATCCCCTCCGGGTGGGACGCAGCCCCGTGGGACCCCTGGGCATTGGAGGTTCGGGTGCTGGGTACAGCCCCTGCGGTGATGCTGGAAAGGTGGCTGCTGCTTTCAGCTCATCTCCCCTAAAAGCATCCATCTGCAAAGGTTGAGGTGGGCTCTGTCCTTACTTGGTCTTTGCCTTGGTGACACCTCCACCAATTAATCAGTCCAGGTTAATTAAACTACAGCTCATCTTAAAAAGCCTCTCAAAACTGGGACCAGATCTGGATCAACACACATGATGGGCCTGGCTTGGCAGAAAGCAGGCAAACAAATAAGGGAAAATTCTGGCTGAGAAGCCTTTGCAAGACGAAAATCAGTGCTGTGGTACCAGAGATGCCCCTGGTCCCTGCAGGGGTGCGAAGGGGCTCCCGCCCTGCCCCCCACCAGTCCCTGCCACACTGATACAGCCCCTTGCATCATGCTGATGCTCTGAGTTGGAGGTGGAAAATTGTATTTTGCTGTAATCCAGGTGGAGTTGATACCAGCTGGGGACAGTTTATGGCAGAACATCAGCCTGGCAGGGGAGGTGGTGGGAGCTGGGAAGCAGCAGGAGGTGGCAGAGGCTTTGCCAGGCTGTCACCGCTATGGGAGGTTAATGCACACCCCTTTTTGCATCCTCACCCCACGACGTCGGCAGCATGCAGGGGGCACCTTTTGGGTACATTTGGGGGATGCTAGGCCATGAATCAAAGCCCCTCACCGAAGGGGCATGGAGCAGGAGAGCTGCCCTGGTGCTGGGCAGACCCGGCAGCGGGAGCCCAGCCCCTGCCTGCAGAGCTGGATTAAGTACCTGGAGTCAGGAGGGAAAGTGCAGTTTTCTGCTTTTAGAGAGCTGAGCAGGTTCTCTGCATCCATTAGGGTTGTAGAGAGAGCTAATTTCTCAGGCTTTCTGGCTGGGGGGTGAAAAAAAGAAAATCTCAATCAAATTCCCAAAACTCTCAAAAGCAAAAAAAAAGCCTCATCTTGATCAGGTCAGAACTGGAAAAGCAAAGCTCTGGCCAACTAAAAGCCTAAAAAAAATAAAAGCTAAAGAAAAGAATAGCTGTTGGGTCAAAGGGAATGGGCATTAGGAAGCATTTGGGGTATTTGTAAACAGGATGGGCTAAATTTGAGAGAGAAGGAGCCTAAGAAATTCCTGGGCATCTCTATCACTCCCCTCTGTTCCCAGGATGAGGGCCAGCATCATTAATTAAGGGGCAGAGCTGATTAGCTGCTCGTTATCTACCCGATAAGAGCCCTGCTGTGGAAACCCTGAGTGGCACAGCCAAGCTCTCAAGAGCCTCAGCAAATGAGGGTTTTATTCAGCCTGCTAATGAAGAGTATTTTTCCTTTTAAAATCTGCATTATTCAGGTACGCCCGACCCCTGCTCAGGTGGGACAGGTAGGTGGTGTCCCCAGGGGCTGAGTTCAGCCTGTCCCTTATCTCCAAAGCTCTGCCATCCCCAAGGACGGGGCTGTTAATGAACCCCTCACCTTGCTGGGGCTCAGACATGGGCATCGCTTTTGTCCCCTGCTGTTTGCTGCTCCCCACGTGCATTTAACAGCCTGGCCTTGCAAACGTGCTCTGATCAGGAGCTGGAAAGCTTTCAGAGAAACAAGGCTTTTCACAGAATCATAGAATCATGGAAACGTCTAGGTTGGAAAAGCCCTTTAAGATCATCGAGTCCAACCTTTAACCTAACCCTGCCATCCCACCACTAAACCCTGGCCCTAAGCACCTCATCTCTCCTTCTTTTAAATACCTCCAGTGATGAGGACTTGACCACCTCCCTGGGCAGCCCATTCCAGAGCCTGACAGCCCTTTTGGTGAAGAAGTTTTTCTTAATGTCTAGCCTAAACCTGCCCTTTGAGACAGCCGGGTGGGAAAGCCAGGCAGGAAAACCTGGTTAAGTGAAAGCCACTCTGCCAGTCCAGGTGAAAGCAGATAAACACGTGCTATATCTCCTGAATATATACTATTTATTCCTTGATGCCCCTGAATCCAGCCTGCTCCATCCAGCAGTTCCTAGCATGTCTGGAACCACTGGCCTTTTTTCCACCCATTTCCTTAGGTTTTAATGTACGAGTCGTGGCTCAGGGTCACCCTGAAGGAATCCTTTCCTCCCCAGCTGCTCGGAAAGGCCCTGCCACCCCACTGCCCAAAAAAACCCTTCTTGGTGGAGAAACGGCGCTGAGGGATGCGGGGATGCTCGGCAAAGCACGGGCAGCGGAGGGAGCAGGGCTCGTCTTGGGGTGGTGGTGGAACCTCTCCTTTCACGGTGGGGAGAAGCCAGGACCCCCGGATTGCGTCTTCCCTTGCTGGGAAACCTCCCTGCAGCTGGAGCCTTGGCCATGCTGTCTGCCCAAAGACTGGGATTTCTCTCCAGGCTTGGCCTGTAGATGGGCTCAAAATGATTCCAGGAGTTGGGGACCTTATTCCTGCCCCATTTCGCGTGACAAGACCTGGACCCACCCTCCTTTTAAGGCTGGCCTGGAGGGCAGGTTTTGCAAGGCTGAGCTTGCAGGGCGATGCTCTTACCCACCGGACCGGTGGGGTTCTGGGGTACCCCAAGCTGGTCCTCAGCTCCCCCCTACCCCAACCAGGAGAGAAGCTGTCCTGGTCAGGATAGAGAAGTGACGGAGGCGGCGGTGGCACAGGACATGCTTCCCACGCAGCGGACCTGTGCCGTCCATCGTGCGTCTGTGCCCTGCACGCGCAAGGAGAAAGAGCTCACCATGCTCTGCGCCCCCTTCCTTAGCCCTCCTCTTCCTCTCCCCCTCCCATTGAGCTGCTTGGACACGTGGAACAGGAACACAGAGCCCCACCTTGCTCTTCGGCGAAGGGCTCGAGCTGAACTGGCTGGAGCAGTATCTGGGAAAAAACCAGGCACAATGTTTCCCACAACGGCAGCTTCCTAATATGAGTGGAAACTGAGCCAAGCGTGAATAATTCAGAGACGTGAGCTCAGTTTGCATACGCAACGGGCAAACAGTTTGGGTTTTGTGGCTGTGCTTGCTGGAAGCAGAAGGGGGTGCGACGGGGGCTTAGAATCATAGAATCGCTTTGGTTGGAAAAGCCCTTTAAGATCATCGAGTCCAACCTTCAACCTAACCCTGCCATCCCACCACTAAACCCTGGCCCTAAGCACCTCGTCTATCCTTGCACGGGTCCTGAGCGCCCCATGGGGGCTCGCCCCTGCTCGCTGTTGGCTGGACCACCCCAAGGACGGCTTCTCCCCCCTGCCTGGGCAAACGCCTTTGCCTCCCGGCCACAGAAACACGTGCTGACTTGTGAACCCCCAGGGGCCTCCCCATCATCAATCGCCTTGACCCACGGACCGCTCAGGGCTGCAGCCACGCTCAGCACCAGCAATGAAAGCAGAAGCCCAAAGCAATCGTGTTAACCTCCCGCCGCAGGAAAAGCCCAGCGAAAGGGAAAGCAAAGCCCAAAAGGTCCCGGGTGCAAGGGTGCACAGCAGAGCTCTGGCGCTGAGCCGGCAGGCGTGGGTAACGCGTCTTGGTGAATGTGAAGCTAATCCTGTGCCGGAGCGGCTCGCCTGGAGATATAACGTTATCGATTGCTTTTGTTTTACAAGCAACGTCAGCGTGATAATATTTGGCAGCTACGTTAATGCTGAAATATGAACTGCACTTGGGCCTTTTTATATTTAATCGTTTGAAAAATGGTGTGGGGGTGGCATTTGTGCCCTGGCAATCTGCACACCCGTCAGACGACGCTGCCAGCAGCGTGGGGAGGTGCTGGTCAACAGGCTGGGGACCCGCTGGGTGCTGGAGGATGCTGCT
>NW_009258275.1:496870-497614 GCF_000687185.1 Egretta garzetta | reverse complement strand
GGGGCGCGGGGCCCCCCCATCCACAGGACCAGCCGCTGGTGGCGGTGGTGCAACATTTATTCATCCCAGTTGATCTCCTGTGTCTTTTCCTAATCAGCTCGGAACCCGTGTCCACGTCCTAGGTGAGGAGCTCAGAAGTGCACTGACATTTAATTTGGACAAGAAATTGTGCCGAAATAAAGGTAAAAATTACTGCCCCGGTGCCAACCAGCTGTAGCCAAGAGTGTGGGAGAGCCCTGGATGCTGGTCTGTCCCTGGGAGGTGTGGGGGGGTTCACCCTGGGGGTTCCCCCGCATTATGGCAGGTATTTGGAGGTGCAGTTTCCCTGGTGTCACCTGTGGTTTGGGGAGCGTCCCTGGCAGGCTGTCCCCCTCTGCATGCTGTCCCCAGGGGAGGGGGTGACAGCAGGGGTGACAACAGCTGAGCCACAAACTTGGACCCTCCACAAGTGCAAACACAAGAGCATGCAACGCACCTCCCGACGAGCAAAACAAGGTGAGCCAGGAGCATCGCCAGGGGCTTCTCCTGGGGACACAGGGAAAGGCTCGGGGACACGTCCTTGCATGGCAGAACTGTCCTCATCTGCAAGCCAGGGCTCGCCAGCCACCTCCAGGGACCGGGGAACAACCAGGGTGCTGGGATACGTGTGGCCCAGTGGGGATCAACGGGGATAGGGCTGGCCTTGGCCGCCGCCATCCCTTCCCTTCCCAGGCACTTTAATAGCATTAGGCTGACAAAAATGAT
>NW_009258275.1:491502-496832 GCF_000687185.1 Egretta garzetta | reverse complement strand
CATTGGGCCAGCGTGACGTTCGGCCAGCACTTAAGCAATTGGGTGAATTAGCAGCTCGGGCCGGGCGCTGGCAGATGCCTGGATTGATTTTTCAGCCCTTCCATGCCATCCATCATGGACACGTCCCAGTAAATCCCAGAGGACAGCTGAGAGCGTTTCTAGCAGCGCTGGGACTTGGCAGCCCCCTACGTGCCAAGATGCCCCCACGGCCACCTTGAACGTCATGGTTGCCACTTGAAATGTCCCGGCGGTGGCTGGGAGCCAGCGCCGGTCCCTCTCCCCCGGGGAGCTGCAGGTCTGGGCTGCCGGGGTGAAGATGCTCAGTGCAGGGTTTGGTTTGTGGCTGCTGCTCCTTCCCCCGGGGACGGGAACCGTGTGTCAGCACCCTGGGTGCTGCGGTCCCTGGGGTTGGGCGGTGGTGCTGCCCTCGGCAGCGCTGGGGATCTGCCCCTCGTCTGGGGGGACAGGACCTACGGTGGGGTGGAAACCCATCGCTCTGCTTTAGCTCATGGGAAGGTCAGTCCTTGCATGACTGGGAACGTGGTGACCTAAAACTGCGCCTCCTTAAATGCTGATGAATTTGTGAAAGGGAGGAAGGCACATGTCTGCACCCGGAGGGCTTTTTAAGCATTAGTGTGGAAAGGAGCGTTTTTAAACATACAGCATATTTATGTCTTTTTTTCCTCAGCATGGAAAGGGATGTTTTTAAACGTAGCAAATTATTTATGGCTTTTTTCTTTTTTTTTTTTTTTTTTTTTTTAGACAGATGCTTGCCAGGGCAAGGTGCAAGTGCCCTGGATCTATTGCTGCTGAGCTCATGACAGCAGCATCCAGCCAGCAGCAGCTCTGGGGCTGCTCCCACATCGTCCTGATGCCAGGGACCGTCCTGCTGACAAGTCCTCACTTGCTCCATCAGCAAACGGGCCCTGCTTGAGCTGAATAATTCAGGCTCTGCAGCGGCTGCCGGTCCCACCGGGCACGCAGCACCGCCGGAGAATGCCAACGAGGCCGGCGCTGCGGAGCAGCAACAGCAGCTACCGTTTGGGGCCAGAAAGCTGAAACCTGGATCCTTCCCCCCACCCCAACAACTGATGCCACCCCGATCTCCAGGGCACGTCACCTTCCCAGGAGGACCAAACCGCATTTTGAAGCCCCGGGAGCCAAGCTGCGCAGTGCAGGATGGGGTGCTGGCACAGCAAATCTCCTCCTGGCTGCCTGCTATGAGATGCAATTGATGTCGTGGCCTCAGGGACGTGAGTGATGACACAAGGTGGTTTCAGGACAAGGAGCACCCAGGGGGCAAATAGACCTTGTCCTCAGGTCCCTGTCACTGTGGTCCGAGAGGTGCCCCCAATGCTGGAGGAGAGCTGAGCCACCCTGGGTTGCCCTTGCAGCATCTCTGCCCTTCGGCACCTCCTGCTCTCCCAGGGATGCTCCCCCCGGGGGCCGGGGCTCGGCCGGGGGATGCTCCCCCCAGGGGCTGGGGCTCAGCCAGGGGATGCTCCAGCATGGTGTGGTACAGAGGGAGGTGTCACATCCCTGCCAAGAGGTGGTGGCCGTGGCAGAGCCGGAGGGTTGGCTCCCAGCCTGGGAAGCAGGAGCACGGAGGCTGCAGCTGAAGCAAAGCAAATGCCCCCCATTTCATGCCCCCCCACTTTCCACATTGCAGTGCTCCTGTGAAGCTGCAGGGGTGGTGGGGTCATGAAACCCCACCGTCAGTTTGCGGTGTCAAACAGAGCCGGACGCTTCCATGCCTGCTGTACAAGTCGTGCGCCGGAATAAAATGCCCAGTGCCAGGCTGGGATGGAGGGAGGCAGAAACCATCCCCGCTCCTTGGTTTCTGCAGGGCAAAGTTGTGTTGATGGAGTTGGGATCGGGGTCCTCAGCAGCACCAGGCTCATCGCACGTGGCAGGGTATCGAGGGGGGGGTAACGGGGCCCAGCACCCCGCAGCTTGGGCAGCCGTCCCTCCGCCAGCCGATGGAGCTGTCGGCATGGCTGCTCCGTTTTTCTGGCTGAACTGGGCTGTGCATGAAATAATTTGCTGAGAATCATTAACCTAATGATGGAGGCTTAGCCTGGCTGCGGGGAAAATGGGCTTGGTAACGGCTCTGGAGAGGGGCACGAAAAAAGAAAGCGGCAGGAGCGGGGGGGGCACTGAGGGCAGCACTGGGGGTCTGCCCCCAGCCCCATCCCACCCCTCTCCTCCATCCCAGAGAGGAGCAGGAAGGGGGTGTGAGCACCAGAATCCTGCCCAGCTGAGGGATTCATGGGTAAAACCCCAGGACCGAGTCCCAGCGCTGCTCCGGGGCCAAAAGGGGAAAGGACAAAGCAGCTTTGGGCCCACAAATATTGGAGTTTGGGGAAAACTTTGTGCCAAAGCAAACGCAGGAGGTGGTTTGGGCAGAGCTGAGCGGTTTTCCCAGGCAGGTTTCACCTTGCCCTGAAAGCAAGACTTGTGTGTGCCTGGGATGGGGCAGCCCCAGAATGACTGAATTGCCCCCAAAACCAGTGCTGGAGCCTGGGGCAGGCTCTTCTGCTTCCCCCGGGTCAATGGGTGCTGAAAGCAGGGACCCACTCGAGGGCACTGGTGGGTGGGGTGAATCCCAGCCGGATTTGCTGGGTTTGCTGGGAAATGGCGATGTTTCACAGATTTGCTTCCTTTCAGATTTGCAGTGAAAACCCATAAAAACCCTCCCATGGAAGAGCAGTGGTGGAAATGGTTTGCTTGAAGGTGTCCCACCGCCCCAGGAGCACACATCCCCCACATCCCAGGGCACAGTGGGTGCTGCTGGGTGCCCTTGCCACCTCCCCAGCCCTGGAGCAACCGCAGCGATGCTGCGTGGGGTGTGCAATCACATCCACAGCCCCTGCCTTCCTCTGCCCCCCTCAAAGGGGAGCTTTGATAAATGTCCTGGCGGCCCCGCTCCCGTTTGGGGACCAGAACCAAGCCCTCCATCCCCCCCGGGATGTGCAGCACCGCAGCTTTGCACTCTCAGGAATATTTTGGGGCTGTGGCTCCCTGGGGCAGGGGGACCCGTGGGGATGTGGGTGCCTTGGGGTGCTGCTGCTGTCTGCTTTCCATCCCCGCTGGCACTGACGGCTCCGTGTTGAATCCCGGCTCGGGGAGGATGCGGCAAACACCAGCAGCTCCCATCTCATCTCACTGGTGCACATGGGGAGCCAGGGGGGAGTGGGTGGTCCCCCTGCACCGAAAGCGGAGCTGGACCCCCCAGGATGCCCAGCGATGGGGGCCCGCAGCCCCAGCACGGCCTGGCAAGGCTGCGGGAAGCGCAGCCACGCAGCGAGGAATCCAAATCGCTTCACGGTGGGAATCAGTGCCAGGCAGCAGGAAATTTGGGGAGGAAAATCCCCATTTATGTCCAGCAAGTGTGCCAAGCAAGCAGGTTTTGACAAGAAGCTGTGAGCAGGCAGGGGAAAGAAAAATGCCACCGGCTTTCATCTTTATGTCTTTTCTGCAATTTTTATGTCTGGATCGGAATTAACTTTTGAGCTGGAAAAGCACTAACGGCTGATAATGAAGCCCAAAATGCATCGGCCTCAACGTTAGGTGTCACCCACACTCCCCCCCGCCCCGTTGAGTCCCCGGCCCTATTATTTTAAATTGATGCAATTAGTCATCTTGCAGAGTAATATATTTTTTGTGCTCCGGTGCCCAGTGGACCTTAAAGCAGAACAAATGCTTTAATAAAATGGAGATGGTGCTTCCTGGAAGCCAGAGCGCCGGGTTATTAAGAAGAGGAGCAGGTTTGGGAATCTTTAATAAATTATTGCCTAATACTTCTTTCTTGTAACATATCTATATGATTAGGACATGTTTTCTGTTCGCTGATTAACTTTGTTTATTTCTTAATTAGGTTTAGCACCGTCTGTCTCATGGTTCCAAAATAATTGTTTGATTAATGTGCCTGAATTTACATTTTCATTAAGCCCCCAGATCAGTTCTGTACCAATTAGCCATGCCGTAACATGCAGATCTGGGACGTTAGAACGACAATTTTAGCCCATTAAGTAATAACTGCTGTATCGATTGGCGGTGATGGAGCCATGGGAGTGGATCCACTTTCAGCTGAGTTACGGCATCCCGGGGGGGTGATGGGGGGGGGACGACCCCAGCACCCCAGCTGCTCCCCACTGGGCCGGCTCCCTTTTGCCACCGATCGGTGATTAAGTGGCTTTAATTGATTCTCTCTATTTGGGCATCCAGGTGTCAGATGTAGCTGCCATGGCACATTTTTGGTTGGTGCTTCCAGCCGGAGCGGGCGATCCGGGTGCGGTGTGCCGAAAGGGGAGCGCAGCCCGCCTGCACCTTCCCGGGAGCCTCCGCTCCCAGCGAGGTGGGACCCTCGATTCGTAATTAGTAACGCTGGGGAAATGAACACTTCCCTTTTGACGGCAACGGGCTGTGCCTGATGGGATGGGGAAGGGATGGGGTGGGAATGGGGTTGGGAATAGGGATCAGCATAGGGATGGGATGGGGAAGGGCAAGGGGAAGGGGATGGGGGTGAGGATGAGGATGGAGATGGGATGGGAAAGGGGAATGGGAAGGGGATGGGGGTGAGGATGGGGATGGAGATGGGATGGGAAAGGGGAATGGGAAGGGGATGGGGGTGAGGACGGGGATGGAGATGGGATGGGAAAGGGGAATGGGAAGGGGATGGGGGTGAGGATAGGGATGGAGATGGGATGGGAAAGGGGAATGGGAAGGGGATGGGGGTGAGGATAGGGATGGAGATGGGATGGGAAAGGGGAATGGGAAGGGGATGGGGGTGAGGATAGGGATGGCGATGGAGATGGAGATGGGATGGGGATGGAGATGGGATGGGGATGGAGATGGGATGGGGATGGGAAAGGGGAATGAGAAGGGGATAGGGGTGAGGATGGGGATGGAGATGGGATGGGAAGGGGGAATGGGAAAGGGATGGTGATGGGATCAAGGACACAAACATGATCAGGGATGAGGACAGGAACAGGCACAGGGATGGACAGGGACACTGCCAGGGCATCTCCCAAGGGCTGGGAGGTGCCTTGGCTGCTGACCCCAAAGGAGGCGAAGTGGCCGCCTGGTTGTGTTGGACACAGCCAGAAACCTGCCTGGAGATGCTCTTCCAGTGGGGAGGAGGAGGCAGTGGGGGACAAACAAACCATTATCGATTTTCCTAGGGGACATGCCAGCCTGCGAGGACGTGACCCTGGTACGGCTTTACAGCTAGTAACACTCCAGAAGAGCCGGTGGGAGAGCCAGTTACTATATTTGCTCTCCCCACGACTGTGGCTTTTTTTTTTTTTTTTTCTTGTTGTGTTCTCTTC
>NW_009258275.1:485200-491445 GCF_000687185.1 Egretta garzetta | reverse complement strand
GGGGCCGGGGAGCCTGCCTGCCCGCCCCCGCCAGCCAGGGAGCAGCAGGCACGGGTTTGCCGGGTGCCTGAGTGCTCTGTGGGCTCCGGATCCGGCACTGCCACAGCTAGGGGAGGCTGGAGGGGCTGGTCACCCCCAGGGATCCCCTCGGACCTCATCCCGTTTGTAGAGCTGGGGCTTTGCGGGATCCTGCAGCGATGCCACCCGTGCCTGGGGACCACTGGTGGCCATGGGTCCCTTCCTCCCTCCCACCACCGTGCCATGGCTCTGGGCCGCTCAGCAGAGGGACAGGCAGCTCAAACCCAGGATTTTTTTTCTTGAAAATAGGTGTGCAGGTAGGAAAGTGAGGCTGTGTTCATTAATAACAATAAAATAAACACGATGGCCACCTTTGAAATAAGGGAAATGGCTCTGGATGGCACAGGCGAAGCTTGTTTCTGCTGCAAGGAAGGAGAGGAGAGCTGCACTTCTGCCAAGCGGCCGCTCCATCCCTGTGCCAGCCCAAATCCCCCACCGGGGCCGGGCGAAGCCCCGCGGGAGCCACCCCTGTGCCCTTGCCCAGGCCCTCAGATGCTCCTCACCAGCAGGGAAGAGGTTGGAGCAAATCGCTTCACTAGCGGCAATCGCCCACCGCTGGATGGTGAAACAGGGTGAAAATGGGGATTTTTGAAGGTTTTCACGAGTTTCCCTATTCCAAGCAGGAATAAGGCTGGGCTCGCCTCGCTCTGCCCCATCTTTTTCCCCGTCCAGTGGCATCTTGACTGCAAACCAGACCCAGGGAGGGCAAGGAGCATCTCCGGCTTCTGCTGCTCTGCTCAGCACCGCCTGGCACAGCACGGGGGAGCAGCCGGCTCATTTATCAGCCAGCGCTGACTGAAGACACTGAAATCCCGTAGCAAAGCCACGTGAAGCAATTTCGCCTCCGGATCTGCTCCTCCGTTGAAGCATCAGGCTGAATCTGCGCACGCAGATGGTTTCTCCGTTCCTCCCCCAGTGAAACACCCGGGCTGCCTCCCCTGCAGCAGCCCCCCCACCCCGGGCCACCCTCGCCGGGAGGCCACTGCCATAAGGATTTGGGGACTTGTTCAGGCCAGGGATGTCCTGACCCATCAGCCACCCTGGGGATGGACCAAACCCACTCCCAGGAGCAGCCACGGCCGCAGGCTGAGCCCCAACACTTCTGGAGGGGGGGACAAACTGGTCACCAGCCCTGATGAACTCCTCTCCATCCATACCTGGAGCTTTGTGGAGCTGCCCTCTGCCCGGGTCGGAGCTGTCCGCTGCCGCGGGGGCAGAGGGCAGAGCATCGCCTGCATCCCAGCCCTTTCCCACATCCATCGCTGTCCCCCGGGCGTTTGATCACGCACAGCCTGTGCCCGAGTCCTGCGCCACCCCAGGACCGGCTGCAGGCACGGCTCTGCCCCGACAATTTGTTTCCCTGCATCGCACGTCCCCAGCACGCTGCCACCATCCCCTCGGTGCAGAGCGGGTCCCCAGGGTGGGTGCTGCTGGCGGAGCCCAGGCAGGTCCACGCAGACCCTCCAGTGGGCATAAAAATTCCCTTTCTCAAACACTTTTGCCCCAAAAGCCAGAAGTTTGCAGGGAATTCTCATGGTGGAGAAGCTGCTCGCAGGGGTCTGTGAGAAAGGGTTTGGTGATGCCGGCAATCGCAGCCTCCCGGCACCACCGTGGCACAACCACAGCCCGGCACCGGCACCTGGTGCCCGCTGAACACCAACAGGCAGTTTGCAAGCTTACAAACCATGTGAAAGACAAAACCAGATCCATCAATTAGTGGAAAGCAAATAAAATTAAGGATCTTTTTGAAGTTTAACAGATGGGGCTGCACTGGGCTCTGCTGTCACGCAGGCTGCGGGGCCGTGGGCTGCAGTGCTGCTCTCAGGATGTCTCTCCAATACTCATTAAGCCTCAGGACCCGCCCCAGGAGGTATTTTCATCTGCATTTTAGACTGCACCAGCCCAGAAAAATTAAGCGCTGGGCCCAAGGTTGCCTGGTGGCAGCCCCATCGATTGCAAAATGCCCTGTCCCCCTGAATTCCTGCACCACTTCTTGCTTTGGCTTTAGGGGCAAATGGCCCTCGCTGAGGATGCTTTGGGGTTGGGGGGCATGGCCAGATCCAGCCAGCAATGCGTCGCCTGCAGAGCCCCTTGCATGTGCCCTGAGCCACCCCCTCCTGCCCCGAACCATCCCCTCCTGCCCCCAGAGGTCCCTTGTTTCCCCCAAAGGTCCCCTCCTGCCCCCTATAGGTCCCCTCCTGACCCCCCAAAGGTCCCCTCCTGCTCCCCCAAAGATCTCCTCCTGCCCCTAAAGGTCTCCTCCTGCCCTCAGAATCCCCTCCTGTCCCCAAAGATCCCCTCCTGCCCCAGGGCAGCACAGTTGCAGAGTGTTAGCTTTTTATAATTTATTAGTAGGGCGATCTGATTTATGCCCTGCTCCCCCGGGGCCTGCTGACAAACGAGATGTTGTATTTCAGGAGTTTATCCTGGGGAACAAATAAATAAACAGAGAAATGGAAACCTCACGAATTTTTAAAGAGCTTAGCAGAATCTTTTTTTTCCCCCCCCCTTTTTCCGAAGGCAGAATGGCTGAAAGGGGAAACCTCCCCTCCATCTGCATTCTCTGCACTTCTTTTCCCTTCAATCTCTTAATCCTCTTCCTTCCAGCTTTAATCCACATGGTTGCCTCTTTCTGGTTTGGGTTTTTTTTTTAATTAATTCCCCCACTCCAAATAATCACAAAACCAACGCCAAGGTACCAGAGGCCCATGTCCATCCTCCCGGCCCCGCGGCTCTGGCGAGTGTCTGCAGAAGCCTGTCTCAGCATTACAACATCCCTTTCCTTATTTTTCCCTTTTCTCACCCTAAATTAACCCCCCCTGGACTTGCAGCCGCGGGGCGTTTCTTGATCTTGCAGGCAGCAGGGCTTGGGCAGCCGTCGCTGCCTGCACCGACGGAGCAGGGCCCTCCTGGGAGACTCGCATCACCTTTGCTGGCATCCTAATGAGTTAATTACGAAAAATCAGGGTAAGAGAGGTGTGAAACCTCAGGGGATGGTTACTGGGAGATGCAGCCTCTGGGAGATGTGCAGGATGGTCCCAGGGGACTGTGGGCAGGCAGCTGCCTCCCGGGGGGCCGGGGAGATGCCAGCATCAGGGAGGACCCTCAAGCATCTCCTGGTTGCTGGAGGGGGACCACGGTGCATGGCTCCCCATGAGAAAAAGGCAGCAGAGCCACTTCACAATACCCCCCCCCACAGCTGCCAAGGGCTGGCCCATCCTTTCCAGCGCCTGGGATGGTGCCGGGGATGTGAGCGATGCTCGGGGTGCTGCAGCTCCCGCACACCTCCTGCCTCCTAACCACCCCCCCACCCCGACCCCAAAACTCACCCCTGCAAGCAATTAAAAACCAGCGGGGCAACCCTGCCTTACCCCCGTTTCAGTCACTGTGGCTTGCTCCTGCCAAAGTTGTAAGGAGGCGAAATGTAAATGAAAAAGAAGAGGAGGAAAAGCATCCGCATTGCCAGCAGAAGCTCATTAATTTGCAGTGTTCATTATTTCTGGGCTCGCTCTCTCTTTTCTGCCCCCCCCATCGTTCAGGTTGGCCGAAGCGGAGACAAGCACCGAGAGCTCAAGCTTGGCTGAATGTTGACTTTTAATCGGCTGCTTCCCGATCACCCGGCCCAGCTCCCCCAGGCATCCAAACCTCCAGGAAAGCCAGGATTTCAGGGACATTTCCCACCTCCCGGGAGACGGGAGCCCCCGGACGAGCACACTGGGTGCTCAGTGAGGATATAAATAAGTAAATGACTCAAATGAGGCTCCTTATCCTGACGTTCCCTGGATGCCACTGCCTTAGTAACCCAGCGCCTGGCAACGTCTGCAAGCACCAGCCTCATCCTCGGGAGGAAGGCAGAACCTCATGCCACGGCCCCGGCCCTGGCAGCCAGAGACCCCCATGGCTGGGATGCTGCTGCAACATCCCCCGCCTGCCCAGGGCTCGAGCATCCCATCTCCGCTGGTCCCCTCCTGCTGCTGCTGCAGAGATGCCAGGGACCAGGGGGAGAGAAATCCCTTTCAGCTGCACCCTGGACACCTCCCCCCACCCCGGGTAAAAAAAATGCTGCTAAAAAGTTGACATTTCAAATCACAAAAGGACCAAAATGCGGCTTCCAAACCCAACTTGGTTTTCTACGTCCTGGCTCGTTAGTGGCACAGAGCAAGAAAGCAACAAGCGACCCATTTAAATTGTAGATTCTGACCTTTATGCTTAAGATCTTTTCAGACATCCTGTTTACAGCCTTTTTGGGCTGGCACTTCATAATCCTCCAAAGAGATTTTATCCAGCCTTTTTTGCTCGTATAAGGCACCGCATCCTCTTCCCCCTCCCCACCCCAGACAAGCCCTCTTGAGACAGCCTGGGTAATTAGAAGTTTCTGAAAAAAAAACCATAAATGAGGGCTGCTGCCTTGGCAGTGAGGAGGGGACGGCTGCTCCGGTGTCCCCGCCACAGTGGGGACCCCGCGTTTGCCCCCAGCCCTTTCGCAACGAAAGCCACCCCAGTGCCGTGGGCTCTGCTCCCCTGGATAAGGCTTCCTGCAGAAACCTCAGTCCCTGATTTATTTGGTTGACATCGGTACTTTGGGACACTTAAGGCCAATGTCCAAAGTCCCCTGGCAATAGCCTCAAGGCCTTTGGGGTGAAAACCACCCTTAAAGCCCCGCAGAACCGGGTCCTTCTGGTGCAGCACCTAGAATCATAGAATCGCTTTGGTTGGAAAAGCCCTTTAAGATCATCGAGTCCAACTGTTAACCTAACCCTGCCATCCCACCACTAAACCCTGGCCCTAAGCCCCTCATCTCTCCTTCTTTTAAATCCCCCCAGGGATGGGGACTCGACCCCTTCCCTGGGCAGCCCCTTCCAGAGCCTGACAGCCCTTTCGGTGAAGCTCAGGCTGCTGAGTGCCATTTGGAGTCGCTTCGTTTACGTCATGAGCAATAAGGAAAAACCTATCTGACGTTTTGGGAGGATCCCTGCTCGCTCCCGGGGCAAGCCTAGCCCAGACAAAGCAAAATCAAATCAGCCCTTGAAAATTATCTTTGCAAGCGTGATTTTAAACCAATGACTCTACATTTTCCCTCGCACCCATGAAAATGGCTGTTGAGCAGCGCATCCACTAGGGCTGGCCAAATTCTTGCTCCTCTGGCCTCTGCGTGCTTCAAAATCCCACAGGCATGGGGGGGCATTGCTCAGCCGCTTCCCTTGCTGCTGCCCCTGCCTCCATGCATATATATCCCCTCCATGAATATTCCGAGCTCCCCAAGGCGCAGGAAAGGGTTTAAAGAGAAGCCGACAAGGTATTTGCAGGAAGCAAACTTTGTTCCGATGGGTACTGGTCCAGGGGGAAGGCACCGCGCATCCCATCAGGAGAGCTGGAATTGCAGGCACCGCACATCCCATTAGGAGACCTGGAATTGCAGGCACCGCACATCCCATTAGGAGAGCTGGAATTGCAGGCACCGCACATCCCATTAGGAGACCTGGAATTGCAGGCACCGCACATCCCATTAGGAGACCTGGAATTGCAGGCACCGCACATCCCATCAGGAGAGCTGGAATTGAAAGCACCACACATCCCATTAGGAGACCTGGAATTGCAGGCACTGCGCATCCCATTAGGAGACCTGGAATTGCAAACACCCTGCCTGGGGAGCCGCGGAGGAAGACGTGCCTGTTTTTACAAAATGCAAGATAGAAATGCTGGGTTTGTGGGGAAAATGGGACCGTTTGGAAGCAGGGAAAGCCCACCGACCCAGCACGGAGCTCCCCGGGCAGGGGACTGCCTGGCTGCTGCTGCTCTCCCCGGCCCACGGCAGGTCTCATCTCCCCCCAGTCCCCCCCAGTCCCCCGCAGCCTTGGCCGGAGGGAGGGAGCGCTGTCGGGGTGTTTGCATGGCCAAACCTGAGAAACCGAGTACTGGGTGGATAAAAATAGTACAAACAGCTCTTCAGCCCCCAGCCTGGAGCTGAGGCAGCGCTCGCCAGCCTGGTTTCCTATGGAAACCAGCCGCCGTGGTCCCCGTGCACCCGCCTGCGCCTGCCGGGGGCAGTTTCGGATGGCTCCCGTGCACATGGATGCTCTCGCATCCAACATGGACCGAGCTGAGGCTGCGGTTTCCCTCGGCGGGGATGGCAGCAGGATCTGTCCCTCCCCTTGGATGCTGCTTTC
>NW_009258275.1:484476-485011 GCF_000687185.1 Egretta garzetta | reverse complement strand
CCCACTGCGGGCACATTGCTGGGGGTCCCGCTGCTCCCCCAGGGCCAGCCGGGTGCATCATCCAGAAAAATGCCACCCGCCGAGCCTGTACCCCTGTCTGCAGCAAAGATGCTCGGGGGAGAAGGGTCCACAGCTGCTGATGGTTGCCACCTCAATCACGCTGAGGCAGGGATATTTTCTCTAGATCCTTTTTTAATTATCTCCTGACCCGGAGGGACTCGGTGTGTGCCGCGGCCTGGCGAGCCGGGGGAGCGGGCGGCAGCCTTTTTAGGGGGGGGCTTCCAGATGCCACCAGCACACCCTAAAAATCCTCCTCCAGTGCTTAAAGTTGCCAATAAGGGGTGGTGGTGGTGGTGGGGAATCCCCTCTCACCTTAATCACTTTCCAGGCGTGATTGTTCCTACTGCTAGAGTCGGGAAGTTTTCAAATTCATTTTTCATTGAGCTGGCACAAATATGTATTTTATTTATTTACCTACCTACCTATTTATTTATTTATTCATTCATTCTGGCTGGCCCCACTCAGGAAATCTCTG
>NW_009258275.1:481882-483204 GCF_000687185.1 Egretta garzetta | reverse complement strand
CATATGGTGCGTGTGCGGGGAGGTCGGGGAGGGGGCGGGAGGACTTGCCGGCTCCCCGGGGGTTAAGGAGGCTTTGCAGGAGTTGTTAATAATTCTCGCCTTGGCTGAGGTTTTTTGCTCCGTGTTCTGCTGCTTTCGAGGGGGTTTCTTGCTTCGGAGAGGAGCGGGGGGGCAGGCAGGGAGCGAGCTCTCCCTCCTCCTCCTCCTCCCGAGACTTTGTGGAGGAACACCTCAGCAAGGGCCATGGGGAGAGGTGGCAATCCTTCCAAATACACCTCTCCTGTTTGTTTTCTTCTTTCGATATCCATACTGGCAACTTACTGGAATATTTTAATATCAAGTTAAAAAAAAAAAATGCATGGAGAAAAAGCAGAGGCAGTTGGAGAACCGTGTGAAGGTTACCTTGAGCTGAGCCTTATAAACCCTTTCTCCCACGAAGGCAGGATTAAATAAAGTTTCTCGGCAATCCGGGCAATCTGGGAAGCATGGTCCAGCAGTGGGGACCAAGCCCCAGCCTTTGGGGTACCCCCGCCCTGGCCCACCAGCACCTTCCCACCCTGCAAGTGCCGTAACCTTCCCCTCTCCAGGGACTTGTGCCGAGTTATCCTTGCTAACGGGCTGCCCCTTCCCTGGGCTCGGCAAATGGCTCGCCTGGCAAGTGCCCGCTGGCCCGCGTTGCGTCTGGCACCGTTCAGCACGAGGGGCTCCCCCGAGCCCGGCTCCGTTAGCAGTTACTATTATTTATTGTCCGCGGCGCTCGTGCACAGGCCTGGTGGGGAGCGGTGTGTGACTGGGGAAAATTTCCCGTGGGGTTTTGTTCAGCTTTTGGATGGCTTTTCCCAGAGCCCCGTGCCCGAGGAGGCGAGTCCTGCCTGCGACCGTGGGGCTGCGGGCACTTGGGTCCGGCACGGCTCTCCCCTGCCCACCTCTCCCCCCTGGCTTTAGGGTCCCTGATGCGTGGGGTCCCGGTGCTGCCCCTTTGCAGCCCAGCTGGGTGGATGGGAAAGCCCCCAAGGTGCCTTCATCCCCTCGCAGCCCAGCCAAGAGCGTGCGGCTGGTTTTCCTCTCCCAGAGACAAAAGCCTCGTCCTTCCTGGGGGGTCTTTTCCCCAGCCCTGGCAGCAGAGCGGCATGCCACCACCCCCACGGCAAGCTGCCCTTGCTTTCCCCCTGGCAGCGACTCTCACCCTGGCCACCAGCCCACGGGCTCTGGCCAGCGTGGGACAGGGTTGCCCCATCCCCGGCTTCCAGCCGCATCGCGCTCTGACGTTTCCTTCGCCACTATTTCCTTACCATGCTCGCCGCAGCCCCCAGCTGCAGCTG
>NW_009258275.1:479936-481869 GCF_000687185.1 Egretta garzetta | reverse complement strand
TCGCCCCCTGGCCACCAGCGCGCGGGCTCTGGCCGGCGTGGGACAGGGTTACCCCATCCCCGGCTTCCAGCCGCATCGCGCTCTGACATTTCCTTCGCCACTATTTCCTTACCATGCTCGCCGCAGCCTCGAGCTGGAGCTGAGCCTCTGCCCCATGTCCCCACGCAGTCCCACGCAAGGCTGGGCTGGGTCCCCAGGGCCACCCCTCAGCACCCTCAGCCCTCCAGGCTCCCACCCAAAGTCATGCTTTCCAGGGCAGGGGCAGGATCCCCTTCTCCCAGCTTCACCCCACGGGGGATCCAGCCTCCCTGGGAGTTTCGCAGCTCTCCCAGCTCGGTCCCTGCCAGCCAGCAGACCCCAGGAGAATCTTTGCTTCTTCTAACCTCCCGTCCCCCTTGGGAGTACCAAATCCTCAATTGCCTCGAGCCATGCAAGGGCTCTGCTCTGGGACACAAATCTCTGTGCTTCGGTGCTCCTTCGCGGTGTGCTGGTCCCCTCTGGAGCCTGGGGGACGAGCATGGGGCAGGGGGATCTGCTGCTCAGCGAGGAGTGGGACGTCCACCCCTCTGCTGGACGCATCTCTCTGCATTTGCAGTGATCTCTGGGCTCACCCTCTGCTGGGCAGCGCCCACCACTCCCCCAGGCTGTGGGGATGCTGCCCCTGGTGCTGCTCCGGGGGTTTCCATCTCAGCTGGGTCATTTTAGGAAGCGCTCCAGTGCGATGCTCCAAGAAAAAGCCTGCGATGTGCTGGGCTTCCTGCGCTGAGCTGCGGCGTGCAGGGGTCCGGCGCTGCCGCCGGAGCTGGGGGGAGGTTGCCGCTGTGTGATGCCTTCAGCCCACGGGGACAAGTCACTGTCCCCGGCCGAAGCCACCCACTGCCAGCCCAGTCTGTCCCCCTGTGCCGGACTGGGCGCAGGGTAACCCCGGCCCCTCCTGCTGTCTTCATGGGAAAGGCAGATCTCTTCCCAAACTGGGCCTCCATCATCTCCCATGTGCAGCAGGATGCAATGCTGCTGGCTGTGCAGGAAAAGAAAGAAATCGGCCCCCCCGGCCCCAGGAAGGGCGGCTTTAAACCAAGGCCTGCAAGAAATAATCTTCCTCATTTTATTCATTTAAATAGGCTGCAGAAGGCATCGTCCGCTGCTTGAAAAGCTCTTTTTCTTAATTGCCCCAGCGCTGCGTTTAATCCCAGGCTACTGAGGGCTGAGCGAAGGCTCCATGGCAGAGACCTGCAGGAGCTGAGCGTGGGCTTTACGGGCAAATTAATTCTGGTTCTTCCCCGCCTGGGAGGCCTGTGGGGATTAATTGTGGACTGAATGTGCCGGGGTCTCCTGTAGCACCCATGGAAGATGTTTTGGTGGGGCTGAGCTACCCACCCAGGGGGGTCACACTGCCCAGCTCCCGAGTGATGGTCCCTATGGAGCCCATCATGATCTCTATGGGATTTATGCTGCTATATGCACCATGAGGGGGTGGGTGGTCCTGGAGGAGCTGCCGGTGGGGTGCATCTGGGTTTCCCCTGGGAGATCTCCCTTTTGGCGCCTGGCAGCTGAGTCTTCATCACCTCCTGTGAATCCAGGAGCCAGGACTGGCTCTGGTGCTTAAAACATCAAGATAAAACCACTTGGCCGCTCCGGTTTGGCTGTGGGGTTCGTTCCTCATCGTTAAGCACCAAGAGAGAAAAACAGCAGCGCGGCAGCTTTCTCTGAAACAAGGCGCTCGCAGGCTCTGGGTGTGTTGGTGGCTGCAGTTCAGGGTTGCTTTGCCGCCGCCGCGGGGACAGTGCAGGCGTCTGTGCATGCGGAGGTAGCTGCGCTCTGCCCGTGCCAGGATACGGCCCAGCCAGCTGCCGGCGTGGCTGGGGGCTTTGGGGACGATGGGCAGTGCCTCCTCCGGAGCCGCACGGGGCAGGCACGGGGGGGTGTGCACCCA
>NW_009258275.1:476750-477696 GCF_000687185.1 Egretta garzetta | reverse complement strand
TGAGCCAGCAGCTGGCTGGGATCCAGCTGTGTCTCCCTGGGGGACAGCCCCTGCCTTCCTCCCGCCCTCCTCCTCCTCTCCCAGTTCGGAGCAGCCCCGTGTGAGCGTGCGTCCCCTCTGGTGCACGTCTCAGCTTGCTAAGTCTTATTGAAAAACGTAACTGGATTTTGCAGACTGGGCATAAAATACCTAGAACATAATAACGTATTAAAACTCATTAGGTTAAGCCCATTTATAGATACACAGCGTCGCCTGAATGATGTTAAATCACCTTTTTCACAGGGCTTATAGTGTCGAAAGGGTGCCCTGGGCAGGGATGGCAGGAAGGGGGAGAGGGAGCGCAGACCCTGCGGCGTTCCGGGGAGCATCCCTTCGTGTCACCAGGACCTCCCCGGGGTGGCCTCTCCCGAATGCCGCTGGGTGTTACCCCTGACACGGGCCTGACATCCCAATGGAGCTCCCGTTCTGGCCTCGCGAGGGAAAACATGGAAATAACGGGGAAATAGAAGTTTCTCAACATTGCCCGTGGGGGTGGGGCGGATGCCGGCGGCAGGGGTGCTCGAGGAGGGATGCCGGGGGCTGGCAGGGAGGTGGCAGGCGAGGGGGGTGCTGGGTTATTCATTTCTATTGCTGAAAGCAAGGACGGATCCTGCCCGCTGCCCAGCACCTGCCTGGTGTGCGGCTCCGAAAGCCCCAGTAGCAAACGGGGGAGCTTCCCGCTCCTTCCCCAAACACGCTCCAGCCCTGCCGAAGGAAAGGCAGGTCCTGGCAGATGGGATAACGCTGATGGAGAGAGTCAGATACCACATGCATGCGGGGTTCTTGCAGATTAATTAAAATAATAATAATGCTGTAACGTAGGAGGGTGCATCTCAGCAGCCGGGATGGGGATACCGGGGACAGTGGCTGGAGGATCTCCCCCTTGCCCGCCCCATTTAAAAAACCC
>NW_009258275.1:473777-475815 GCF_000687185.1 Egretta garzetta | reverse complement strand
GGGACAGTGGCAGCAGCATCTCCGCTTTGCCAGCTCATTTAAATCATCCCACCAGTTTCCCCAGTATCCTCTGCCTGCCTAAATCTCCAGAATGCAGGGCTATTCCCTTCTCTGCCTTCGGCATGGTGGCAAGTGCTTTTTAAATGATTCACGGCTTAAAACATTTTTCTTTATGAGCCACTTTCACCCTTGCAAGGGGAATTCATCCTGCAAGAGGCTGGAACGGGCTTCGATGTAATTGCATGCGGAGGAACAGAGCGCCAGGCAAAGCAAAATACCCCAAAATAAAGCAAAATACACAAAAGTAAAACAAAATACACAGGGAAGCGAGCGGAGCCCCGCCAGCTTCTGCGTGCTGGAGAGGTGGGATTTACCTGGAAATCAGTGGCCTGAAGGCAACTTCATTTCTTTGCATCCAGGGGCTGGATGACCCTGCTGCACCCCGGCTTGGCTTTGTTTCGAGACCCCCAGGTCTGCCCCGTGGCAAATCCCCACCCCGTGCCACCCGCCGGCTGCGGGGATCAGCATCCCCTGGGTGGGGATCTGGGGCGTTTTGGGGGGAATTTGCAATCGTGGGTAACCTGAACAGCAAAGGTAATATTTCAAAATGGGGCTAAGTTTGCTTAAATCAGCTTGCTTAAATAAAATAGCCCTTCTGGGATGCGCTGCAGGCCCTGGGCGTCTCTGCGTTGAAATATCCCCGGGCAGGATCCAGCCCATCACCCCCGGGTTTATTTATAACTCAGCCCTGGGAGAAACGGGGCTGGAGCGCGGCAGGTTTCCATCCTCCGGAGAGCGGAGGGAGCGCTAATAGGAGGCCGTGCAATTAGCACAGCCCCGTTTCTGCGGATCTCCAGGCCTTTTCCAGGCGTTAATCAATTCGTCTGAGGCAGGACTCGTCCCTCCGGACGAAAGGATCTGCCAAAACTCCCGAGCTCGGTGCCTTGTGCCCAGCCAGGCTTGTGGCTGTGGCTTCCCCTCGCCCTGGGCAAGCGCCGAGGCTGTCGATAAATCTTCTCCAGAATATTTAAAAATCAGGTTTTGCCCATAAGCGAGAAAGTCGGCTGCCTAATTTCAGTCTAAGCCCCTCCATCGATTCCCAGCGAGGAGGAAGAGTTACAAACCCTCCACCATGCTTGGAAATCCTGCACAGAAATCTATCAGCAGCTGGGCACGTCCCGCTCTGGATTTACAAATCAGGCCAATAAATGGCAAAGAAGAGGTTTTTTCCTTTGCCAATCTCGGTGGCTTGGCCTACGGAAGGGATTTAAAAGCTCCCCAGGGAAGCACATGCCTGGGGAGCATCCGACCCCAGCGCAGCCCCCTGGGGCTCACTGCTTCCCTGGGCAGGGACGGAGCGGCCACCGCTCGCTGCGACACCCGAAAGCTGCTGACTCAGCTGGTTTTAAGCACACGTGAACCTTTCCTGCACACCCCTCCTGGCGGGGGGGAGGGGGGGGAACGATGCACAGCCCTGTTTCTCAGCAAAATGAAGGCAGGGAGCTGCTGAATAAATGAGCTTTGCTTCGATTGAGAGGCAGCTGAGTGCTCGGCACGCTCGGCTCGCCCCTGGGAGAGGCAGCCGGTGGGTGCTGGGTGCTCGAGGGGAGATGCATCGGATGGTCCAGACGCGCCCCGCTGCAGCGCAAACCTCCATTTTCAATGCCCCGGTTTAGCTCCGTTTCGTTCCCAGCAGTAATGGTATTTAAATTCAGCCTGATGCGTCTCATTCTCTGCTTCTGTTTTAACGAGGGGAAAAGGGTGAAAATCCATTTTCATGAGGCTGAAGAAGATGATGGCAGGTTTACCCCAGAGCTCAGGTTGCCCAGCTTCTACCCGGGCAGCAATACCGCGCTCCACTGCAGAGCCCTCCTAGGGATGGAGGCTGATGGGCCTGAGGGATGCCAGCCCCAAAGGTGCCCAGTGCCCCTGGGTGCTCATACTGGTGTCACTGGTTGGTGCCATTGCCCGGTGCCTGCACCACGGATGCGTGAGGGTAAGAAGCCACAGGGGCTGCCCTCGGGGGGGCGGCGCACCC
>NW_009258275.1:468269-473753 GCF_000687185.1 Egretta garzetta | reverse complement strand
GGGAGGGAGGGACATGGGGCTTTCTGAGAAGGCACCAGAGTGGGTGGCTTTTGGGTGCCGGCAGGTCCAGGGAGCGCACCCTGCGCTGTGTCCTTGCCCGCCATGCACAGCGTGCGCTGGATCTTGTATGCTGGGCGCTAGATCCTGCACGGGGTCCTGCACAGGGTCCTGCACGGGGTCCTGCATGGGGTCCTGCACGCCCTGCACAGGGTCCTGCACGGGGTCCTGCACGGTACCGCGTTTCAAGGTCTCAGCAGAAGCATTTCAGGGGGAAGCTGTGCTGTGCACCCAAGGGTGCTCCATCCTTGCACCCAAGGGTGCTCAGCAGGGTGCAGGACCGTGTTCCCCCCCATGCTGCAGCTGCCCCACAGTGCGGGACCGAGGTTCACGCCTACGCTGCAGCCCTCCATCGGGAGAAGGGCCCCCGGGCACGTCGCCCTGTTGTGGTCATTGGACTCCATCCCATCCCTTGGTATTTTAAAGCCCTATTCTTTCCCTGTTCCTCTGATAAGAAATGCTAATGAGGTGATGAAATTGGATAGTTCGGTTGCCTTCGTCTCCTAATGGAACTCTTGTGTTCATTAATTTGCTGTTTTTAATGGGCTGATTGTTCTCCTGGGCTGGGGGAACCACGTGAGCCCTTCAGTGTGTTTTGCCGTGGTCAGATGTGAGGTGGTGCTTGAAGGCAACTGAACCTTGGTGCTCAATAATTGCAGAGCAATTTGGAGACAAGACCCAAATGTATAATTTATTGGCGCTTCATTCATCCTGGTCACGAGCGGTCGCCAGAGATGCTCGTGTTGCTCACCAGAGCCCCCCTCGGGACCCGTGCCCACCTCCCCGCGTGCTGGCTCTGCTGGAGGGGGGGGAAGATAAACCTTGCAAATTAATGAGGATTTCCTCGGCCAGTAATTGCAGAGCCCCACGCCCACGGGGCAGAGCTCGCCTGCTTTCTGCCTGCCTCGGCACTGCTGCCAGCGGGGCTGGGTGCGGAGCGATGCTCGGTCGGGCGTCCCGCTGCCGGGACGAGGGTTTCAGCTCTTGACAGGAGGGTGGCAATGGAGGTGGGCAAGGAGCAGCCCCCCTCTGTCCCCCCCATCCCGGCTGCACCCGCTGCCTGCTTGTGACAGTGCAAAGTGCCTGGGAAGTGTCCCCGCTGGGCTCTGCCGTGCTTCTGCTGCAGGTACCAAAGGGGGCCGGGGCGGGCAGGGAGGGATGCTGGGGTCCTGGCAGTGGGAGCTTTCCAGCTGGATCACAGAATCCCAGAATGGCAAGGGTTGGAAGGGACCTCGGGAGCTCACCCAGTGCCACCCCCCTGCTCAAGCAGGCTCACCCAGAGCAGGGGGCACAGGACAGCGGCCAGGCAGGGGTTGAAGATCTCCAGAGAAGGAGACTCCACAGCCCCCCTGGGCAGCCTGGGCCAGGGCTCGGGCACCCTCACAGTCAACAAGTTCTTCCTCACGTTCAACCAGAACCTCTTCTGCTTCAGTTTGTGCCCATGGCCCCTTGTCCTGGCGCTGGGCACCACTGGGAAGAGTCTGGCTCCGTCCTCGTGACCCCCACCCTTGAGATATTTGTAGGTGGTGATGAGATCCCCTCTCAGCCTTCTCTTCTCCAGGCTGAACATGCCCAACTCCCTCAGCCTTTCCTCCTAGGGGAGACGCTCCAGTCCCCCCATCATCCTTGTTGCCCTCCTCTGGACTCTCTCCAGGAGTTCCTCATCTTTCTTGAACCGGGGAGCCCAGAATCCATCCCCTGGGACCCGAGCAGAGCCCGGCTGACGGCCGCTGCTGGGAGCGCTGGGCGCCATGGGGAAGCACTAAGTGAGGGCTGGGGAATAAATCCCCTCTGTGCCCTGGCTGTCCCCGCACCCTGGCTGTCCCTGCGCCCAGACGTGGCTCCCACCATGGTTTTCCTAACAGCCTCTGTGCCTGGCCACCCACAGCAGCCGATGAAAGCCTGGTCTTACGGCGCTGCACGGCGCTGGCTGATTGATGTCCCCGGCAGCTTCGTTCGTTTGGCTGATAAACCCTGTCCCCACTGTCCTCCAGCTGCGCCGCGGGCTGGGCTGGCCCCAGCAAAGCCCCAGCAGGAGCTGCCCCGCTGCAGCAGGGGGTGGGATACAGCCCCTGGGGGACCCTCGCCCACTCGCCGTGGCAGGCTGCGGCATGGGAAGGGGACCCATGGGCTCCAGCCGAGGCAGCCGGTCCTTGTACCCCGATGCTGCTGCACTGGGAAGGGTGGATCCATCCTTACAACACGGGGAGGGTGCATGGAGCACTGTCGCAAGGTGCTGCCAGCATCCCTTGGCCTGGATGGCCACCAGCCCCGCAATGTCCTGAGCCTCTGCTGACGTGGGGAGCACCGGTGCCGGTTCTGTTTGCTGCATTTCAGTACCTAAAGGGGGCCCATAGGAAAGGGGGGGGACAAGCTTTTTAGTAGGGCCAGCTGGGACAGGACAAGGGGGGATGGTTTTAAACTGAACCAGGGGAGGTTTAGACTGGATCTAAGGAAGAAATTCTTTACATGAGGGTGGTGAAACCCTGGCAGGGGTTGCCCAGAGAGGGGGTGGAGGCCCCATCCCTGGGAACATTCCAGGCCAGGGGGGCTGGGGCTGTGAGCAACGTGATGTGGTTCAAGGTGTCCCTGCTCCTGCAGGGGGGTTGGGCTGGGTGACCTCTGGGGGTCCCTTCCCACCCAAACCATTCTCTGATTCTCTGATTCTGTGATTCTCTGATTCTCTGATTCTATGATTCTATGATTCTATGATTCTATGATTCGCTGTTTGTAAACTGTAGCCAGCGAGGGAGCCGTAAGGCAAGCACATTAGCTCCTCCAGACAATTAGCAGAAGCATTAATGGAATATATGCAAATGTGCAGTAATTGACCTGTGACTCCGCAGTTCATGATGGAGAAGGATGAGCTCCAGATGGCTTAATGATAGTAATTTAAGCCCCTTCTTTATATGCTGTGCTTCCTTGTCGTCGCCCGGCAGGAGCAGGCCCAGGCGAGGAGGAGGGTGGGCAGCAGCGGGGATGCTGGGGACCGGGAACAGCCCTGGGGGTGTCCCCTTTGCACCCCAGCAGTGCCCCAAACCACCCCGTCTAAAGCCCCGGGAAGGCGAGTTGAAGCGCAGAGCGGCAGCTCGTGTGGGATGGGAAGATGTGGGTTCCCCTGGAGCAGCCCTTCCCTGCTGGCCAAGGAGCGCGGCCAAATGCCCGTGGGTCCACGGGACCGCTGGGCTGGGGGATGCTTGCCCACCACAGCAGGGGCCAGACCGCCCACCCTGGCTGTGCCGGGGGCTGCCTGCACCCCCCAGACAGCATGGAGGAGCCTGTAGGTGGGAAAGCCTGAACAGCAAGCGGTCTCCTCGCTCAGCTTCTGCTTCCAAGTTGGCCCTGAGCGTGGCCGGGGAGGGGGGATGGTTTGGGGAGCCCAAGGGGCTCGTGTCCCACCGGCCATCCACCCTGCGCAGCCTGCCCCCTCCTCAGCTCCACAAAAGTTCACCCGGCAGAGCCAGAGGTATTTGAATAACCACTCTGGGAACCCAAATTAAAATATTTATGTATAATTCATGCCATATGTTCCACCAATATTCTTTATTTAATCAACTGAAGACAGATGGCAGGAACATAGAGGCCATTAAACTAATGGCACTTTGTCTTTCCATTTGTTTTTGTCTCCTTTCCTAAAATAAGACAGGCCCATGACAGGCAGCGCGCCCCGGGCATGGGGCTGGCCCTGTCACTGCTGACGTGCTGGTGGGACGCGGTGGCAGCGCCCACCGTGAAGGGGGACCCACCATGCAGCCCAGTGTGGCTTTGTACCTTAGCTCGGGGGGTTGGAGGAGAGGAATCCCCCCAAGGGAAGAGCCCCTAGGGGGAGGCTGGAGAGGACCTGCCCTTCCCTGGGCTGGCTGCCCTCCCCATGCCGAGAGCCACCAGGGAATGCCATGGCATTCCCAGGGCAGCACCGCGTCGATCCCAGCTTTCAGGGTGCAAAGGGGATGGTCAGCCCTTCGCTCCCGGCTGGAGGACAGAGGATGCCCTGGCCTCCACGTTTGCAAAAGCCTCGCTGGGGGCACGGCGGGCTGAGACGCAGCCCTGGGGGTCGGTGGGAGAGCCACGCTGGTGATGGCGTGGGGACGTCATGGGGACGTCCTGCTCCTGGGGGGCCCCCCAGCCCTGCGGGACACCCAGGTGCCGGAGCAGTCGCTTGCAGCAGCCTCCCACCCCGTTGGCCACCCGGCTACCAGGGCAGGCTCTTGCTTGCCACAGGCTTCTCTTGGGGCTGGCTGGTGCATGGGGAAGTTCAGATCTAGGGGTGAAACGCGTGTGCGGGAGCGTGCGTGCACAGATGCGTGGGTGTGCGCGTGCGCCTGTGCGTGCCCAGCTCGTCGTCTTGTGGGCAAAACCAGGAATCCTCCACGTGCCCCAGAGCCGCCCTGGAGCACCCCTCCTGCACCACGGGGCTGAGCCGTCCGGGCTCCGGAGCGGGGCCTCACCCCCTTCCTGTCCCATGTCCCTGTGCCAGTGTCTCCTTCCTGTCCCATGTCCCTGCTCCACTGTCTCCCATCTGTCCTGTGTCCCTGCGCCGGTGTCTCCTGCCTGTCCCATGTCCCTGTGCCGGTGTCTCCTGCCTGTCCCGCATCCCTGTGCCGGTGTCTCCTTCCTGTCCCATGTCCCTGTGCCAGTGTCTCCTGCCTGTCCTATGTCCCTGTGCCGGTGTCTCCTGCCTGTCCCGCATCCCTGTGCCGGTGTCTCCTGCCTGTCCCATGTCCCTGCACCGGGGGGGGGTTGAGCTGCCCCTCTGCAGGGCTGGAAGGCGAAGGAGAGCCCGGGCATCCTCCCTCGCCCCGCGGCGGGACGGGACTGTGATCCCCCCCACCTTCTGGGATGCTTTCCTAAGTGTGCCTTTCCCTTTGCCTTGCAGGTGGAGATTTCTTGCCCTGGGAGTGAGATGAATGGGGCCTCCTTAGACAAAGGGTCCCAGTCAGCATTTCAGGCCCCGAGTCGCGTCCAGGGACTTTTCATTCTTTGTCTGAAAGGGCGCCGGTGCCGTTCCCATTAGAGAGATGCTTGCAAGAGCCGGGGCCGCCGAGCGGAAAGGCGAGCGAGAGGAGCTGCGTCAGCTGATCGGCTTTCAAATCACCTTCAAACCCTTGATTTCCTTAACATGATCCCTCCATCAGCCGAGTCGCCAAGGCACGGCCGGGGGGCTTTGCCAGGAGGAGAATAAACTGGGGACGGCGGTGAGAGGCAACGCTGGAGAAACCCCCTGTGTGTGGTGGGGAGGGGGCACTCAAAATCCACCCCCGCTGCCTTCCCTGGTCCTCCCGGACTCTGTAGGGACAGGCAATAGCTTTGCACACCCCCACTGTGATTTTGGGGCACCCATCTGCTCCCCCAGTACACCCTGGGAGCCACCTCCAGCCCAGGGAGGGGCAACACCCCCCCCCCCCCCCCCCCGACCCCCCCGGGGCC
>NW_009258275.1:461825-462818 GCF_000687185.1 Egretta garzetta | reverse complement strand
GACGATGCCGGAGGGGGGACGGCGGCGTGGACCCTGGTTCAAAAGCACCTCCAAGGAACTGGCGGAGAGGGGCAAAGCCGGAGACTACAGCAGCACCCGGAGCCGAGCGCTGAGGGGCCGGAGCGTCCGCGAGAAGGAGGAGGACAGAGGTAAGGGCTGGGGACACATGTTGGGGTGGGGGTTCCTCCTCTTGGCCTCTCCCGGGGACAGCCTCACGCGCCGGGGCAGTGGTCTCCAGGCTGCTTTGGTCATGCGCTCCTACTGAGAACAAATTTCTGACCACACACTCCCAGTAAATGTGTGCTTATTTATTTATAAACCATATGCATGGGCTACCGGAGCGCGAAGTTTTATTTCCCGCACCCCAACGGACTGCCCTGCGCATCCCCCCCCGGGGCGCAGCACCCTGCCTCGGAGAGGTCCAGAGGATGTTCCCAGACAGATCTCCTCCCTCCTTCCCCTCCTTCCTCCCTCCCCGAGTGCCCATAACCCATTTCCATTTTTCTATTTTCACTCTTTTTTTTTTCTCTCTGCGACCCCTAAGTCGCACCGTGCTGGGCCAGTCGCTTTTGGGGGGTGCTGGCTTGGGGGAGAGAGGCTGCACCCCATCTTCATCCCATCCTTTGGCTGTGCCATGGGCCAAATTCAGCTTTAATTCCCTTGGCCCTAGCGAACACTAAAAGCAGATTTGTGGCTTGCATTGCTGGGGCTGGGGTGCAGGCGGGCACGGGGACGGGCAGGGCTGGGGCTTGGCCTTTCAAGCCAGGAGATCCCTGCCTGGCCGCCGCCCGGGGTGGGTCGTGTGTTGTCGAGTGGGACCGTTATTAATGAACAAGGATAAACGAACGTCGTAGTTCGCATTGATTTTTAAAATGTCATCTATTTATCCTGAAGGCAGCCGCCTGCCGACAGAGTTGCACGCGCGCACCGAGTTTGGGTGGCTCAGAGCTCCCCATCGGGGCTTTTGCATCCCAGTGGTTTATTCAGCTCATC
>NW_009258275.1:461281-461738 GCF_000687185.1 Egretta garzetta | reverse complement strand
GGTTGAGGAAACTCAGAAGGGAATTGGGAGCAGGAGCTGCTGGAGAGGTGTCGGGATGCTGCCAGCCTCTCCTGAGCCCCAGGGTGGCCGAAATCTCCGGTGGGGCGGTGCACACCCATGGGGAGCCCTGGTGTCCAGGAATGCTCCTTTGCATGGGCAAGGCTGTGCCCCGGAGCCGGGCTCGCTCAGGAGCTGCCCCGTGGGGCTTGGCCCCTGCAATTCCCCTGGCATCCCGGGCTGGGAGCCGCAGCTCCTCGGACTCTTGATGGAGCAGGGGATATGTGGCTTGGAGAAGAGCAGGAACCCCCAACCCTGTGGCAAATTGGGGGTTTCACAGGGGTTACCATGCTGAGCTGGGCTTGCTCCCCCCAACCCAGGCTTCTCCCAGGGCAACGGGGGGCCCCTCCTTGGCCACTGGCCCGGCGGCACGGCTGTGCTCATGTTCACCCCGGGCCAG
>NW_009258275.1:452667-461232 GCF_000687185.1 Egretta garzetta | reverse complement strand
GCTTTCTCATGCTAAAAGGAAATGAAAGGGGGTTTCCCCATCGTGCCCCCGTACCGAGGGTCTCTGGGCGGGTTCCTGAGGTGCGCGTGCCCGCCTTGCTCCATTAATGCGAATTGACATTTAGCGCATCCTCTCCAGATGGTTCGTGAGCCCAGGCTGTCAGTCACCATAAAAACCCTAAGCAGCGCTCCTGTCCCCGGCCATATGCGACGCGTCCACCATGATTAACCTCTGCTGGCGCCGCCGCCTCCCCGTGCCCGGCCATGGCAGGGGCTGTGAGGAGGGACGGGGAAGGGATGCTGGGTTCGGGCATCGCTGGCTTTAGCTGCTCCTAGGTCTGGGAATATTGTCTTTTCCCCTTTTTAATCTCGCGTGGGAAGGCTCAGCGCAGACCTGGCAGCTGGAGGGGATGCGGTGCCACCGCAAGAACGTCTTGGCAGCTCCCGAGCGGGACAGTGTGGAGAAATTCTCCAGCTTGAGCAATCCCCTGAGCCTGGCGTGCCAGCAGGGCTGGCAAAGCCTCGGGGATGACGCCGAGCCCCTGCCTTGCTCCCCTGCTCCTCTCCGAAGTGCCCGCTGCATCCCCGGGCCGTCTGGCAGGAGCAGGCAGATTTTAACGGCGGTGGTAATTAAGCCAGGGACAGCTTAACAAGGCAGCTGGAGAGACTCTGCCACGTGAAATAGTTCCAGAGGGAATACTGCTCCTAAAATCAGCTCTAGTTTAGCTAGCATGATGTGCGGCTCTGGATTGCCGGGGCGATGTGCCTCTCTCCTCCTCTTCCTCCTCCTCCCTCTCCCAGAGTCCCAGGGTCAGCCCAAGGCACGGGTCCAGGGCAGCCCCGTCTGCCAGGGAATTGCTTCAGCTCATCTGCATCCCTGTGTGAAAGCACATCTCCTGCCTCAAATCTGGGGGCGTTCTTGGGCAGTGAAGCCGGGGGGAGCAAGCCCTGGCCCCAGCCTGGCAATGCCCGGCATTGCTTCTTCTCTGCCACATCCATCCCTGGTCCTTTGCTGGACGTCTCCAGCCATTCCCAGCCAGGGCTGGGCTCCCCCGTGACACACAAGCAAGCAATACCATGGAGAAACGGGGACTGGCCGCCCCAGGTACGCAACCAAAGTTGTACCTATATCTTCCGACACCAGCACGGCTGTCCCAGGGGTGGTCAAGCATGGCCAACCCTTCCTGAAGCTGCTGCCCCCAACGTCCACCCGCTCTTTCCCATGCTCACAGGCAGCATTTCCCTTCTCACATGCTGGATTTGTGTGGGTACGGCCAGGGCGAGCCCCCGGCCCATCGCCGGTGAGCCATTGGTGCTCTGCGGGAGGCAGAGGGCTGCAGGGGGTTGTCGGGGGGGCTGGGGGGGCTCCATGCCCCGCGCGAGGCTTTTGGGCAACCAGCTGGGAAACGAAGGGCAGAGATTTGTTTCAAGCAAATGTGCAAACCCTTCTGCTCTGCCTTTAGCTTACTGAACGGTGGCGGTGGGTGCTGGGGGAGCCTGGCAAGGGGCCGGGGCTGCTCAAGCAGAGCAGGAGGATGGACAGAGGTGGTGCCCCCGGACAGACAGGAGCTGGGTCCTGATCGAGAGCGTGGCCAAGGGGTGCAGCAGGTCGCTAACCATTTCCCTTGGATTATGTGGGCTTCATTCTGCTCCCATCCCTGTCTTCCAGGAACAACCCCAGGAGCAACTGGTCTGGCTATTAAAGACCGAGGCAAAGGCGGCATGAAGCACCTCAGCCTTCTCCTCATCCTTCGTCACTGGGTTTCCCCCTGCATCCAACGAAGGATGGAGATTCTCCTTAGCTCTCCTTTTGTTATTAATGTATTTATGGAAACATTTTTTATTGTCTTTTTACGGCAGTAGCCAGATTAAGTTCTATTTGGGCTTTGCCCCCTTCTTGTTTTCTCCCTGCGTAACCTCACGACATCCCTGTAGTCCTCCTGAGATCCCAGCCCCTTCTTCCAAAGGTCATAAACTCTCCTTTTTATTCTGAGCTCCAGCCAAAGCTCTCTATTCAGCCAGGCCGGTCTTCTCCCCCGCCAGCTTGTCTTTTGTCACACGGGGATGTCCTGCTCTTGTGCCTTTGAGATTTCCTTCTTGAAGAGCATCCAGCCTTCCTGGGCTCCCTTGCCCTCCGGGTCTGCCTCCCAAGGGACTCTGCCAACCAGGCTCCTAAAGAGGCCAGAGTCTGCCCTCTGGAACACTGAGGCAGCAGTTCTGCTGACCCCTCCTTACTTCTCCAAGAATCGAAAGCTCTTACCATTTCATGATCGCCGTGCCCAAGACGGCCTCCAGCCACCGCATCACCCACCCGTCCTTCTCTGTTCCCAAACCACAGGTCCAGCGGGCACCTTCCCTCACTGGCTCCACACCTGCTGTGTCAGGAAGGTCTCTTCCAGACCTTCCAGGAATCTCCTGGACTTCCCTCTCCACTCTGTTGTATTTCCAGTGTTGTATTTCCAGCAGACATCTGATGAGTTGAAGCCCCCCACAAGAACAAGGGCTGGTGTTGTGAGACTTCTCCCAGCTGCTTGTAGAATATTTCATTGGCCTCTTCATCCTGGTTGGGTGGTCTATAACCGACTCCCACCATGGTACCTGCCTTGCTGGCCTTCCCCCTGATTCCTCCCCATAAAGACTCAACCTTATTGTCACCATCGTTAAGCTCTGGAGAATCGAAACCCTCCCTAACGTACAGGGCTCCCCCACCACCTCCCTTCCTTGCCCGTCCCTTCTGAAGGGTTTATAGCCATCCATGGCAGCTCTCCAGTTGTGCCAGTCATCCCATGATGCTTTCATGATGGCAACTATATCACAGTTCTCTTGCTGCCCAATGGCTTCCAGCTTCTCCTGTTGGTTGCCCATGCTGCATGCATTGGTGCAGATGCACTTCAGTTGGGTTATTGATCCCACCACCTTTCTGGAGGGGAGAAGCCCTAATTCCTACGTGACCACTCTCAGGCGCTTCCATGGTTTCTAACACATCCATGACCCTTGCATCTTTGCTGCTGCAAAGTTTCTGACGTGCTCCGAAATTCCTCTTGGCCCCGTGAGAGCTCTGTGCTGGGACAGGTCCCCCTTTTGCTGCTCAGCACCCTCCTGCGAGCTGTGCCTAACCCGACCACGTGCCTTTCAGCATCTCCCCCTGCTTGCTCCTCTGTCACTGATTGTCCTCGTATCTCCCTAATTATTCCAGTTGCCTTCCTAATGAGTTGCAGCACGCGTATGTCAAGAGCCATGGATGGAAGGTAATGCACATCGGCCACCAGCTCTGTGCCGATGACCAGGGTAGTCTGGCACCGGTTAGATCTGTCACGACCAGGAGGAGCTGACCTGCCGAAACCCGCCCAGCACTGCCAAAATGCCATGTTACGCCAAGAGCAATCGGGAGCAATGAGTCAGGACCTGCAACATGTGGGATGGTGGAAAGGGTGGGGGTCTATATGTGGGGCACACCATTGGGGGGGTGTACGTGTGGAGTTGGTTCAGGGACACCCCCCCAACGGATGCAAAGTGCAAGCAGGAGGTGAGAAGTGTTATCCCCTAGTGTGGTTTGGTACTGGAATGGCACATGTGGAGATGCTCTGCTGTTAGAGGGGTAATGTGGTGTGTGATGGAGACATGGAGATGGAAGCACCAGGGCAGGGTTAGGTTGGACATTGGGAAAAATTTCTGCACTGAAAGCGCTGTCAGGCACTGGAAGGGGCTGCCCTGGGAAGGGGTCGAGTCCCCATCCCTGGAGGGATTTAAAAGCCGGGCAGAGGCGGTGCACAGGGACAGGGTTTAGTGGTGGGATGGCAGGGGTAGGGGAGTGGTTGGGCTGGGGGAGCTTGGAGGTCTTCTCCAACCTAAATGATTCCATGATTCTATGATTCTAAGGAGGGACACAGGATAGCAATCACACATGGGAAGATGTACCTGGCTTGCCTAGAGCCACAGCTTCACTCTTGACCGGAGCAGAGGAGCCCTTGCCTCTGTGCCTGCCCAGTCCTGCGCCGCTGGATATCCCGGAGCTTTCCCAAACCCCCCCCGGCCACGGTGCTGGGGCCAGAGCCCTGGGTGGTGCAGCTGGAGGGGTGTTTGGTGCTGTGAAAAACATCTCCTTGGCTTGGGATCCGGTGGCCCTGAAGGGGCAGGAGCTTCTCCTTTTGTGTCCCTGTGCTGGGACTCTGCAGCAGCGGCTCAAAGCCAGAGGCTGGTGGCCACCGCACGGGCTCCAGGATTTCTCCGGGACAGGGTTGCCCCGTGCGAGCGTCCTGCGGAAGATGCCCCGAGAGTGGAACAGGTATTTCAGGGTAACGAAAAGCGAAAGGTTGCCAAGGATTCACCGAGGATGCATACCCGAAATGGAGCGAGGTGAACCAGACTGGTTTGGGATTCCAAGCCATTGCTCCCCGGGCCAGTAAGACCCGGCCACTGGTCCCCTGGGGCTGCCCTCCCCTCTCCCTGGGGCACCTGCACTGGGTGGCCAACCTGCACATCCTCTGCCAGAACACATTAATGAACACCTCGTTAGCTGATTACCAGAGGGCTAATCCCACTGGGTCCCGAAACCCCCGTCCTCCTTGGGCAGGCGGGGTCGCTGAGCATCCCTGCACCGGCGCCGCATCCCTGCGTCAGCACCAATACATCTGCCCCGCAGCAAATGCTCAGGTGGGAGCAGGAGTGGGGCACTAACGAGGGCACTAACGAGGGTACTAATGAGGGTACTAATGAGGGCACCTAACGAGGAGACGGAGCAGAGCAGGGACAGGCTGGGTGCTGGGAATGGCTTGTGGACTGGCTCGCCCCTAAGGAGAGCCCACAGCCGAGACGGAGCGTCGCAGCAGCACACAGGCAAGGAGATGGCTGTTTGTTTTCAGATTACTGGGAAAGGCTACGTTTGTCAAATAAACGATTTCATCGTAACTATTTAGCTCTATTCCCCATCTCCCGGCATCTTCATTTGCTCTGAGCGCAGGCATCAGCTTTTACTTTGCCAACTGTTAGTGCCGGGCAAATATCAGGGGCTGGGGCTAGGGACGATGAGCTGCTGGCTGAGGAAGATTGGGTTTAGAGCAGATTTCTCCATCCTGCCCACCCCTGCATTCCTGGCAGGGCCGAGTGAAGGGAATGGGTTATTTCACCACAGAACTCATCTCTTTTTGGAGCGGCTCGGCTCAGTTTTGAGGGTGGCAGGAAGGAAGAGGATGGAGAGGAGAAGCCTCGGCACGGAGCTGGAGCATCCTTCCCGCGCGTGGTGGCTGTTCCTGGGCTTTGCCTGCCTTCCCTTGCGGCGCTGGTGGGGGCACATTGTGTTTCTAAAGCAAATGAAGAGGGCGCGTTGCTGCGCATCCCTATTTAGGGAAAAATCAAAAGAGGGGGGGTGGGAATCGGTGGGTCCAAGCCCTGGCTGGTTCTTACCCCCCTCTTCCTCCTCTACCCTTCCCCCAGCAAGATACATCGGCTGCTACGTGGACAACACTCGCCGGCGAACGCTGCGCGGCGTGTCCTTCTTTGACTACAAGAAGATGACAGTCTTCCGTTGCCAGGACAACTGTGCCGAACGGTAGGGCGGGAGACGGGCGCCGCGTCTCCATCAATTCCCGCACACGGCCAGCGTTCCTCTGCTGTCACCGTTCCCCGCCCGGCTGCTCCCCTCCCCTGCCTCCCGCCTGCCTTCTTTTTTCTTTACATTTATGTGTTTTCCCAGACCCTAGTTTCCTCCTCCGGGAAAAAAGCCAGGAGGGATGATGGGCTCCATCCTCGTACGGGGCAGGGAGGGTGTAAGGGCTCCAATTTGGTGCTGGGGAAGCCTGGAAGCCCCCCGCCAAAACACTGTCCCCCACCAAACCACCCTCCCCAGACCTTCCTAGCTGTTGAAGCGTGTCTGTGAGCATCTGGGGAGGCACATGGATCCCTGGCTGCTGAAGTTTTCCCCTTTTCCCAGCGAAGGATGTGCCCAAGACATGGCCCACGCCACGGGGTGGGCAGCACTGCAGGCAGCTTGGTGCCCCTGTGCCCCCCCCCCCGGAGCCAAAGCCTGACCGTGCAGCACCCCACGCCGCCTGGGGTGCACGTTACTGCACAGGACCATTGCCCATGGCCGGGGCAGGGGCGCACGTCCCCCATCGCCGGGGCAGGGGCACGTCCCCTGCACGGGGCTGATCCACCTCAGCAGGACGCTCGCTGGGATGGATCCGTGCCGTGAGCCGAGCTGACTGCTGCGGCGCATCCTCGGTGCCGCTGACCCGGGGCTGCTCCATGCCAGAGCCCCCCCAGCCCCGCAGCGGGACTTGCCAGGCCGGCGCTGAGGGGCGCACGTCCCCCATCGCCGGGGCAGGGGCACGTCCCCTGCACGGGGCTGATCCACCTCAGCAGGACGCTCGCTGGGATGGATCCGTGCCGTGAGCCGAGCTGACTGCTGCGGCGCATCCTCGGTGCCGCTGACCCGGGGCTGCTCCATGCCAGAGCCCCCCCAGCCCCGCAGCGGGACTTGCCAGGCCGGCGCTGCCTCTCTCCAGGGGGTTTCCAGCCCCCCTGCAACCTTCCCCTGTTCAAATCCAGTCTGTATCGAGCAGCCCAGCTCTCCCGCTCTGAAGCCCAGCAAAGTCCCTGTCACTTATTCCTGCTCTGCCCCCACCCATTGCATCCTCCCTGCATGTAAGAAATGTTGTGCTCTCCTGCTTTATGAATGATCGCTGTGGCCCGTGGAGCCCTTTCCCTTAGAATAGAAATAGGAATAGGAATAGAAATAGAAATAGAGTAAAATAGGAATAGAATAGAATAGAAATAGGGATAGGACTAGGGATAGGGATAGAATAGGAATAGGGATAGAATAGGGATAGGGATAGAATAGAATAGGGATAGGGATAGAATAGAATTGGAATAGGAATGGAATGGAATAGAATAGGAATAGAATACTTCCAATTGGAAGGAACCTACAATGATCGTCGAGTCCATCAATGCATCCATGGGATGCTGTGCTGCTTCCAGCACTGGGTGTGAGCTGGCTGCAGTGGGGATGCTCGGGCAGAACCCCACGGAGCCAGGGGGTGCCTGGGGAGGTGCTGACACCCACACCACCCCCCGTTTCCCTCTCCCCAGGGGTTACCTCTACGCAGGGCTGGAATTTGGTGCCGAGTGCTACTGCGGGCACAAGGTCCAGGCATCGAATGCCAGCGAGTCCGAGTGCAACATGGAGTGCAAGGGGGAGAGGAGCAACATCTGCGGCGGGGTCAACCGCCTCTCCATCTATCGCCTGGAGCTGGCCCAGGAGTCCGCCCGGAGATGTGAGTTGGTGGCACCCATGCAACTCCCGGCTCAGCCCCAAAACGGGGGAACCCCTCACGGTGCGGGTGGGGGTGAGCCCCGGCATCCCCCTCCTGCGGCAGCTGGGTCAGGGCTTGGGAGAGGCGCTCTGAAAGTGGTTCGGGTCTGTGGCCGGGGGAGTTTTGCTCCTGCGAACCACCCCCAGGGGGGGTTTGGCCGGGAGCATCGTGGGGTCCTGCTCTGGTCCGGGGATGCTGCAGTGCAGTTCGCTCCGGGGACGCGATGCCTGTAAGCAGGCAGGGGAAAAGCTGGCAGTGGGCATTGCTGGACTATGTATTAATTAAAATTAGGTAAATTATCAGGTGGAGGAATAGAAAGGCCTGCAGGTGGGGACAGTCCTGTCCTCCCATCGTGGCCTCCCCAGCAGAGGATGGTGGGGAATGATCCGTCACATCTGTTAAATACGAGCGGCTTCAGATCCCCCTGCGGGGGTGGCTGCCGGACGGGGCTGGGTGGAGCGGGGAGCCCCAGGGATCTCACCAGGAATTCAGGGCAATTTGGGGCACTTTGGATGAAGACCTCTTCTCTGATGCCCAAACAGGACCATCTTTGCATTAGAGTGTGCTGCCGGTGGGGCTGGCTGCGGGATGAAGGATGCACGGGAGCTGCAGAGGGAGCCAAGGGTGCTCCCCGTCGCAAGCGCTCGTTTGGCTCCCGATTAGGCAGCACTATAATTACCCACATTTGCTGCTTTTCTTTGGGAGCCGGAGGAAAGCAGCCACTGCACTGATGGGCAGGGAGGGGGACGGGGATGCTGGGGCACGCAGATGCTCTTGCTCCCAAGCCTGGGGCACACAGGGTGGCAGCGGCATCATTTTTGGGGTGCAGCCCCTGCTCCTGATGGCCAGGCCAGCATTGCTCTCGGCGCCACTGTGGCTTCTCTCCCTCGCAGATGGCAGTGCCATATTTCGGGGGTGCTTTCGCCAGCCGGACAACGTCTCCATCGCCCTGCCTGTCAGCCAGCTCATGCTGAACATGTCGGTGGACAAGTGCGTGGACTTCTGCACTGAGAAGGTACTGGGGGACCAGGGAGGGGGGGTGTGCAGGTCAAAAGCTTAATCATCTAAATCTTCATCATCAGAGAGGGTCACACTGCGTAAATCTTAATCCGATTTGTTTTAATAATTACGTATATCCAAGCTACAAATGATGGTGTTGAGTGTGTCTCTGCTGCGGGGAGGGACTGGGCCTGCAGCAGCCGCCCCAGGGGGGGTTTGGCCGGGAGCATCGTGGGGGCCTGCTCTGGTCCGGGGGT
>NW_009258275.1:451809-452444 GCF_000687185.1 Egretta garzetta | reverse complement strand
GCTCCCGCGCTGGCTCCGCTTTCCCATCGCTGGCTCCGCTTTCCCATCGCTGGCTCCGCTTTCCCATCACTGCCCGTCGAGCTGGGGCTGGGAGATGTAAATAACCAGAGCCCCTCGATTAACCCGGCGCTGCCGCAGCCTGGCAGTAAATCGCCTGTCGGCCACCAAATGGGCCTCATAACTCCAGGCTTGGAAACGCCAGTGAGGCTGCCGCAGGGTCATCCGTGGGCTTTTAGTAACCTCAGTGTGGGTGGCAAACTCCCAAACGCCGTGCCACGGCTCTGCCAGGGGGACCAGCACCCCGTGCATTTTTGCACCAGCACCCCATGCATTGCTGCACCAGCAGGCAGCTCAGCTGTGCCCTGGGCAAGCTGGGGCTTCGGTGGTTTTGGGTGTCTGCAACGAGCTGCTCGTGCAGCCAGCTTGAGGGATGCTGCAGCTGGAAGGACACTGCAAACCGCCCTGTGCTGCACAGTGGGGCTGGGCCGGCGAGGATGAGTGCGGGGGGCAGAGGAAGGGTCTGCTGTGGGGGCCGGGGCTGCTGGCTGCCCTCCCTCTGCCCATCCCTGCAGGAGTACCCGCTGTCCGCCCTGGCCGGGACCGCCTGCCGCTGCGGCTTTCCCCCCCCCCCCCTC
>NW_009258275.1:446825-451659 GCF_000687185.1 Egretta garzetta | reverse complement strand
GGGCAGGGGGATGGGCAGGGACCCCCCCAGCGCAGGTGCCCAGCACTGGTTTCCCAACCCCTTTCCGGGGCCGCTGGCAGAAAGTGAGCGTGAGCTCACAGCATCTATTTGGCTTTCATTAAAAATGAGCATTTATTTTAATTTCCTGGGAAATCAATCCTCCCCTGAACAAACAGCTTTAATTACAGCCTGACTCAGCTGCAGGGCAGAGCAGTTTGCCATCTGCCTCCAGCGGGATCCCTCCTTGCCGGCACTTGTCCCTCCTTGTCACCGGCAGTACCAGTCAGCCGGAGCTTTGCCAGCCAGTGGGGATGGGCTCCGGGGAAAAATATGGGGGGGAAAAAAAGCTGTGACCAGGGAGAAAGTCCCCGGGAGGCTGCGCAGAGAGGGCTCCCGTCCCCCACTGCCACCCCAGTGGTGGCACCGATGGGGACAGGGAAGCGCGGGGTGAGGGGAAACCTGTTACTGGCAGAGCAGGGAGGGGAAGGGGAGCAAGTGAGGTCCCAAATTCAGGTGGTTTTGCTCAAGAGCAGGTTGGTCTTGCTGCAATCCCTGCCTCGGTGTTTGAGGCCATGCTGGAAACTCTTGTGCATTCACCGATCCAAAAAGCAGGAGCGGTGCTTGGCCAACGCGCCCGTGTTCCTCGCTCTCCCCTACCCCTGCAGCCAGCCAGCAGCAGGCACTGGCAGAGCATCTCCTGCCCTCCTCTTAGGACTTTTTGGGGTGTTCAGGACTCTTTGGAGTCATCTTTGGGGTGTCCCTGCATGCTTTAGGCAGGGCATCTTCCCCTATAGTGGCCACCTCCTCCCACCCTGCCCCAGCCTCTTCCCGGGAGGCAGCAGCGTGCCGGAAGGGAGCGGGATCCCTCGGTATGAAAAGCATGGTACCCTGACGTGCCTTGGCCGGTTCTTGCTGCAGACAACCGCTGCATGGACAGGAGGTTTCTCCCTACCCACGCCAAGCAGCTGGTGGCCCTGGCCAGCTTCCCCGGCGCCGGCAATACCTGGGCACGCCACCTGATCGAGCTGGCCACCGGCTTCTACACCGGCAGCTACTACTTTGATGGGTCTCTCTACAACAAAGGTGAGCAGGGTTGGGTGGGGGGGATCGCTGCCGGGGGTGCACAGGTCCCACCTGAATCGGGAGAAGGTCCCGGTGCCGTCCCTTGGGTCTGCGGGGAGGGGAGGGCAGAGCTAGGCAGCACCGATGCTGCCCTGTGGGATGGTTTGCGCTGGATGTGTCCTGGTTCAAAGGGTATTGAGGGACCCAGCACCGTGTGTGCCCAGCCCGAAACCTCCCCGTGCTGCCCACTAACCTTGGCCAGGACTGCTTTGGCACAGAACTGGGGTTTCTCCATCACGCTGGTGGCTTTTAACCCGCCGTGGGGGTTGGAATTTTCTAGAGGAGGAATCGGCGCAGCTCTGACCCTGGCAAACGAGGCAATTCCTGCATTTTTTTGCCCAAGGAAAAGGGCTTTGTAATCAGATTTCCCCGGGAGCTGGTGTTCGCGGGCTTGGCGCTCTCATCCCGGGATGCAGAAAGGGCAAAGCAAATGGAAGGCACGGCTGTGTGACGAGAAGGGCTCGGGTCGCCCCCCCAGCTTCAGGATTTGGGAGCGGGTGGTGCTGGTGGAACCAGTGGCCTGGAGGACAAATGTCCCCACAGGGCTCCCAAGTAGCTGCAGATAAAAATAGTGACATCAGGGCACCCGGGGAACACCAACACCCAAATGGATGAATATTTATGGTGCCAAAAAGTGCTGATGAGCTCATGGGCTGGGGCGGGGGGAGTGGAGGAGGGAGCTGATCTCATTTGCCTGTTCTCGGGCTGAAGGATTTGGTGGAGATCCATCCCCAGCAACACAGATGAGGGATTTAAAAGCAGGATCAATGAGGTGCTTAGGGACAGGGTTTAGTGGTGGGATGGCAGGGTTAGGGGAACGGTTGGACTTGATGATCTTAAAGGTCTTTTCCATCCAAAGTGATTCTATGATTCGATTCTATGATTCTATGATTCTATTTGCCCAGTAAATATTTAACAGAGGCGGGATGCTGTCACCAGTTCCACCCAGTAACCCACCATATTGCAAGGGGGAGGGAAAAGACCAGGTCCCCCATTTTACAGCCGTTTACAACAGTTTTATTCATAGACCTTGAAGGTTTCTCCTGCTTTTCCTTTTGCGGCTCTGATTGGAAATCCTCCTTCCCTCCTCAGCCGCAGCGGCGCTGGGTTCTGTACCTGGGGTACCCACATGGTAGGGTCCGTACCCCGGTACCCGCACAGCCGACCGAGGTCTGTACCCAGGGCACCCCCTAAAGCCCCGCTTGCCCAACACCATAGGCAGCAATGCACTTTTCTTCAAGATTTGCCAAATTCAGGCTTTTGGAGATGGAAGATGCTCTGCGCTGAGCAAGGGAGCCCGGACTATATCAGCCCCCAGCGCTGGCACCCACCCGGGATGCAGGCAGCATCGCGTGCCCCACCGAGGGGGGCATCACTGGGAGAAAGCCTTGGCGAGGTTTTGCTCATCCGACTGTGAGCGGGTTTCGGGTTTATTCCAGGCTGAGCGCGTCGGAGGGCCCGGAGGTATCCAGGCAACTGGCAGATTAGCCACCCCGGCCCCGCGTCGCACTGCATGGCTGCTGAAAGCAAATTACACCTCCATAATTGATGTAACACAGCTACTTATCTCCCCCCCGCCCCCCTCAGCTCCCCACCCACGGTTCCCGGGTAGTTAGCATTGCACTTGGCAGGGGCTGGGGGTGCAAAGGGGGTGGGAGCGATGCCAGGGGACACGGGGGGACGGCGGTCCCCTCTCCGGACCCCCCATGGCATCGCTGTAGCCCCTGGGCTCATCTGCAGCCCCGCGACCGTAGGGGTTTTTTTTACCCTTCTTAATTTATTGGGGGGGTTAAATGTTGCACCCAGGGAGATTATTGCTATAAAACCACGTTCTTAGCCCAGCGGTATGAGCGCACAGTACGTTAACGTGGTGTGTGGTTATTTCACACCGGGGTGCTTTGCCCTGGGGCTGTGCCCTGGGGCTGATCATAGAATCATAGAATGTTTTGGGTTGGAAGGGACCCCTAGAGGTCATCTAGTCCAACCTCCCGAATGGAGACATCTCACTGAGAAGAGAGGAGCCCGGCCGGGGAGGAGGCAGCCCTGCTCGGCCCTTGCGCCCGCTACCCGACCTCTCGCGCATGAATTTTACATCAGGGCTCGACTCCTCACTCAGGCAAATACACCATTTCCATCAGGGAGAGGGATGCAAATTCTCCTTCAGGCCCCAGCTGCTTTGATCCAAACGTATTTTGCAACCTGACTATCCCCCCCCCGTGTCATCCTCTTTCCCCTAGCTCACTTTTTATTATTTTTATTAATGTCGGCACCGGCTGCTTCTCAGGCACCCGCTTGCTCTGTCCCGGCAGGGTTCAAGGGCGAGAGGGACCACTGGCGAAGCGGGAGGACGATTTGCATCAAAACCCACGAGAGTGGCCAGAAGGAGATCGAGTCCTTCGATTCGGCCATCCTCCTCATCCGAAACCCCTACAAGGCTCTGATGGCTGAGTTCAACCGCAAATACGGGGGGCACATCGGCTTCGCAGCTCACGCCCATTGGAAGGGCAAAGGTAGGGTAGCGGGCTTGGGTGCCCCAGCCCCGCTCCCACAGGACCTGGGTGGGCAAGATCCAGCCCAGCCCCCAGAGCTATAAAGCTCAGCAGAGCCCAAGTCTGGTCCCTCCATGGGGGAAACCTGGGCTCTGTCACCCCCATGGGGTCCCCACGTCTGTCTCCTGGCATGACCCACATCTGTCTCTTGGCATGACCCACAGCATCACCTGGCATGGCCGAGGGCTCCCGCGTGGGTGGCATGGGATGGGGTAGGGAAGTGAAGGTGCTCGGCTGTTGGGTGCCGTGCTGGGTCACAGGGCAGCAGCAGAGAGGTGGCTTTGTCTGGGGACACGGGACATGGGACTGACAGCAGCCTGGTGCCAGTGGGGAGGGAATGGCTCGAGTGGGCAGGAGCCCAGGGACCCAAACTGCTGCTTCTTTGGAGCAGCTCGTTGAGGCCAACGGCAGCCGAACACCTGGTAGCTGGTGGAGAGCAAGGAGAGGTTAAAAAAAAATAACAGGACCCATCAGACATCCATCAATGGTCTGAAGTTGCGCCAGAGCAGCTTTAGGTTGGACATTGGGAAAAATTTCTTCACCGAAAGGGTTGTCAGGCTCTGGAAGGGGCTGCCCAGGGAGGTGGTCGAGTCCCCATCCCTGGGGTTATTTAAAAGCAGGACAGATGAGGGGCTTAGGGCCAGGGTTTAGTGGTGGGATGGCAGGGGTAGGGGAACGGTTGGGCTTGATGATCTTAAAGGGCTTTTCCAACCTAGACGATTGTATGATTCTATGATTCTATGATCCCCATCCATCACCTGGTGGGCCTGTGTGTCGGTGCGGGGCAGCAGCATCTCCATGCTGCCACCGAAGCCGGGTCCCGGTGGGACCACCCTGCCCAGGGCCGGTGTCGGGAGGGGACGGGCAGCTCCGCTCCGGCTCTGCCTTCCCAGTGCCATCTCCCAGGCACCTGAGGTTCTAATTAGCAGGAGGAAGGAGATCTCCAAGCCCCAGTTATCCGTCCTTCCCCAAGGCAGAGGCGCAGGAGAACGGACCCAGCCGATGCTGGTGCCATGGCTGGGCTTCCTCTCAGCAGCTGAGTTTCCCGAGACCTCCCCTGGAGCCCTGCACCCAGCTCTGGAGCCCTCAGCAGAAGGAGGACACGGACCTGTTGGCACGGGGCCAGAGGAGGGCTACTAAAATGATCCAAGGGGCTACTAAAA
>NW_009258275.1:444677-446425 GCF_000687185.1 Egretta garzetta | reverse complement strand
CACGCCGGCAGCAGGGCCGATGGCAGCCGCCAGCCCGTCCCTACGGACACGGGTGTTATTTGGGTGCGCCCAGCTGCTCCGCAGACGCTACCTTTCCCACGCGGAGGCATATTGTGGAGGCTTGTTAATTATAGCAATTTACAAATTGCTGTTGTGGAACTGACTTCATTGGAAAGAGTTAAAATATTTAGCTTGATTGAACATCTGCTACCCTTAATTCAGAGTTTATTTAAGGGGAGCTTTTGCTGTTGTTGCTGCTATGTGCCTGGATTTCGTTATCGCCATGTGCTTGCGGTGCCAAGACGGCCCAGCCCCGCTCTCCCCACCGCCCCATCCCGTAAAACCAGGGAAGAGGAACATCCCGCTGCTTCCTCCATGGCTTTTCTCCCCAGGCTGGTGTCGCCCTTGCTGTGCTGGGGCACGAGCCCCTTGCTGGACATTACCCCCATCCGCTGCATCCCAAAGGGACCCCGCAAACCGCAGATAGAGCTGGAGGGGGAACGCCGGGTGATCCCCTCGCTGAATCCCAGCACCATGGGGACCCCCCTGGGCTTTCCCGGTCCCAAGCCCCCACACACACACCTTGTGCCCCCAAAGGGATGGGGGGGCAGGCAGAGGGGACCCTTCCCTCCGCCCCAGCACGGTCTGGTTTGGGCGTGCGTCAAAATACATCACCAAATTCTTTCCAGAGGACGTACAGCGTAATTAGCTGATGGGTTAATTATCAGGTTAATTAACCATTGGAACAACTTGCCTAGAAAGATGGAGATTCTCCATCACTTGAGGACTTTAATTGGGCTGGGAGGGTTTGCTGAGAGATGTGGTTTGGCATCGGGGGAGCGGGGAGGGGCTGGAGACCCCCATTTTGCTGATCCCATGTAGGGCTCAGCCCACAGGGGACCCTGGCCGTGGAGCCTGGGGGTCCCTGTGGGACCGTGGGCACCCACCCTGCCCTCTCAGCAAAGCCCCAGTGGGGACACTTGCCTTGTGCCAGCTTTGCAGTTAGCGCTGGGCTGCGTGGTTAAATAAATCATCCAAAGGACAAAAAAAAAAGTGTGGAAAGGTGAGGAATGAGGATGGGGCGCAGGGCTCCCAGCCTCCCCCGCAGAAAGCCCCTTGCTCCCTGTAGCCCCCCTCGCCAAACCGTTCCCTTCTCCCAGGAGCTCATTGGGGGGCAATTTGGGGGAAAAAAAGCCATGCCCTCTCCCCCAGCCTTGCCCGCCAGTGCCAGGGGGGGATTTTCCTTCCCCCGCCCCATTCCCAGCCCTGCATGGGGCTCACAGAGGCCACGGGCGCCGTGAAACCCCCAACCCCCCGCCCTTCGGTTCCGTGACATTAATTTTACGATCTCCCTGGAGTGGTTCCAAAGCAAAGTTTTATGTGATATGATTACACAAGGTGAATTGTCCTGTATCCGTTTAATGAAACAGATACGGTGTTTAATGATTCTTTGGGGAATTAAATACAGTTCAGCTATTAATCAGGCGTTGGTTTCTGGGGAAGGGCATGGGGAGGAGGCAGATACGGGCAGAGCTTTTATGCCTTGTGAGATGGATGCGTACGGTGCCGCCAGGAGAGTTGTGGCTTATTATTGATGTTCCATTATCCCTTTTATCACCTGATTTTTAGGGGAGGATCAGTTAGCGAGAAGGATAATTGAGAGGTTTCAGCAAGGGAGCGCAGGCGGTGGCCCTGGGATGGGGGTTGAGGGGGACGCGGGAGACACGGGGGACATGGGTGATGTGGGG
>NW_009258275.1:443544-444383 GCF_000687185.1 Egretta garzetta | reverse complement strand
GGGCATCACCGCCGGCCAGGACAGGCTGCTCTGCGTCGAGGGACAGAAGGACGGCAACTTTAAGCGCTCCGGCTTGAGAAAACTGGAGTACGACCCTTACACACCCGAGATGAGGAAGATGATCAGCGGCTACATCAAAACGGTGGACACGGCTCTGAAACTCCGCAACCTGTCGGGAGTCCCGGATGATTACTACCCGAGATGATGGCGACGGTGGCAGGGGGACCTGACCCTGCGTGGCGAGGAAAGGCTCGGTCTTCCCGGCCTCTGCCTCCTTCCACCCAGTGGGTGGCTTTTCTTTTAATTCTCCATCTGCTGCTATTAGCTGTTAATCAACTCCCTGCATGAGCAACGAACCGAGCTTGCTTGACGACCGCCGCCAGACGCGGACCCGGGCACTGCAGCATCACCGAGGGGACACGCGGTGCCTTCCCCGCTCCGTCCCGCTCCCCTTTCGGCAGCCGCAGCCCTCCTTGGCAATGGGGTGGGGGTGGTTTGTGCCCGGCCCTCCGGGTGGGCTGGCGTGCCTGGCGCTGCTGTGATGCTGAGCTTCCCTGGGGTGGGGATCCCCAAGCCCCCCTCACTCCTTGGCCATCCCCAGACGGAGCCCATCGGCCTTCCCAAAGGAGGAGAGACGGGGAGGGGGTCGGCACCGCGTGGGTGATGCGCCCCATGGATCCCAGTTGGAGGTTATGGAGAGTGGGAGGGAAGGAGGTGGCCATGTCCCCCCCCCCTCGGCTCTGCAGGGACCCTCCTTGAGCCTGGGGGGTCCCCTCGGGGCAAGGCCGGCATCCCCAGCTGCAGCACCGGGCGCTGTGGCTGGGCCCACCCCGCACACC
>NW_009258275.1:441359-442490 GCF_000687185.1 Egretta garzetta | reverse complement strand
CCCCCCCCCCTCCAGTCCCCCCTCCCAGCCCATCCCTGGCCTGGCTTTGCCGCAAACGAGCTCCTTCCCCTCCTTCCAACCTGCAAGTCCCCTTTGGATGTAGGTGCAAAAGCCATATATTGTACGCAGCCTTTTCTAGCGTTAGGTATTTCACAATTGGCTTTTAACTCTTGGTCTTGATAGAAACACACACGCAGGTCAAAAATCTAGAGACGCAATCTATACTCAACGAGAGAGAAGAAAACTTCCACGGAGAAAAAGGAGAATTTAAATAAAATATATTTTTCTAACGCATACGGAGCAGACACGGGCAGTGGTGCCAGTCCCAATCCCCGTTTCTTTGCACGGTCCCTTTGCACGAAGAGTTGGGGCTGCTGGGAGCCGGAGGTGGGCGAATGTGTTTCTAGGGAGCAGCTGCCCTGTTTTTAACTCTTCCCTTAACAAACGGCTGGAGGTTTTCCAGGAGAGAAGAGCTGACTCCCCGCTCCTTCACTCGCGGCGGCCCCGGGGCTGCCTACCTCGGTCAGAACAAATCCTCAGGTCAATCCAGCTATTAAAGGAGAGTTTTTGTTGCTGTTCTGCCTTCCCGTGTGTTTGTGGGGCTACCCCAGCACCCCCCCACCCATCCCAAACCAGGAGCTGGGTGTCCCCTGGGACATGGGCACGATGGGGGGGACAGCTCCTCTCCCCCTGCCTTTAATCCCGTTAATGCCATCCCGGCGTCTGAAACGCTGGCAACGCAACCAAAGTGGCTCCTTCTCGGGAGTTTTATTACCTTCCTGGTGTCCTTAAAGACAGGTTTATTTGGGCACGTGGTGGGAGCGGGGAGATTTATTATGGGCTTTATTCCCATCGCCTCCCGTCCTTCCTCAGCTCCGGAGCAAGAGCAGGCTCCCGGCAATTTATCCCGTTTGGCCCATCGCCCTCTTATCTGGAGTTGTTGGTGAAATTCCTTTATTTTTTTTTGTATAGCGTTGGGTTTGCAGCGATCAAGACGCACACCGGGCGCGATTTGTTCCGACAGACATCATCTGCAAGAAGGGACAGCGTTCCCTTCCGCCCCTCGGAAGTAATTAAACCCCAAAAGCCAATTAATCTCCAAGATAAAACAATTAAGAGGCAACATTGCGT
>NW_009258275.1:440421-441023 GCF_000687185.1 Egretta garzetta | reverse complement strand
TATGTTATGTTATGTTATGTTATGTTATGTTATTTTATTTTTTAGCTCTGTCCTAGCCAAAACCAGGACAATTTTATTTTATTTATTAAATGCCAGACTTATTTTTTTTACCGCATGGGACTGGCATGCAAGAATAAAATTGCTATTACCCCTGGTGAGAGAAGCCAACCATCCTTTCCGCCTCATTTTCCATGTGCAAAGCTCTTGACGTGGAATAGCTCCGTGATGCCGTTAGCCCGGCTCCTTTCTTTCCCTTCAGCTCAGCCTTGGCGAGCCCTGAGCATCCCTGGGCGGGAGCGGCAAGGCCCCGGCGTGGGGCTGAGGGCTGCGGGGGGGGGACCCCCACCACAGCTTCTTGCATTAAAAATCATCTTTTTCCCGCAGTTTCTCCTCCCCGGGAGGGCTCCCCTGCCCCCCCTGGTCCTGCGCTGGCGGAGGCTGCAGCATCCTCCCTCCCGGGCTGGATGGGTTCCCCTGCTGTTGCCTTAGCAACGGCGTCTGCACCAAAACTCCCTGCATTTCCCCCAATTCCACGTGGGTTTTGCAGGCAGCAGCCGCCCCCCGCGATGGAGGCGATGGTACTGGAGGAGGCGATGCCGGAG
>NW_009258275.1:439198-440407 GCF_000687185.1 Egretta garzetta | reverse complement strand
GAGCCCCCGTCCCCGGCCAGGGCGATGGATGCCCCTTTGGGGTGAATTCAGGGGGTTCTGGGCAATGACCCCACCGATGCAAACGATGCTGGGGGGGCTCGGAGCAGGTCGGAGGGAAGGAGCTCCCCTTCCTCCCAAATTAAATCCCACACAACATTCGTGCCGCTGTTTAAATGAGGGCCGTAACCCACCCTGGCAGCACAGCAGAAGCTGCGACCACGCTTTCACCAAAGCTCTGTAATGCCGAGGCGATGCACGTTATAAATCTGAGCCACTGTAATATTCATCCCTGACAAAAGCAGCATGTTTATTTATCAGCTTTGCTATTTTCCCTAAAATTTACAGCGGACAATCTGCCTGAATGCAGCGGAGATGATAACTTTAAACGCGGCTCCAACCCGCCTGGCAGCGAGGCAAGGGAAAGGGTTGGTTTTATTTTTTTTAATTCCAATTCCAAATAAAGGGAGTGATTTATCAGAGACAGAAAGCACAGCTTTATTTCAGGGCTGTGACAGCTAATTGAAAAAGAACAGTCATTAAGGACGGTAATGTGTTCCACAGAAATGATTTCGGTATATTCTGGAGTCCTTTCCCCACCGCTTGTGCGAAATGAGACCCAGCCCCAGGTTTTGGGGCTCTGCGAGCAGTGGGGAGGTGGCAGTGGGGAGGGGGCAAGGAGGGGGGCACACTGTGGGTTCGGCATGGCATGAGGATGTGCCGGGCAAGGACCGGTCCTGCCGTAGGCTCCCGGTGTGCTGCAGCACCATCACAGGGAGCCTGGGGGCCTGGAGCCCCGCAGCACGCAGGGCATGTGGGGCCTCCGTGGGCTCATGGGGTAGGGAGAGGTGGGATGGCTGCGACTGGGAAATGGGGTCCTGGGGTTGTGGACTGGGGTCCTGGGCTGGGGCTGGGGGTTGGAGTCCCAGGGCTGAGCATGGGGGTCCTGGGATGGGGATGGGGGTCCTGGGATGGGGATAGGGGTGCTAGTGATGGGGATGAAGGTCCTAAACTGGGAATCAGGGTCCAAGGGCTGGGGGTGGGGGTCCTGGGCTGGGGGTTGGGCTGCCAGGACTGAGCATGGGGGGGCTGGGCTGGGGATTGGGGTCCTAGGGATGGGGATGCAGGTCCCAGACTGGGGATTCGGGTCCCAGGGCTGGGCGTGGGGGTCCTGGGCTGGGGGTCAGTGTCTCAGCTCCGAAACCTACCGCT
>NW_009258275.1:438032-439088 GCF_000687185.1 Egretta garzetta | reverse complement strand
TCCCAGCCAGCCCTGACCTACCCTAAAATCATGATCCCCACCACAGCCTTAACTGCAGCTCTCATGGGGATGCTGGTGGCTCCGGACGCCATGCACCCCTTGTCTCTTAGGTGCTAAACCCAGGTGCACCCCCAGTTACCAATTTCACTGCCTCCTGCCCCAAAAGGGGCTGCAGAACCCAGCCAGCTGCTGCCACCGCGCCGGCACAGAGTGGGGCTGGGTGGCACAGCTGCGCCTCCCACCGAGCCCCTTCCCTGGGCACTAATTCCAGTTTTCCCACCCAGCCCCTTCCCTGGGCGCTAATTCCAGTTTTCCCACCCAGCCCCTTCCCTGGGCGCTAATTCCAGTTTTCCCACCTCACCCTCGGGTTGGCCGCGGTGTCGTTAGCCTCCTGCCGGCATTAATCAAGAGGACAGTGTTAATTCATGGCCCAGCAGGTCTCCCAGCTGGGCATCGTCTCTCCCAGTCCCTGCAGGAGCAAGGTGGACTGGGGTGAGCGGAACACCTCGAAGGACCCACAATTTAATATATTGGGCTTTCCCATGGCCGTAGGGGACCGCAGCCGGCACGGCAGGGTGAGCCTCCCTCTCCTGGAGGAACAAAATCACGGGCACCGCAAAAAAAAAGAGAGCTGGAAGGACCCATCTCTGCCCACTCCACGGGACACCAGGGTATGCCCGTAGGATTTTGGGAACATCAGAGGAATCGGGGCAATACGGAGCTGCGTTGCTTTGCCGAAAGGGAAAGAAAAATCTGGATAAGGGGCTCGTGCGCGCTCAATGGTTCCGCCGCTGATGTTGCGTGATGAATATTTCTGCCCTGTTTCTGTTTTGTATATATGCATTTTTAATGCTCACTGTTTGATCTGTTTACTGCTTGCCTCGACGGGCGACATGGGAACAGAAATCCCCGCTGGTCCCCGAGGAGGCTCGCAGGTTACAGCCTCCAGCAGGCGGAACTCCGAGGATTTTTTTCCCTTCTCTTCCCCAGCCTCATCCCAAACCCTACCGGGATGATGGGGAACCAGCAGCAGGAGCGGACGCGGTCTGCGGCTGC
>NW_009258275.1:437623-437891 GCF_000687185.1 Egretta garzetta | reverse complement strand
TCCCAAATCCAGCACTGGGGATCGGGAAGGGATACAAGGAAGCCACTACTTGCTGAAAAGCCCTGGGATCCTTCCCGCTCCATGCGTCGCACTTGAGCACGTCCCGGGGGTATACGTATGTAAACCAGATTTTTTATTAAATAGGCAAACAGCTACAAAGACGAGCTCAAATATTGGGCTTCCCAAGCTGTCATTATAATGATGATTTAACCCAAGGTTATGTACCAAGTCATCGCTTTTTTTTTTTTTTTTTTTTTTTTTGGGAAAG
>NW_009258275.1:435137-437608 GCF_000687185.1 Egretta garzetta | reverse complement strand
GCTTGCAAAACCCAGCCACAAAAATTAGTGAGGAGCAGCCCCACTCCGGCATGGCCCGGGAGCATCCCGGCACCGGACCAAGGGGCAATGGTACAGCACTGGGTCCCCAAGGGACATGGGCTGCCCAGCTCCCTCTGTCCCACGCTGTCCCCAAACCCATCCCATGGCAGGGAACGATGAGTCCAGACACACCAGCTCTTCCTGCCCCAGCACTTCAGCTGCCCCGAACCCTGAACCCATCAGTGGCTGCTGCGACCTTTCTGTGGGTAATTAAACACGGTGGAAGATGAGCAAGGGGAGCCTCTTCCCACGCCAAAGCCTTCCTCTCTGCAGCCTCCTCGGGCACAGCATCTTCCAAGGCCATGGAGCCCACATGGATGGTCCCCACAGGCGGGCACCGGGAGCAGCCCTGGGCTTGGCCACGGCACGCGGTGCGGCCCAGGGACGGGGCATTGCCCCCCGGGGAAGCGGCCAGCGCTGAGTGCCCTGCGGCCACCCCGTGTGATTGAGAACAGCACCCAACGGGTGGCAGTCACCAATCTGCCATTGATTTCCCTTATAACCCCTTATAATCCCCATTCTATGATTCTCCCTGCTGCGCTCCCTTCTGGGCTCAGGCTGGACGCCCTTGATTTCCACCAAAGATGCTCTCTGTGGGTTTCCCCCTTTAATTTGTCCCTGAAGAGGCCAAAGAGCTCTTTAGGGGGGGAAAAAAAAAAGTATCTGTGCCAAAAAAAAGCAGCTAAAAGAGCATCGCCCCCCCTGTGCCCGCACGTGGCACCCCACTTTTAGCAGACTGGATCCGCAGCGTCCCCCACATCACCGGCGAGGACGGCCCTCTGGTCTGGTGTGTGCCCCAACACGCGCCCTCCGGCAGCACCAAACCCACAGCCAAACGCACCGGATCCATGGGCATCCCAGGGGGATGCCGGCAACGCCTCGCCTCTCTGCTCCCCGGTAATGGGAGAGGAACGCGCCGAGAGCTTTGCGGGGTGCGGGCGCTCCCCCCTCTCCCCATCGTGCCGGCGAGGTGATGCAGATCCAGGCAGACCCGCGAGGCTGTGTCGGGGGAGAAGGGGATGCCTGTCCGAAATCCAGCTCCCACCAAGCATTCCCGCAGCTCCGCGCTGCCGCTGGGTTACTGGGGCTTTGCAGTTTGGTTTCTATCTGTGTCTGGCATCATCTGCTGCTGCCAGGGGCCTGCAGAGAGCTCCCCGCCTTCTCCTGGGGGCTGCACCTTCATTTTTTTTCCCCATATTTTGTTTTTTTAAAAAAAAAAGCTATCAATAAATATCTCAGCCCATGAGCAGACTCCCAACTGCCGGTGTTGCTGGCCCCTGTGCAAGGCACCAGGGCTTTGCATGAAAGCTTCCCCAGGCATTGCAGGGGACCCCCAGGGACCCCCCCAAAGTGTTCCTGGTGCCACCAGGGACTGCCTGAACCCAGCTGCAGGGATTGGCTCTGCTCTGACATCTGGCGCGGGTGGTGGGCTCCATCGTTCTTCGCTTTCCTGGGAATGAGAGGCTGTGGGTGACACGGAGAAACCAACACATAAATAAGTGTGACACCAGTGTCTGCTCGCTTCTCGCAGTCAAGAAGCCCAAATGGTGAAGGATCTCCCAAATTAACGGTGCATGAAATTGGAGAGAGGCAGCGGCTCGGCCCATCCTTCACCACGGAGATTTGTGTGTGGCGGCAGGGTCTCCCACCGGCGGTGGGTGGGTTTCTTGCTGCCTGGTCGGGAAGAGACAAAAACCTTCCCACAGGATCAACGGATCGCACCAGGGAGCCGCCATCAATGGAGCCAGTCCCCAGGACCTGGAGCTGGGAGGGAAGCGCAGCTCCTCCCCCAGGACTGCGCTGCCCAAACCAGGGACCTGCTCCCTGGTGCCACCCAGGCAATTTTCAAGAAGCCAACAGGACTCACGACCCCGAGCATCAAGCTGCTCTGCAAAATGTACCACGTGAAACATGCCCACCAAAGGGTTTTTTTCAAAAGATGCTTCGAATGAATCTTTCCCTCTTTTTTGTCCCAGTTTTCCACATGACCCGCCCTGTGCACGAGCCCAATTCCCCACCCTAGCAGAAGGTCCTGGGTCTGAATCTCTGAGAAGCCACATGAGGTCTCCCAGTTCATCAAGGCTGGGATATTCAAACCCCTCCTATGAAGACACTTCCCAGGGGCTCGCTGGGCACAAAGTGCTCCCCACATGATTAAAACCATTGCGCTAGTACCAATATATGTTAGGACTTTAACATGAGTAGCTACGTGCATACATAGGACATAGGAAAGGTGTCACCATAGCAGGTAGCATCCATGACAGGTGCCCACCCAGCCACCCATCTCAGGAGCCTGGCAGCAGAGATGCCTTCCCAGATGCATCCTCCACCCAACCTCCCCATAACGATGTCTCTGGAAGCCACGGGAATGCCCTCGCCAGGCCAGGCAATGCATAGATTAGACAGGAATG
>NW_009258275.1:433713-435122 GCF_000687185.1 Egretta garzetta | reverse complement strand
TCAGTGCAATCATCTTTGCAATCACAAAGAAAGACCAAGGGCAGTTGTGTCTTCTCCATGGGCACAGAGCAGTGGTCTCCAACGCCTGCCAGCCCCCAGGCAGCAAGACCAGTCAAAGAATACGCTATAGGACAGTGTTGGACCATGCTCATCCCACACCAGGGGCCACTGCAAGGGTGGCTGCCGTCATAGCAGTGGGCATGGGCAACACCGGAGGACTATGGCCCTCCTGCAGGCACCTAGGTTGAGTTTAGAGGACTGTCATCTCCTTCTCAGTCATGGAAGACATCTTGGAGAAGCTCCTGTGAACAATGCTGGAGTGGCCTGTCTCCTCGCTGAGGGCGTTCACCAGCCTGGAGAGGATGGTGACCTTAAACTTCTTAAAGTCCTGGCCCATGAAGACATAGAGGACGGGGTTCATGCAGCTGTTGGAGGCAGCGAGCGCCGTGGTTATGGGGATGCTGATCTCAAACACAGAGCGTGGGATCATGTCAGGCTCCGTTTCCAAGAGGTTCAGCAAGTGGTAGGGACTCCAGCAAAGGAAGAAGGTGACTATAATGGTGACAATGATCTTGAAGGGCTTTTTGGACTTGGCAAGGCGATTTCGACGCAAGTTGAAGACGATGGCAATGTAGCAGAAGGTGATGATGGTTATGGGAAGGATGTACCCAGCGAGGAACCTGGTGATGTTCACCGTTCGGTGCCTCATTAGTGCCAGGGCTTGGTAAGACTTATTCCTGGAGAGGGAAAAGTTGCTAAAACAAATCACGGAGTTGCGGGCTTGTGCCGTGTCTCGGAAGACAAGAGATGGGCAGCTCATAACGATGCCAACGGTCCAGATAATCAAGCAAACCAAATAAGCTAGGTTGGTCGAGCGATGGTTTTGAGACCAGACGGGAAAAACCACTGACACGTAGCGATCGAAGCTGATGGTGGTGAGCAGCAGGACACTGGTGTACATGTTGAGGATGAGGAGGAAGGAGTTCAACTTGCACATGACTGTCCCAAAGATCCAGTTGTACCGCATGGCCGTGTACGCAATGTTTATGGGCAGGAAGATGTTGAAGAGGAAGTCAGCGACAGCCAGGTTGAGGAACCAGATGGCATTGACGGACTTCTTCATCTTTAGGGTTATGATTGCGATGACAAGGCCATTCCCTAGAATGCCCAACACGCAGGACACGCTGTAGATGACGACGGAGAGGATCCTCGCAACGTCCTTTGGGTCATGGGACGGGTCTGTCCAGACGTTGTTGACCTCCTCATAGGTGTAATCTGGGTAGTCGCTGTAGTTATCGACATCATCCAAGTAATTGGACAAGTTGGAAAGCGCCATTATCTGTAAATAAACAACAGTCTGGTCAGGCCTGGGCTCTCCAGCTGATGACGCTTCCCTGCATGTTCCTTCT
>NW_009258275.1:426249-433620 GCF_000687185.1 Egretta garzetta | reverse complement strand
CCGCGGGTGGGGGGCGCTCCCGGGGGGACCCTGCCACTGTCCCTGGAGGAAGATGCTCCCACGGCTCCTCGCCGGGTTTCCACCCCCTGGCCAAGAGAGACACCAGCTCCCCGAGCCACAGGACGTGATTCAGTCCCCCGTCTCCACCAGGATGTGGCTGTCGCCTCATCCTGCAAAAAAATGTCTATAACCCACCTACTTTCAGGGGAAAAACTAGGATGATGCTTATTAACAGCTCATTAACAGCTTTGAGACCTTCCAACCTGCAAAATACTACGGCTCTTCTCTATTTTCCTCTCGAGCGCTTGGCAAATCGGACTGAAAATCCAGTATGTGATGGACCACGCGCCCTGCACTGGGTGCAACCAGCCTTGGCACCCCCTCACCTTCCCTCTCTGCTGAGCGGGGCTCCCTGGCTGGGCGCCCATTGGGGTGCGGGGAGCGCTGGCAGGTTCAGCGTCCCAGGGCAGGAAGGCAGCTCCCTCCGCGCAGGTCTAGGGACGGAGCTGTAATATTAAAGCTGAGCTCAAACCAAGGCCGCTCACCCTTGGACGTGGGGCTACTGGAGGAAACGGTGACACCGACACCGCCGCAATTATTTAACCCTGTGCAGCCTCCCCGGTGGGCCGGTGCTGCCCGGTGCCACGGGGGGCTGTGCTGGCCTGGGGACCCCACCACCACCCAGCCAGTGACATTGAGGTCCTGCTGCGACCCCCCAGTAGCTTTTGGGATGGCTCAGTACAGAAATCCTGTACCATATGCTCAGTACAAGCAAACACAAGCCAGCATCAGTAGGTACATGCAAAGAACTCTACAATCACACCCCTGGTAATGTTGTTATAAATAATTAAAGCTCTAAATATGCGTGAGGTGCCTGGACTCTTATATGGCTATTTCTCTGATTAAATCGGTGCCCTGCATGCTCTCAAATGTTAATTGTGACGACCAGCAGCCCCGTTTGCCACCCTCAGGAGCCACTTAGAGCCCCGAGTTCAAGGGGTTCAGCCACTCCCCTGTGACCAGGCACGGTGGCTTTAAAGCCAAGGGCCACCAAAGGCAAACAGCAAAGCCCGAGCTGCGGCCCAAGGGGTGAGCTCTGTGCGAACCCCGGACCGGGGCACGGCCCCGACCTCCTCCTTGCAGGAAGGACGCGGCTCTGCCCTTCCAGCCTGAACCCTCCCGTTTTCAGGGAGCCTGGGCTCCAGGCTGCCCAGATCAGCACCCTCCCTGCCAACCCCATGGTGTTTGCGCCATAACCTATTGTTTTTCCCTGGGCTTTTCCTCCTCTTCCTTCCTGCGATTGCTGCTGCTCCCGCCGCTGCAAAGTCCTCAGCTGGGGGCTTAAATCACAGCCCCATCGCCTCCCCCCCTTGCCAAGCTCCCAGAGATTATCAGCAGCCAGAATAAATAAGGTTTTAGCACCAGGCTGGTGAATTCGTTTGAGCTGCAAGGAGGCCTTGCCCCAGCAAAACCTTGATCATCGAAAGGATGAATTAAAGTTGATGAGCCGGTGGAAGTCACAGCATCAGCAGAACTGGCTGTTACAGCACTGGCTATTAATGTTCCTGGGTAATGAGCCATCCTGACCGCTGCCTTCATGCACCAGCGGCTTCCATGTCATCACCTTTCCAAAGGCAAAGCCACGGAAAAGTGAGGGAACCCAGAGCCCCGCATCCATCCCATCCCACCCCACCGCATCCCATCTCATCACATCCATCCCACCCCACCCCATTGCATCCCACGTCATCACATCCATCCCACCACATTGCATCCCACCCCATCAAGCTGGAAAGTCCCAATAATCCCTGGACTTGCTCTGCCACCAGGGAGGAACCCCTGAGAAATGCCACCCGCCTGCCATTTCCACCCTGATGTCACCTTGGGGCGAGCGGGGGACCCCAGGGACAGACCACAGCCCCTTCCCACCAGGAGGTCAGCCCGGCCCCACATTTGCTGCAGCACCCATGGGTCCCTGCCAGCATTACAGACTCCCCTTCCAATTGTGCCCATTCATATATTTTTAATGCAAAATCTCCTCTTCATTATTATTTTTTAATCGCTGAGCCCAGCCAGCACGATGACATTCAGCTTGACATTTCAAAGCTGCATTTAATGGATTATTTATTTGAATTTTCTGTTTGTTTTGCTGTTTCCCCCCCTCCCCCCCTTTGGGTTTTAACATTTGCCCTTTGGAAGATGAGCAAGGCAGCTGATGTAAAAGAAACCCCAGACCTCTTCTGGGTCAGGCAGCGGGATGGCCCCGTCCCCGCTCAGGACGATGGGGTGACGATGGCTGGAGAGCGATGGGAGGGGTCGGGCTCGGTCCCCCATGGGGTTTGGCAGATGATGGGTTTGCTCCCAGGGCCCGTGCTGAGCTGTCGCAAACCCCAAGGCAGGGCATGGGCAGCTACCGAACCCGGCACGAACCTCCTGGGACGGCTCTGGGCACCAGGGGTCCAGCAAATTCCCACCTGCCTCCCCCAAATCCTCCCAAAAACGGAGAGCCTGAGGGCTGGCCATGCGAAACCTCCCCATTTCTCATTGCAAAAAACCCCAAAGTTTGGGGGGGGAAAAAAAAAAAAAAAAAAGCCACATAACTATGAGAGTGTTTCAGTGCTCCTCTCTGGGTTGAAAATACCCCACTTGAGCCAAAACCGCTTCGGTCTATTCATCTCTGTCCTCCCACCTCAACAAAAACGAGCACAGGATCTACCCAAAATAGCCGGCCCCGTTGTTCCTGCAGCTGTATTTGTCTTGGTACCCGAGGAAGGCTGAGTCCAGCCCGTGGGCGCCGGGGTGGGATTCCCGACGGGCGGCTCGCACATCGGCAGCATCCCGGTGCGCGCCGGGGGAGGATGAGGTCAGGGATGTTGTTCTTGGGAAGGCGACAGGAAACAGAGAGAACAGCAGAAAAATGTTCAAATCCAGTTTTTCTGGGCGAAAGCTCTTCCGCCGCCAGCCCAGACGGGCGGGGGACGGATGTGACCGGGGCTGTGGGGAAACAAGGGGAGCTCGGGCGGATCCAGCCGGGGGCAGGGGATGCTCAGCCCCCCCCCGGGAGCGGGTACCACCCGGGGAACAGGCACTGCCCGAGCTCTCCGCTGCCTGCACCAGGCATTTATAGAGATGGGCAGGCTGCCAGCACTGGATCCTGCCTCCCCCAACGCCTGCAGGCAATGCTTTTACTGGAGGGACTGATACAGGTTGGTGGGGGGGGTTGAAATAATCAAATCAAATCAAATCAAATCAGCAGACCAGCTTTTGAGCACACAAGATCCTGCCTGAGCTGGCAGAGAGCATTGCGCTTCTACCCGCAGGTTGCTATGAAACTGGGCTGGATCCCCCACAAGCACTGGGGAAACTGGGGGTGCCCTTGGGTTAGTGTTTGTCCCCCTGGGGTGCTTGGGGTGCAAGGGACACCCAGGGACAGGACAGAAAATTCCCCTGGGAAGCAGGCAGATGGCCAGGGTGGGCTCTGCTCGTCACCGCCAGCCCCTGCCCACACCCCTGCCCGCACCCCCAGGCAGCTGCTCTGCCTTTTTCTCATCTGAGCACTTCTCCTCCTCTCCTTCCTGGCAGCGGTTTCTGAGGTCCCAGCGCACCCCAAACCCGAAGCCGCTTCCTCCGGTGCGGGTGGGAGGAGCGCGGGCAGCCCCCGCAGCCCCGGCACAGCCCAGCTCCCTGAGAAATGGGAATTGCAGGCAGATGTTTGAGGGAAACACATGGACGCGCAGCTGAGGAGCGTTTTGAAGGGGCACGGGGTGAAGCAGCACCTCGACATCCCCCTGGACCTGCTGGCCCACATCCCCTCCGAGCCCTGGATTTCCCCCCGTGGCAGATGCTGGTCCCAGTCCCGTGGGGGGTTATTGCTCTGGTCCAGCTCAAGTCTCACCCTGCGGGCCGGATCCTGTGCACCGCGAGCTCCCATTGCTACCAGTATCAAAGCCCTCGGGAAGAGAGATGCGTGCCCCATCGGTCATCCCTCCGGCACCCACAATTTTCCATCCCGGGATTGCACAGGAGGCACATCCTCACCGGTACCCAGCACCCAGCCCCGTGCCGGGGATTGCCAGTGCTCAGGGAGGGGAAGCAAGAAAACAAAAGGAATGGGAAAGCAGCTCGGGGTACCGAGCTCCAATTCACCCTTATTTTAGCCAGCAATTGTCATGGCAACAGCTACTGCAAGGAGAGATGCTGCACAGCACCCCGGTCCCTACGAGGATGCCTGGGATGGAGCCCCAGCCCTGGGTGTAAATCAGACACCAGCCACATGCCCATGAGAAGGGAGCTCGGACCACGCCACTGCAAAATCCCAAGCCCTGGCCTGGCCAAAAGCTGCTCCCCGGCTGCGGTCCCAGCCCTGCCGCCCTGTCCCAGCACCAGCCGGCTGAGAGGTGGACCGGGAAGGGGACAGGGATGCAGGATGCTGTGGGGAAGGGGACAGGGATGCAGGATGCCGTGGGAGAGGCAGCAGCATGCTGAGCACCCACAGCAGCCCGACACCGAGCACACGGGCTCCTGCCAGTGAGTCCCCCAAGTCAGCAGCAGCAGGGGACCCCCAAAGCAGAGGGAGGGGGCAAAGCCAGTCCCCACCGGGGAAACTGAGGCACCGAGCTCTGCCCCAAGGCTGGCTGTGGGACAGCGGGGAAGCCCAAGCCCTACCTGCACCCACGGCACTCGGATGCATCCCCAGGTCCCTGCCACAGAGCAGCCCTTGCCTCCTCACCCCGCCAGGACCCCCGCAGCCCTCGGCACCCCCAGCTGCTCCCCGCATACCGGCTAAGGCTTCGTCCCCTGCCCGTGTGAACAGGAGAGGAAAAAAAGGAATAGCTGGAAAAAGCAGCTTTCAAAAAGCTGGCTGTGCCCAGGGTGGGACAGAATAACAGCATGAGTCAGTGTTTGTCTGGGCAGAGCCGGCCGGGCTGCGCGGGTCGGGATGGGACGGGTCTCCGTGAGCTGCCCCCCGCCACGCTGCGGGATCGCACCCCAATCCAGCCAGAATCCAGTGTTAAACCTCAAAGCACCGGTCGTGCAAGGCTCTTCCCAGGGTAAAACTCCTGCAGGAGCCAGCGAGGGAACCCGTCCTTCCCTGGCACAAAGCGCCCAGGTTGTTAAGAGCCACCCTGTCCGTAAGAGCCCGGCCCTTTGCTCCCCGTCCCTTCTGTTCTTGTGAAGGGTTGAGTATTAAAGGGGAAAATCTTGGGCGTTTGTACTTACACAGGCAAAGATTTTCTTTAAAAAGGGCAGTTTGTGTTTCTGTGCTGTTTCAAATGACTCGAGCTGCTTCCAAGATAATAAAAGTTCTTTCAACTCCTCTTCTCCTTTTTTTTTTTTTTTTATATAGGTTGCTATTAATTCTGGGCTCTGCTGGCACTTTGCAGGCAATAAAAAGGCCAATAAACCTCCCTTTTTCGGAGCATCCTCCCCGCTGCATTGCACCCGCCCGGGCGGCGGCGGGGAGGGAGGTAGGGCACGAAACAGGGTGATCCCAGGGGATTTGCACCCCTTTTAGGGCTGCAGGACCCGCCTCAGCCCAGCAAGGATGTCCCTCATGGCTGCTTGGGGACAAAGCCAGCGCACGCCTTGGGGACACCGCACAGAGGCGAAGGGCAGCAGCTCGCGTGCCACCTGCGGGGATGCTCCAGCTGCTCGGGGTTTCGAGGGTACAAAGGGGAAGGAAACCAAGAGAAGGAAACCGGTCTGTCCCTCCTGCTGCCGGAGGGACGGACGTGACCGTGCTGGGGATGGGGGAAGGTCGGGGCTGGCAGAGCTCAGCCCCCCCAAGTGAGAAAGTCACCCCGGATCCGCAGGAGCATCCTCCCGTCCCCGGCGCGCAGCTGCACGCCGCGCTCCCAGCTGCATGCTGATCAGCGCGGCGAAGAAGAGTCCCCTGTTCTCCCTGTCCCCACCGAAGCGACCCTGCCACGCTGTAAGGCCACCCCTCTCCAAACTCACACCCAGCTCCTTCCCCCTCCGTGCAGCTTTCCCACAGGCTAAACCACTGCCAGGGCTCCCACCGCGCCAGGCTGCAAAGCCCATCGCCAAAGAAAGATCTCCAAAAAGGGGATTGAATGGAAAATTAGAAAAAAAAAAAATAGTGGTTTTGGGCAGAGGATGGCAGGCAGCAGTGACCTCTGGAGTCCCAGTGCAGAGAGGCCACTGCCGCCCACCACCCTGCCAAACCCCAAACCCAACTTTATAACAACAGGGGAACAAAAAACCTCAGCCGGTTGCAAATCCCTTGAGCAAAGCGATGACTTCCAGCCAGCTGCAGCAAACTCCTCCCTCCCAAATACATATAAAAAAATATATATTCATATATAGATATAAACTCAGAGGTATTTACCCGAGCTTGATAGATCCCCATGGGTTTTGGGTGCACGGGGGCTGGATTTTGCATGTCTGCTGCTTCTACAACCCCTTTAGGGCTTGCAGGCAAGCACCCCCGGGGTCATGTCGCTTTGGCATCCCTGCAGAGGGTGCCGTGGATATCGCTGAGCTTTCTCACCCCGAGAAGGACGCGCACGTATGGCCGATGGAAGGACAAGGAAAAAAAACTGCAGCCGGTGGCCTAACCCAGCTGCCGGGCTCAGCGCGGAGGGGGGCAGCGCCTGGGAAGGGGGAAGTGGTGCTCAGCAGCAGGATGTGGGGACGCGGGACCTTGGGGAGAGGCGCTTTGTTGCATGGTTAAGCCGGACATGAAAAGGGGACGGGGCAGCGAGCTGCTCTGGGTGCTGCGTCCCAGCCACTGCGGCCCCTGCGCCCCCCCCAGCCAGCTCAGGGGTCCCATGGGATCCCTTGGGCAGGATTTGGGTGTCCCTCGCCGGTGCAAAAAAGCCATGGTCTTGTTGATCCCAGCGAGGGGTGAGCGCAGCTGAAGGACCCCTGTGATCTGGGATGCGGCATCTCCCCTCCAGGCTGCCCCATGTCCATGCTCCCCAGGACCCCCACATCCTTGTCCCTCCTCCTGGGACACCCCTGGCCTCGCACAGGCAGGAGAGGGGTGACCCAAAGCCACCCCCGGCGTGCATGGCAGCAGGGGAATGTGTCCCCCCCTGTTGCCGGGCTGCCCGCTCTGGCATGTCTGCCAGGTCCTGCCTGTTCCCAGCTGTTGGTCCAGCTGAGCCCCACGCACCGAGGAGCATCTGGGTCTGGCAACGAGCTCCTGGCCATGGATCAGCCCGTCCTGCTTTGCACCAGGTTCCCAAGCAGAGGGGCTGCAGCTGAGCACCAGCCCGGCCCTGTACCTGCGAGTAGGTGGTGATTGCCTGCGGCGGGCATGGTGCATAGAATCACAGAATCATAGAATCGCTTTGGTTGGAAAAGACCTTTAGGATCATCAAGTCCAACCGTTCCCCTAACACCGCCCTC
>NW_009258275.1:424929-426168 GCF_000687185.1 Egretta garzetta | reverse complement strand
GGCAGCGGCTGAGCCTGGACAGCCACAGCCCTCCACCCCGCGCCAGGGAAGCCTGTCCGGAGGGAGATACACACTAAAAATACATGCCCCTGCAGCGGCTGGACCAAAATCCGGCACTGCGCACCCGAGACGGGAGCATCATGTTCAATCAGGGCCAGTGGCGAGCCTGGGGCAGAGCCCCCACCCGCTCGCCATCACCGATACCAAGGGGTTTTCCAGCTCTTGGGCAGCACAAGGGAGAAATCCCAATGTCCTCAGAACGGGAGAATTGCCACCCAACCATGACCCGGGGGACAGCGATGCCCAGAGAGGGGCGATGCCTCCGGGGAGCGTGCAGCCGCCACCATGCCCTGCACCAGTGGGGACATGAACCCCCATGGCACGTGGCCGGGGCCAGGCTCCCACAGCCGGCGGCTGAAAAAGAGGAATTGGAGCGCGGGGCCAATAGCCGCCTTTGCACAACGCCGCGTTGCAACATCCCCCTACAGCTGAATCAGGAGGAAATTTGCTGATGCGCCCGGATCGGCGGGTCCAGCCCGGAGAAAGGAGAAGAGACCCAAAAGGCCCAGACGCCTGCACCAGGCGGGATGTGCCAACCTGGGCGGCTCGTGACCAGCGCGCTGGCGTCCCCGCTCCCAGGGGCTTGAGGGTGCCCCCCCGGGATGGGGCGGCAGCTCTGTGGGGTGCCGGGTGCCAGCAGCCATGCAGAGGGTGCCATTCGTGTGGCATCTGTGGCACGTCCCCAGCGGGGTGCAAACCCCTTGCACCCCAAAGTGCCCGGGCGCATCAGTCCCCCCGCAGCAGTGGTAAATGCAGTTCACTCCCAAAAGCAATAAAAAAAAAAAAAAAAAAAGAAACAAACACGGTCCTGGGGCGGGTTGCACAGGCTGGGTCTGCCAGCAGGACCTGTCCTGTCCCCTCCTGCAGTAACACACCCCATTCCCCCCAGTAAACACACCCCAGTCCTCCCAGTAAACACACCCCAGTCCCCCCAGTATCCCCCTCTCCAGCCTTCCAACGACCTTTCCAAATACCTCGTGCAGTGCCACGCTCTCCCGCTGCTCCGTGCCGGGGAGGACCAAATGCCCAGTGAGGAAGAGGAGGTGCTCAGCCCAGCCCCAGCGCCGAAGGCTCAGCGGCAGCGAGCGGGCGCTCATCCCCGCGCAGACCCCGGTGCTGGGTGCAGGCACGGTGCCGCTCCCCACCAGTTTTAAGGGCAAGGGGAGGGGGAAGGACTCG
>NW_009258275.1:422723-424561 GCF_000687185.1 Egretta garzetta | reverse complement strand
GATGCAGCAGCTGCCCCCAGGCAGCCCCCCCCGGCCCTGCCTAGCAGCTCCAGCGCCCCCCAGCCCCGTTAGCACATGCAAAGAAACTTTTTGGGAGGGCACTGGGGAGCTCCGAGAGGCACCAGGTCCCCCTAGGCAGGAGGAATGGGCAAGGCTGGATGCAGGGATGGGGTTCAAGGGGACCCTGGCCCCCAGCCCCAAACAGGGAGGGGACTGGGAGGTTTTCCAGCACAGCCCCCACCCACGCAGCACAGGAGGTTCCGATAAACCCGCGCTTGATGTGGCACCGAGAACCCCCCTTCCCTCCCCACGCAGCCCCCCTGCTCCGCAGCCGCCCCAGCCCCAGCATTTAACCCAGCTGGGGTCGGAACCAGCGCAGGGTGCGGGTGCGAAGGCATCGCCTCCGAAGCACCAAGAGGTTTGGGGGCGATGCCCCCACTTCAGCCTCCCCCCGCCAGCAGGATGCAGCCCAGGATAGGAGCAGCATTTGCCCCGTTGGGACACACCAGCACCAGCGCTGTCCTGCGTTTGCCACCAGCCAGCTCATCCTCACCCTAGCAGAAAGGATGCTCATACATTAAGGGTAATTAATTAAGGCTAATTAATTATCCTTGGCTGTAAAGGCAGCCTGCAAAGCATCCTTGCGGACCAAGCCAGCAAGGGGGGGGAAATAACCGCAGACCAACGTTATCTCCTTCGGTGTGCTTGGAGCCAAGCAGCTCCTGGATGGGGCTGGCAGCGCCGGGTGGCTCGCAGCCCGTGCCGGTTGGCTTGCAGCCCATGCCTGGGACAGACAGGGTGGTGGGAGCCATAGGGCTCCCCAAAACCACCGCGGGGCACGGTGGGGTGGGGATGCTTAGCCACGGGACGCTCTCACATGTGGCCTTGCCACAGGCTGACCTCGGAGCACAGCGCTGCCGTGCTGCGATGACAGCCAGCACCGAGGGGTCCTGAGCCAAGACCAAGCACGGCCTCAGTTTCCCCCGCAAGGCTGAGCTTTGCAGATCCCACAGCACTGGGGGGGGGAGCTGAGCAATGTGCTTGGGCAGGATCAGTCCATCCCCTTGCCACCGGCTCCTTTCCCAGGCACCTACCACTTCCACCGGGCAAGGCAGGACACGGGATCCTGCCCTCGGGCACTTATCCCTGCGCTTAGCAAGACAGCGAAGTTGAGAACACGCTGACTTGGGATAAAATGTCACCTCCCGAGTGTTTGCCCTGCGCTGCGGTTTGGGGTTTTCCTCCAAGGCGCTCAGCATCGCCGGGTCAGCAAACCACTGCAACCAGCAGCGGGCTACTACGGGACAGGCACCACGTTCCCAGGGACGGCAACTGCGCAGGAGCATTGCGGCATCGCAGGCGCGCGGCCCCGGCAACGCCAGGCACCGGCAGCGCCTTTGGCATCCACGGCACCCCTGCCAAGCACACCGAGTGCCACCCACACTGAGCACAGCGATTACAGCTCCAGGTTCTGTGGTATTTAATATCTTTATCAATGACCTGGAGGAGGGGATTGAGTGTGCCCTCAGTAAATTTGAAGATAACACCAAACTGGGTGGGAGTGTTGATCTGCTCGAGGGGAGGGGGGCTCTGCAGAGGGACCTGGCCAGGCTGGATCCATGGGCCAAGGCCAACTGGGGGAGGTTCAACAAGGCCAAGGGCCGGGTCCTGCCCTGGGGTCACCACAACCCCACCCAACGCTCCAGGCGTGGGGCAGAGGGGCTGGAAAGCTGCCCGGCAGAAAAGGCCCTGGGGGGGTTGGTGGAGAGGGGGCTGGATAGGAGCCAGCAGGGTGCCCAGGTGGCCAAGAGGGCCAGCGGCATCCTGGCTTGGATCAG
>NW_009258275.1:421538-422393 GCF_000687185.1 Egretta garzetta | reverse complement strand
GGTGGTAGAGTCCCCATCCCTGGAGGGATTTAAAAGAAGGACAGATGAGGTGCTTAGGGACAGGGTTTAGTGGTGGGATGGCAGGGTTAGGTTAAAGATTGGACTTGATGATCTTAAAGGGCTTTTCCAGCCAAAGCAATTCTATGGTATCGGGAGCTGGTTGATTTAGGATTATTATAAACCCCCCCTGAACACCACTCTGCCGAGCCAGAGCAAAAGGACCGAGCCCAGGAGGTCCGACCCAGCCAGTGCTCGCCCTCCTCTCCTGCGCAAGCGGTGGGAACCCGCCTGAGTCATCCCAAAGCAGATGTCACACTTAATGTGGAATAAATTGCATGAAGCTCAGCTCCCCTGGAGAGGGAATTCTCCATCATTCAGCAGCACTTTCCCTCGCCCTGGGAAAAACCACGCGAAGCGGCTGGAAAGGGAGCCAGGTTCCGCTGCGAGGACACGACACGGGGCTCCCACCGCATTTCCCAGCCCCGTTCCAGGGCTGGGTTTATCCCCACAGATAACGGTTGCCTTTCCCACGGGCAGGCTGCGGGGAGCTCATCCCTCCTGCTCTTGGCTTCCCAACCCACAGTGGTAACGAGCCACGTATGCCTCATGATCCGAGTGGAAATGAAAACTCATTGCACAAAGAAAGAGCTCACATACAGGATGTCAAAGAGACTGCTCGCTCGCCTTCCCCCTTTCACTGATCCGATACAGCCGCGGGAAAAAACCAGTCCCAACCTTGGGCAGCCCAGGGCTTATAAATAGCAACGCAGCACGGGAACCCAGCAGGGCTCCGCAGAGCCGCGTCTCCGCTGGGACGCCGCCGCCACACGCCGCTGCAGCCCCAAGGCTCGCAGT
>NW_009258275.1:420722-421459 GCF_000687185.1 Egretta garzetta | reverse complement strand
CCCCCCCCCAACCCCCCCCCCCGCTGTCCCTCCCAGCACCCCCCTGCCCCCCAACCTGCCTCAGCCTCCAGTTTTGCAGCGTTTGTCTCCAAAGCTGTGCCTCCCTCCCGGGACAGCTCTTGAATGCCCCCCCACCCAGGGAGGATGCTTTTCCCTCCAGCTGCATTAGCCGTGCCACCCCAGCCACCACCATCCATGGGCAACCCTGTCCCCCATGGCCGTCGTGTCCATCGTTGGCCCTTGCACGGGAGAGCCGCAGGCGTAAATACAAGTAAACACTCCTTCGACTCAGCCCCAACCCTTCGCTTTAAACTAAACCAGGGGAGGTTTAGACTGGATCTAAGGAGGAAATTCTTTACAGTGAGGGTGGTGAAACCCTGGCAGGGGTTGCCCAGAGAGGGGGTGGAGGCCCCATCCCTGGGAACATTCCAGGCCAGGTTGGCCGGGGCTGTGAGCAACCTGATGTGGTTCAAGGTGTCCCTGCTCCTGCAGGGGGGTTGGGCTGGGTGACCTCTGGGGGTCCCTTCCCACCCAAACCATTCTAGGATTCTCTGATATCAGGCAGGGGTTATGCAGTGGCTTTTTCAGGCAAAGCACGCCCAGGGCTCTGCAGAGCGCTGTTCGGCACTTGAACCATGCTCTGAAACACGAGCGGCACACGCAGGAGCGCAAGGCACGTCCAGGGGCTGGGGTACGGCTCCAGCACTGCCCCCACTCACCCCCTGGCACCTGACACC
>NW_009258275.1:418854-420216 GCF_000687185.1 Egretta garzetta | reverse complement strand
TCTCCTCACCAGGAGCCACTCTTGGTCCCCAAGACAGCACGGGAAGTTTGGGAGGAGCGGATACCAATTGCTCAGCAGGAGCCACCCCTCTCCCCCAGGTGGCCCTGCCTCTGCCCAGAGCCGCATGGGAGGGGGTGAAAGCACGAGGTTCCTACACTGTACCACCAAAAAAAAAAAAGTTTTGGCATAATAAAACTCGACATGGGAATAACAATTCCCTTCACAAAGGAGCAAGGCAAGGAGCAGCACCAGGCTCCTGCATGCTGTGCTTCCTCCCCCGCGGCTCGGGACACTCAAGAAGCTTCAGTGGGAATTCGAGGACATTGCAGCTGAGATGAAGAGCAGGGGATGAAGCATCCCATGCCCTGGGCTCCCTGCCTGCGGCCCCAGGCAGCGCTTCCCCCACCCCAGGGTGTGGGGACCCAGCCCCACTCACACCCCCCTGGGCTCCCACAGCTGCCAAGGAAGGAAGAAATTAGTCTGGTAACAAGCACGTCACCAAAACACCAGCCAGGCTCACCTCATCCGTCCCATGGGACAGGGCTTTGGTGTGTCCGGGCTGGGTGTCTGCACAGCTTTAGTCTGCATTGCTCTCTCCTGCAGCTTGATTCACTACAAAACCGTGGGACTGGTTTGGGTTTTGCTTTTCCCCCCCTCCACCATTTCTGTGGCTGCCCTGCAGGCAAGTGGCAACAGGGGCACGGGCTGGTGGCCCCCAGGCAGCACATCCCCAGAGGCAGCACTGGCTCTTGCCCCATCACCTCCTGCTTGGGGCTCATCTCCCACGTGCCAGAGATGTGCTTCAGCCCCCACATAATGAAGTCTTCCTCTGGCATCCCCCCCCAACCAGCTGTGGCCCCATCTCCACAGGCACTGCTCTCCCAGCCCTCAGAAATCAGCCCCCCCCACCAACAGGGACATGGCCACGAGCCCTTTGGTGAGGAGCTGCAAGAACAAATCTGGATCCTGGGGCTGATATTTGGGGACCATTCTGCCATTCCCAGGCTCAAACGTACCACCAATTTCCCCACAACCCTCCCAGCCCCCTCCCAGCCCATGGATCCCACCAAGGTTCATACCTAGAGCTCACAGTCCAGGATGAGGAGTCACCAGCAGCATCTGCCCCAGCAAAGCTCCGTGGGTCACCACGAGGATGCTCAGGGCCCCCACTGCAGCCCCAGGCTCCCAGCCCAGCTCAGGGGCTTTATGCAGAGCCAAAAACTCCATCCCAGCTCCAGTTCACCTTTGCTTCAGGGGGGGCATTCAGGGAGCAACTCTCCTACCTGAGTTCCAATTCAGCATCTCCAAGCTGCCTCCAGCCCCCCAACTTCGGGGGGAGCCACAGGGGTCACAGCCCCCATC
>NW_009258275.1:418101-418579 GCF_000687185.1 Egretta garzetta | reverse complement strand
AGACTAACCTCATCACAGGGCTGGCTGTCAGTGCTGGAGGGGGCCTGCCCCCTTTTTATTGAGGTTGCAGGTTAATTAGCACATGCAGGTTAATTAGCACATGCTAATTTCCAGGGGATCAGCTCCGGAGGGTACCAGGGGGTGAATTGCTCCCCCGAGCTGCCGGGGGCTTTGCCTTCAACCAGCCCTGCCTGGGGAGAATAAACCCATTTCGTGCATTTTAAAATTCACACCTCAGCCCCTGGATTTTTTTTTCATGGTGGGACGGCAGGGTTAGGGCAGCGGTGGGACTCGAGGATCTTAAAGGGCTTTTCCAACCTCAGCGATTCTGTGAAAAGATGCAGGCCCTGGGGCGTAGGCAAACCCCATCGCCCTGGCCTCGAGTTTCTCTGCCTTTCTCTGGGGGCTGCTCTGATGTCTCGTACCGGGGTTGAGCCTGCGTTGCATGGGGGGGATGATGAGTGAGAGCCTTCCTCCC
>NW_009258275.1:415770-417888 GCF_000687185.1 Egretta garzetta | reverse complement strand
TGCAGGCTCCTCTTCCATGCGACCCTTCAGCATCGCCCTAAAAATCCCCAGGTTGCGCTCCTCCCGCGGCCGGCGTCCCCTGGACCGGGACCGCAGCGGCCAGGAACAGGGTACAGGGAGAGGCGAGGGCTCCTGTAATCTGGGAGCAACACCAGCACCATCGATGGGGCACGGCTGATAAATCCCTTGGGAAAAGCCCGAATATTTAAGCCACCGGCTGGATTTGTCTTAATAACAGCAAACGCTTTCACTTGTGCACAAGCCCTGACAGCAAAACCTTCCTCCTTCTTTATGATTATTTTTTTTTTAATCTATAAATCCAGTTTTCCTTGCAATTAATTTCTGGGCAATCACTGCTCCACAGAGTGAGGCTTTGCGGGGACACAAATTTCGGTGGTGGGCCGGTGCTCTCTGACTTTGCCGATGGCCTCATCCTGCTTCCCATCGGCGGCAGCCGGCGGGGATGGGCATGGGGGCTGCCGGGCGCCGGGGTGGGAAGCAGCACGGCCGCTGCTTTGAGGCTCCGCGTCTCTGCCAGGTCCCGGCCACTCCGGCTGTCGGCTCCGAGCAAGCGATGCCATTTTTGGTCTTGTTTTGGCTGGGGGGTGGCCTTGGTGCAGGTCCCTGGGGTTACGTTCCCCCCCACCCTGGTAAAAATAACAGCAAAATATGTTTTGTTCCTGAGCCCGTGCCAGTGGTGGGGCTATTTCTGGGGTGATGGGAGAGCCACTCGGCGGTGCTGGGGGGGCGGCAGGGATACCTGTGCCCCATCGGCTGCCCCCTCACCGGGGACCCCCCCGCAGCCTCTTCCCGCGGCCAGACACAGCTCGAGCATCCCAATGTCCAAAGCTCAGCCCCACGCTGGGTGCAATCCTCCTCCGGGACTGGCACGACGGACAGAAGCCCACTCCCGAAACGCAGCCGTTGTTATCTGAAAAATGATTTTAAAAAAATGAAGGAATGTTGGGATTTATGGAAGGGGATTAATTAGTGCTGTTGATGGAAGCCAGATCCAGAACTTGCCTTGGAAAGAAAACAAATCAGAGCCCAAAAGGGAGCACGAGGAGGGAAAGCCATGCTGCAGAGCTGCGGGCAAATGTTCCGTGTCGCATTATCCAGAATTAATGCTTCGTCTTGTCTGTGCAGATGAAAAGGCTTTAACCTAAAGAATCAATTAAGTTTCCTCACAGACAGCTTAATCTAACCCCGGGGGGGGGGACTTTGGGGGGAGGGGAGCCCCTCGCCTCTCTCGATGGCAGCTGTAAATCCCCGCCTCGTTACGGCTCTGATCGTCAAAGCAGCCGGAGCCGTTTGCTGCAGCTCCAGCCCGGTGCGGACTCGGCTCCATCCCGGTGGAAACCACAGCCCGGGAATAAAACCCAGCCCCTATGGCGACGGAGATGTGGGGTGAGGAAGCGCGGGGCCACCGTCCCCTTTGCTGGCTCTGGCTGGGAGTGTCCTTTTCTGGCTGGAGACTCCTGTCTGTCCAGGTCGCTCCAACATCGTCCGTCCCTCTGGACCGCTCTGAACCCACTCAGGCTCACCCTCCTGGCCGTGCACCCAATGCTGCCTTTCCATCCATCCATCCGTCCATCCGTCCGTCCATCCATCCTGCCAACTCCAAGCCTGATCCAACACCACCCATCCATCCATCTGTCTGGAGCAGGGACAGGGAACACAAATGGCTCCAGAGCCCCCTTCCCTGAATCCCGGAGGCCCGCACGCCCATTTTCAGTCCAGCTGGAAAACACGGCTCTTCCCCCCCTGACTCAGGGCGATGGTTTGAAAGGGAGTTTGCCATCTCAGGGGGCTGCATCCTGCACCGAAAAAGCATCTTCGGGATTGCCCGGAACCAGCTGATCCCTCAGCGCCTGTCGGTCTGGCACAGTAATGATTATTTTTAAATATATTTTAATATATTTTAATACTAATTTTAAATTTTAAAAATTAAAATGTTAAAAATATTTTTAATTACGGGGGAAAAAAATGTCATTTCAACTTTCTTCCCAGATGCGCAGCTCATCCGGAGCGCGGCATCACGCCGGGAGCTGGGAGGTGCCTGGGATGCACCAGGGCTGGGTCAGGACTGAGCCTGGGGCCAAGCGGGGGGCTGGGGGG
>NW_009258275.1:413272-415606 GCF_000687185.1 Egretta garzetta | reverse complement strand
GCCAGCGAGATGGGGACATCCCCGCAGCCTGATGGTGATGCTCCTCCAAGGCGGGTTTGCCCACCCAGTGCTGGCCCCTCCAGGCCAGGGGGGGCTGTGTGCCCTGGGAGGGGGGCAAACATGAATTTTTGAGGGTTAAAGGGGTTGTAAGGCAGGCAGCCGGTGCGCCCAGCCACTGCCACCCACTGCCACCCACTGCCACCCACTGCCGGGTGCTCTCGCCAGCAGCGGGCAGGCAAAACATGTGCCAAGCCTGTGCCGCGGTGACAAGGGGATGTCACACAAAGCGTTCATAAATCAACAACGTGCTCGGATACTGGGGAGTCTATGGATGAGCTGATGGATGGGCCAGCTCATAACCACAGCGGTGACACACTGGTGACACTCCGGGCTCGCCGTCCCTCACTGGAAAGAGCTCAGCATCGTTTCATCCAGCCCCAGAAGTCATTTCTCTCTGTGTAAGAGACCGACATAAAGGCAAAATAACCCAGCTTTGACTTTAATAGAAGCAAAAAAAATACCCTTCTGCTAATTTTATCTCAGAGGCAGGCTATTATTAACGTGTCATTATTCTTCAGAAAATTTTGATCCTGCCCAGCCCAAGACTTATAAAGTCTCTATAAACTCCAGCGCATGATTTACGGCTTGGCATCAGGGGACCGGAGTGGAGTAATTCAGTCCTGTCATTTTTTCTCCCTTGTTAAAGGCGTGCTGCAATTAATGTTTACCCATCACGAGCCCTGCAGTCCAAGTGGCATCTGCCAGGTGGGAAAATCACCGTTTGCATTTGACGGAGATTAATTCATCGTAAAGGCATCCCCCGGCAGAGCGGAGAAGCCCCCCGGCACGGGCGAGGGCCAAGCTGCCCCCGGCAGCAACGCAGGCAGGGACGGGCAGCTCCTGCACACCCCCCCCCATGGGGAAGTGACATTTTTGGGGCTTTTCTCCCCAATTTCTTCCGGTGTAGGGCCCCAGCAGCTGAGCAGCAGCACCACCAAAGTGCAGGCACGGGGTGGGCGATGTGGGGATTGCTGCTGCCTTCTCGCAGCCCTGCCAGAGCTCTTTTGCAATTATCCAGCTTTAATTCCCTGCAGCCCCATGTCCTCTGAGGCCTGGGAATCTCCCAGCCCGGTGCTGGGCGCAGGGCCGCTCGCCGTGCCCTGCTCACGCCTTCGCAGCCAGGCAGAGAATTAGCAAGGAGACGACGTCGGGAGCTGGGATGTGGGGATGCTTCCCCCATCCCTCGGTAGAGCCAGCGGAGATTTCTGCCCATGGCTGCGGGGCTGGTGACGTCTTTTATCCAAGATGCGAGGGACACGGCATAATTCCCCGCTGCGTGCCGGGAGCAGCCGGGGTGAAACAAACCGCTCCGGCCACATCGGGGACCGGGACAGAAACCACCAAGCACCGCGGCCGGCCCCGGCGTTTTAGGGGATTTTTCCTTTCCTCCTCTGCGGGGAGGGACCCTCCAGCTTCCCACTGCCTCGCTCACAGCCCACGGGGGAGGCTGAGACAATCCAACAAGCCTTGAGCCCCCCCAGCCTGGAAAATCCAATGCCAGCTCCTGGTTTCGCCTGCAAAGAGAGCGGAGGGGGGAAAAGCAGACGGAGAGAAAAATGGCACCGGGCACAGCTCCAGCCCGGCGTGGGGCTCCCACCGGGGCTGCTGGCCCCGCTGCACCGGATCAGCCCCCCGGACCCCCCGCTCCCTCCAGCCCGGCGTGGCGGTGGGGCCAGGCACACCTATCAAGCCAATCAAGTGGTGCAGGTTTGCATATTAATGACAACTCATAAATAATACATAGCGCACCAAACAGAGCTGGTGATGGCTGCTGGAACACCAACAGCATAAACTATTTCAATTACATCCATTTTGCCTTTTTTTTTTTTTTATTTTCCCTTGGAAGAAAGGGCTCTAAGCTGAGGCCTCGGAGTAACAGGTATTAAACCACAGCGGCGAATAACTCCGGTATCAACGGGGGCAGAAAATGGGAACCCCGTGTATAACTTTACTGCTTGGTTTCCCAATTGCCTAAAAACATGATTTATGGGGGATGTATGGCCAAAGAAAGGGCATCGTCCTGCCAGCCTGCACCAGCACAGCCCCTCTGGGGCTGGGGCTCCTCTTCCGGGCAGGATCAGACCCCTCGGGGTGCCCAAAGAGCATGTGGAGCCCAGATGGACGGGCCAGGCAGCCCTGGCATCGCTAACGGGGATGGATGCAGCGCTCTCCCAAAGGATACGGCACGATGTGCCACGGCCACGGTGCCATTCCCACCTCCTGGACCAACAACGCTCCCAATGCCACCGAAGCGGCCACCCCAGCACCACCCCG
>NW_009258275.1:410433-413191 GCF_000687185.1 Egretta garzetta | reverse complement strand
GGCAGCGTGGCCGTGCTCAGCACCCCCCGGTCCTGGCCTCTCCCCAGACGGAAGGAAATCCTCAGCTGGGGTTTTAGAAATTGGCCACATCAAGGGGCCGCAAAGGTATTTTGAAATAACCAGCCCCGGGATGGGGGAAGCGGAGTCAGCAGCAGTGGGAGGGGGACTGGGGGCTGCCCCCCCCCGCACGAGCCCCCGCCTCGGCCGCATCCGCGCTGACGGAGGAAACCACCTCTGCTGAGCCTGCAGGAACCTCAGCATTCGCAGCCTTTTTAGATTTCCCTTTAAACAGCACCAAAACCATCCCGCCCTCCCCCTGTGCTGCTGGAGGCAACGGTTTCCCTCTCCCGTGATGCCTTCACCGTTAATGATGGGGCTTAACGAATGACCCCGCCACGAGCATCCTTCCCTCCTGCCCCAGCTTCCCCACGTCTGGCGCAGGGGCTGAGCCGGGCTCCCGCCCCACGGCTCCGGCTTTGGTGGGGGATGTGCTGAGCTGGGTAATTCGGATCCCTGGCAACACTGGAAGGGTCAACCGCCTCCCCCCCGGCTTTGCTGGCGGGGCCGGCAATTTAATTCTCTGTAATTGAATTAGGTTTGCCTCTGCTTTATGTCCTGTGACATAGAGACATAATGAAATTTTAAAAATGTGGTCATTTTACACCAAAAGGTTATTAATACTCCAGCACTCATGAGGAAGAGAAAGGGAAACCATCAGCCCTGGCTGCTCTGGGTTTGGGTGGATTTCAGAGCTTTTAGGGCTCCTGAGCCCTCGTGTCTCCGGCAGCTCCCGTCCGAGCATCACGAGGCGGCGGGGACAGCCCGAGCCCAGCAGCGAAGGAAGGTCACTTCTTCTTGTTCACGCAGTTTTTTGATCTCCAGCTCCCTCCGAAATCGCCCACCCATGCCCACGCAATAATAAAAAAAAAATGTAGTAAGATTTCAAATTGCCTTCTCCCAAATTCCAATTGCTTCATATGTTATATTCACAGTAACTCCCGCACTTCTCATTTCCCTCCAGTCTCTTCTTCAGATTAGATGACCTCTTGCGCTAATGAATTCCTGATTTTTATTTACTAAATGTTGCAGAAATCCTTGTTATTTGTGCCTCGGCCAGCCCGCGGCAGACGCTGAAGTTCCCCGCCACCGCAGCCGGCCCGATGGAGCATGGAGCTCACGTAGGGCTGCTCCGCACGCGGCTGCCGAGAGGATTCAGTAATTGAAAAGACCTTATAAATCAGAGGAGCTGCACTGAAAACTCGGGCAGGACTCCACGTAATTCACTCGCTCTCCTGTTAAGACTTCTCTTTACTTTTTTTTTTGGTGTGGGGGGAAGGTTGGCGAAAGGGAACACGGGGTACCCCAGCTCGATGAGGCTTGCCCGGCACGCCTGGCCGAGGAGATGCTGTGTGAGCAATTAATCCCCCGCGGAGATGACCTGAAGGTCAGGCGACCTCCGATTTTCCCCCCTGCCCTCCGAACGGAGGAAGAAATTCCGGCCGCGGGGCCGAGCGACTGCAGCGAGCCGCTTTTATCGCTAACAGGGAGCGCGAACCGGCGCGGGTCTTTTGAAGCTGCCTTCAAGGAGGAACGAGAGGGCCGGAATTCCCGAGGGAGAGGTAAAGCCTTTCCATGGGCACCCCCAGCCCCGAGCGCTTTTCCCGCGTGCCGCCCCCCGCCCGGCATCTCCTCGACCCCGGCGGACCCCAGGGCTGCGGAGTTTCTGCTGAATAATTTGCCAGCGGTGGAAAGGGGGGGGTTAGGAGAAGAGGAACAAGGGGTTGGATGCAATCAGCCCCAATTAGCGGCTGGGTCAATTAAGCCCTCGCAGGGCCCGGCTGGCAGGAGCAGGGGACAGCGGGTGGTCCCCGAGCCCCGGCGACGCGGGGAGTGCGGCAGCGCACGGGCGCCGTTTTTTTTGGCAGCGCACGGGCGCCGCCGCCGCCACCACCTCACTCGTCCCCCATTCCTTCTTCTGGAAACTTTCACCAAGGAACCGTTTAAATGAGCCATTTATCAAGGAAATGTGCGATTTTGCCAGGCAAATTAAAATCTGTCCTCTTGCTTAATTAATAGGGCAGCTTTATATTCGACAAATTAGGGAGGCTCTTGATGAGCTCATTTGTTAATTAATGGAAGCCTGGAGGCTCTTGTTTCATTAGAGGTTGGCAAATCCTTTAATCTGAAGCATTGCTCCTCCTTCAGGACCCCCCATCCCCCGTCGCACCCCGGCTCAGACTTTTTGGAGATGCTGTGGGAGAAATTAATCCCCCGCGGAGATGACCTGAAGGTCAGGCGACCTCCGATTTTCCCCCCTGCCCTCCGAACGGAGGAAGAAATTCCGGCCGCGGGGCCGAGCGACTGCAGCGAGCCGCTTTTATCGCTAACAGGGAGCGCGAACCGGCGCGGGTCTTTTGAAGCTGCCTTCAAGGAGGAACGAGAGGGCCGGAATTCCCGAGGGAGAGGTAAAGCCTTTCCATGGGCACCCCCAGCCCCGAGCGCTTTTCCCGCGTGCCGCCCCCCGCCCGGCATCTCCTCGACCCCGGCGGACCCCAGGGCTGCGGAGTTTCTGCTGAATAATTTGCCAGCGGTGGAAAGGGGGGGGTTAGGAGAAGAGGAACAAGGGGTTGGATGCAATCAGCCCCAATTAGCGGCAGGGTCAATTAAGCCCTCGCAGGGCCCGGCTGGCAGGAGCAGGGGACAGCGGGTGGTCCCCGAGCCCCGGCGACGCGGGGAGTGCGGCAGCGCACGGGCGCCG
>NW_009258275.1:408468-409317 GCF_000687185.1 Egretta garzetta | reverse complement strand
CAGGGAAGGCCCTCGGGCTTTCCCACCCTCCCCGATGGGTCCATGGGAGCCCCGAGCCTGGCAGCTCCACACCCCCCCTGCAGCTGGACGAGCTCCTCGAGTCGAACGGGTCGCCAGAAAATTGCTGCTGCCCCCCTTGCTTATTCAGTAAAAGAATGGCAGGCGTTTGGGGATGAAGTGCCGTCAGTTACTTCTCCCCTCTATTTTCCAACACTCCAGCCTCAGATCAATAAATTAATTCAAAATCATCTAACGAGCACTCAGCCTGTAATTTATTTTTCCTAAGTGTTAATCCAATTCCTTCTGAACGTTGTGCCTTTGGGACCCTCGCAAATTAGGGAGCTATTCAAGACACTTCCCCGACATTACTTACGCAGAAAACAACATTAGACTGAAAATAATCATAATGCCAAGCTCTTTCCAAAGCTGGTGTTCAGAGCCCCAAAACGTGTTTCACTTTATTTGATCCTCTGCTTTCACTATTTACTGATGCGCCCTGGGGCCCATCCCCAAGCAGCTCACTTCAGCCTTTAATAACCGCTATAAAATGAGTCTTGCCAAAAGCCTTGATCTGATGTGGCTTTTATTGGGATCCAAAATAACGCTTATCGGGGGACCAGCTCCTGCATTAGCTGCGGCGGGCTCATACAATACATGCGGACTTCGATCCAGGGCTTGCAATGGGTTTTAATTCCTGTTTGCATCGTGGTGACTCTCGCTTGGGTTTGGAAAAGCAAAGCAGACTCCAGGAAACATGAAGAGCCCATTCCAGGCTATTTTAAGCTTAAAAACAAGAAATACCACAGCTTCTCCGACGACTCCAGGAGCCAAGAGCTGCCCAAACTCAGG
>NW_009258275.1:397554-408423 GCF_000687185.1 Egretta garzetta | reverse complement strand
GGGGGGCCCCCCTGCCAGCTCCGGCTCTGCCAGTGCCCCCCCCCAGCCCCGTGAAAGCATTTTAATCAGAAGCTACGGAGCTAAATTGCGTTTCTCCAGCCTCAGCCTCCAAGGCGCAGCCCCGGCCCTGCCGAGCTTTCCCCTGCCGAGCACATTTTAAGCAGCTCCCCAGTGAAAAGCACCGGCGGCGGGGGATGCTCTGGGTGGGCAGGGGCACCCAGGGGACCCCAGCTCTGTTCCCCAGGGCTGCCAGGCGCCCGTTACTCAGCCGACGCAGGGACATCTCCCAAATTCCTGTTGGAAGGGGGCCGTCAGGCACTTTTACTAAGGCTGATGCATCTCCTGAGGGATTTCACCCCGGTCCTGCCCCGTGCACCCAGCGAGCAGCCCCCTGGCAACACCGAGGGCGCCTTCCCCCCCCTCCGCCATGGTTCCTAGCACATCGCGTGCCCCAGCTGCATGGTCCTTCCGAGAAGCTTCAACACAGCCACCTTACAGCGTCTCCTTCCCTTCCCCACCAAGAGGAGGTGCTTTTCAGAGCTGGGTCTTCGTTCCGTTTAAGCACCAGGTTGGGCTGGGAGCGGGAGAGACGGGAACAAGAGGCTCTGCCCTCCAGGTTTGCACAATGCATTTCTCCTTCCACTTACACGGTGCGCTTGGCCTAAAAAGAGAGGAACAAAAAACCTTGCAGTAATATTTACAAGCAAATTAGGCAGAGAACTGAGCTGGACATCACTGGAATACCAGCAAAGAGTCAGCTGGGCTTGGGGCGGGGAGGGGGCGTTCCTGATTTTCCTTGGAAATTAAAACTGCGACAGGCGGCTGCCGGAGCTGCCCCCTGGGACTCCAGAGCATAGCCCTGCTCCCAACCTGCCCCCTCTTTGCAACCTCCCTGGGACCACTGGGTTTATCTCCAGTTTATAAAGTGACTGCTGAGAGAGGTGGGGGCAACAGCATCTTCTTCCCCCACAAAAGAACGGGGTTTGAATTCCTGTGCCATGGGATTAGAAAAAAAAAAAAATCAAAGCTACGCTCGAAAGAAATAACAATTGCCATTTATTTATACTTAGCAGCGCTCCCTCGTGCAAACCTCAGCCCAAATGCCATTTCCAATAACACAACAAATTTTACAGTCCATAAAACTCTGTGCACCAAGGGGGGGGGGCGGGGAGGAAAAAAGCCCAACACGGAATCGCTTGCTCCTTCCCCGCGCCGCTTCACAGCATCGCTGTTTCCCACCTTGCCAGACCCCGGCCCCGCATCTCCCAGGCTCAGCGAGCCGGGGCCGGTCCCAGGAGCGGGGGTCGAGGCAGCCCCGCAGCCCCAAGGAGGCTTCGGGCTGATTTACCGTGGGAGCGCTCCGTGCCAGCAGATCGCCGTGCCCGCCGTCGCCCCGGTTATCCGTCAAACCAGCAGCTCGCTTTCGGAGTGCTGGTCCCCCGTCAGTCAGGAGTTATAGATCTACCCAGCCAAGTACGCGGGGGAATAATTGTGTGTTTGCTGCTCAGCCCTCTGAAATTCAAGGAGAAAATGAGATTTTGCTTGCTTGCTTTAGATCATGGGGTGTTCTTCCCTGCTGGGCTTATTTCAAAAGCCCCACTCCTCCCGTTCAGCTGCCAAACAAGTGCAGGGAGCTACCGGCGGCGTTACGACCGGCGCCCCTGGGGCTGGGGGATCGGCCCCTCGGCTGGCCGGCCCAGAGAGAAGTGGATTTGCAAAGCCTCACGACTTCACACACGGTTTTAAATAGCGCCTGGGTAAGAAGCACACTCCAGCCGAACGGAGACGCTCCCCTGGCTGCATTTAATCTCATTAACCCAGGAGCTGTTTGTGCGGGTTTGCTCAGCCCTCGCAGCGGAGGGAACGCGGCTGCAGCAGCCGGCAGGGAAGCTGCCTTCAAACACGGCTGAGATCAACCTCTCTGCTTTGACCGCCCCCGAGCAGGCAAACCCCTCCAAAAAAAATAAATTCCCCCAAGCAAACTCCTGTTTCTTTGGAATGAGGCAAGGAGCTCCCAGAAGCGCCGGCCCCTCGAGCAGGCGACGCTCGGCACGGCCAGGCGGCCGCTTCTGCGGAGCCCGAGCACGCAGCCCCCTGCGCCTTCGGGCAAAACACGGCGAAAATTTGCCGGCTCTCCCGCTTGGGAGCCAACCTCCGCTCCTCCTGCAGAAGAGCAGGAGCAAGGAGAAGGGAAGGAGCTGGGAAAGGGGTTTGCTCCCAGAGGAAGGATGGCAAGGGCAGGGGCAGCTCCAGCGCGGCAGAAAGCAGGATTTACAGCCCTCTGCCGCAGCCTTTCGCACCCGTATCGCGCCTCCAGCCAGACCGACTGAACTGAAGTGCTTCTTGGAACGAGCGGCCACCCGAGCCTTATTTACGCCAGGATCTTCCGAGTGACAGCACGAATAAACACCAGCAAAGAGGAGGCGTGCACGACCCCACGGCAGCCTGGCTGGGACAAAGGCACAACCCGCCTCTGCCAGAACTTGCTCGCCCTCCGAAAAAGTTCGCCATCCTCTGTCTCCCCTGGGCCTTCCCTAATGCGACCGTGCAGCTCCCCCACCACCTCCCTTTGGCCCTACCCAGGCTCTGGGCAGATGCCGGGGCTCAGACCCCAAGCCCCTCAGGAGCACTGCGCGACGGAGACGCTTCAAGCCCAGGTCTGGCTCCTCGGTCAGCAAAAGGCAAACCCGGGTGCTTGGTGGCATCCTGCAAGGGCCGAGCGCGGCAGGGACAGGGCAGAGCTCCCTCCGGATCCTGCCGACGCCGAAAAGCAGGCAGGAGCCCTTCGGCTCCTCTCTTGGCCGTGCCGGGGAGGCTAAAGCATCGCAGCCCTTGCAAATGGCTTCTGTGCCGAGCTGTGGGCCTGCAGCTTTTCCTGCCGCTGCCCGATTCCTCCTCCACTCTCTAGATGTCCTTGCTTGCTAAAGAAGACTTTAAAGCAAAAAAGCAAAAAAAAAGAAAAAAACCCAACCCAAACCCAAACTCCATTCCAGATGGTCTGGAGGAAAACTCATGTAATTTGCCAGAAAGCTAGGATTTGGCTTTCTCAGTCCTGAATTTCGAGCTCAGAAAGGTCAGACCTCCCATAGAGACAACTGCAGCGCACTCCACTCTTTTTCTCATCGCTCGATTCACAAGGTTTGCAATTCCAGCTCATTACCCAAACCCAAGACTGCTGCGCTCTTGTCAAATCCACTCCCGGCTCCTGCTTTCTGCCTCTTGTCAAGCCGAGACCACATACGCGGGGCAGGCGGGAGGCCGGGGCTGCGGCAGGGCTCTCCGCAGCAGCTGAATTCCGACCCAGCCTCATGGCCATAGGGTCAGACCCCGTCCTCTCACCGCCCCGGCAAAGGCAGGGGAAGGACAAGGAGAGGCGTCCCACGGAGCGGGTTAGCCAGTGTCTGAATAACGCCAAGATTTTTGGTGCAGAACGTGAGAAAAGAGCAAGTCAGGCGCTCTCTTGAACTTCAGCGGTGCTGGAGGGGGCCCGCTGGGCCACGTCTCGGCCAGCCCAGCCCAGTCCCACCCGTCTGTCTCCAGCAGCTCTGCCCCAGCATCCCCCTTCTCTGCTGTTGGGATCTTCAGGGCATGAACAAACCCGACCCGTTTTGGTCCTTGTAGGAGTTGGTGCTTGCAAGAGCTCCGCTCTGGGGCCACAGCTGGATGGATGGATGCCTTCTCAGCACTCGCTTCTTGAGATTCTGAGTATTTGTCACTTCTTTCCCACCTGGAAATATTCAGGAACCTCCTTTCAGGTGCTCCATCTGCATTCCCAGATCCTCCAGACACTACCGGGGTGGCGACCTGAATCAGAAACAACATCTCACAACCATCAGACGCTCCCGCCGGATGCTTTTGTCGTCTTCTCCCAGAGCTGGGCACCACGAGCACAGCGTACTGGGCGGCCGCTCCGCCAGCTCATTTACTCTGAAGGCAACAGCTCCCACAAAGCGTTTACAACACCCATCCAGCATTTTCTCTGCTCTTAGAATACCAGTAAAGAGCCCTGCTCAGTACAAGACAAGCCATGGGTTCGGCTCGCGCAGCTGCTGCATTGGTTTGTCCTCTTGCACGTCACCATAACCCTGCTGCCTCATCCCCAAGCCCCAAATCAGCCCCGAGAGGCTCTGATCCCAGGGACAGAGAGGTGGGGATGCTACGGGCTGCAGGACCTGCTACTCCAGGGCTGCCCACACCCAAGAAATCGTGCCTGTGTTCCCCGAGTGTCGACGAGGTCGAAGAGCAATCTCCCCGCCGCACCCCACGCCGGGCAGGGCCGGTTTCCCTCTCAACACTTCACGCAAGAGGTGAACGAGAAAAGACCAAAGAGAAACCAAAAGAAACAGCGCAGCCCAGTTCTGAAGCCCGGTTCTGAAGCCGGCGTCACATTTTCCAGGACAGGGCGAAGGCTTAGAAGTGACGCTCGCGCACCGGAGGGAAGCTGCCGGAAGCGGCGCTGGCTGGAAGGAGCCAGCGTTGCGTAGCCCCGGAGCTGCCGACCACGAGCACCTGATGGCAGAGCACCTGATGGGCTCCAGCAGAAAGGCGCGCTGGAAACACGAGGGGTGCTCCTCAGCGGCGTGGCAGAACGCTGGCAGGGTGCCCCGGAGGGTCCTGAGCTCCGGCGTTAAAAGCATTTACGAAAGATTGCAAGGATCTGCTCTGATGGTTCGTCCCGGTGACATACAGGGAAAATCAACTTTTAGAAATCAAAGCCTCATGCGGGAAGCAGATGTGCCAGCAGTGATAAGGCAAAGCAAGAACCCAAATTTCAGCTTTGCGCAGATTAGACATTAAAATGAACTCAGTTATTTCATGCCATATGCAAATCTTTACCAGCTGTCAGCTCTGTAGTCACCAGAGACGAAATGTAATAACTAAACGAGAACAAAAACGCAGCGAGGATCGGGTTCTGCGGAAGCCTGGTTATGAGCAGGCTCCTGCCCCGGGGAGCCCGCTGCCCACGGCTGGCAAGGCACGTGGCCCAAAGGCCAGCAGGAGCCTCAATTAAACGTCTGCAAATAAAGTAACTACAAAAAAATGAGGCTGCTGCTTACTCCTGACATGCAAGGCTTCGCAGGCGAGCTGCCGGTTTGTGCGCGATCTGTCACTAATTTGTAGGGGGACTAATGAGTGACCGAGCCCTCCCGGAGCGGAGGCCAGGTAGCCACCAGGCATCTTCCCAGCCCACAGCTCAACTGGAGAGCAAAGGCCCCCCCCCATCCTCGGGCTGTCTCTGCTGGCCCTGGATACACAACACAGATGTGGCATCAGCCAGGAGCACAGACAAAGGAGGAACATTCCTGTTTCCCAGTAGAGTAAAAAGCCCTGGAACGCTGATCCCCACCAAAGCAGAGAGCAGCACTGCTGGCCGAACCACGGCCCCGTCCCTGGGGGAGCTGCACTCAATTATGACCCAGCCTTGGCCGCTGACCAAAACCTTCAGCAAGCACCAGCTCCACTGAAGGAATTCCACAGACCTCTTCGCTCTTGCCTCGAAGCCATTTGCCCCGTCTGGGAAAAATGGCAATCTTAGAAATGCATCCAAAACGGACAGACCTCTGAGAAAAGGGAAGCACCTCGCTGCTCCGTGGCTCCGCCAGCCAAAGCAATGGATGTGCCAAGCCCTTCGGGACCCAAATTGCACCCCCGCCGCCCACGCTGTGAGCTGGGGTTTAGGCTCGCCCGGCGGTAGCTGATCCTCAGAGCGCAGATGCAATCTGCAGCTTCTGGAGACGGGGGAAAGGCAGGCGGGGAGGGCAGAGCGAGGGAGGGCAGGGAGCCAGAGCCGGCCAGGGGCTGACACCCACCGCTGCGGGGAGCGGGGGGCAGGCAGAGGGGTGCAGGCGTGCCATTCCGGTACCGGAAAGCAGGTAACGAGTTGGCTATGAGACAAGAAACGATACCGAGGGTGCTTCGTCAGATCACAGATCACACAGATCACCAGCGCTGACGGACGAGGCGCACGCCTGCCCTAGCTGCACCATATGCATTTCCACGGCCTCCGCATTGCGTCCCTGGGGAAAGGCGCAGCTCGGCTCTGCTCCACCCGCATCCCGTAGGACAAGGCGGGGATGGAGCCGGCACGGGAGCATCAGCACAGCACGCTCAGCTTTTCCCATCCCTTCACCCAGCCCCGAGTGGAGCCTGCCGCAGCCCACCCCGGCGTCGCCCCTTTGGGGAACGGGCAGCCAGCAGCGAGGGCTCAGGGAGGGATGGGGTGAGCCCAGCGCGGGGCCGGGGCTCTGCTGGCATCGGCAGAGAAGAGCCACAGGTGTACGGTGCAGCGAGGAGCTTCCATGCAACACCCGAGAGCTTGCGAAAGCAGCTCACGGCGCTCGCCCTCCATACCAGCACGGAGAGAGATGTGGAGCTCCTGCTCCAGCCCAGCCTCTTCCCGCTGAAAGCCATAAAGCCCCACAGATTTAAGATTCCATCTCCAAAGTAATTAAATCCAGGCGTACAAAGTGAAATGTTTAACAACTCTGAGCTTTGCGGAGCGCTGGAGGACCCTGATAAAGATGGAGTTACACTGCTGGTAGTAAACAGGGGCTGTTCTCTGCGCTGTTACTGGCAGGGGGGAGAAGGGAGCCCGAGTTTTAATTTGGGGGAATTTCAGAGGACGCATTTTATTTAGCAGCATGCAGGAAAACAGAGTGCCATGGAAAGCTGTGAACCACACACACTCTTTTTTTCCCGTATTTCCAAGAGGGCTCTCGAGTCGGCGCCTGAGCTCTGCTGAGAAGAACACAGATTGCTTTGCAAACCTGCTTCTTCCAGCTCTTTCCTCGCTTGTTTCTGAGTGTAGGTGCTGGGAAAACAGTCTGCTTTGGTTTGTATTTTTAACAGTCAGCACATGTAAAGAGCTGCTTGAATACCCCAGGCTCCAGGAGCCTTTGGAAACTTAGATTCACAGAGAAGCAAAGCCAGAGCGGCCGGCAGTTACAGAGGCCTCTGCTCCAGAGCCCCTGCTTCGCTTCCAGGGATTTAGGAACTTAAATAGCTCTTAAAGACTGCGCTCTGGGAGCACCCTTGCTATCAAACACTGCCCAGGGCAGCCCCAGCTGAGCAGAGACCTTCGCAGGCAGCCTGCACCGGTCAAAAGACTGAAATGTTGGTGATCAGCCCAGGACCAGGACACACTGGCCTCCAGCACCCAGCCTGGACTGGGCTTGCTCGCAGCCCCCCAAGCATCCCCCCACACCCCTGCCATCCCATCCAGCTGCCTCTCCAGCATCCCTGCACTGGCTGCCGTTACCATGGTGACCGAGCATCGTCCCCTCTCCTGGTACCTTTAAGGAAAAATGTCGCCCTGTTCAGCAGTCACCCGTGGCCCTCCGTAGCACACGGCTGTCCCCAGGCCACTCGCAGATTCTGCCTCTCCCCTGGCCGCATCCTGCGCCCAGGGCTCTGGTGGGCAGCAGCAGGACATCCTGGTCCCTCAAGCTGAAGCAGGCAGGACAGGGAGAGCTGCCTGGGAGGAAGCACCGCCAGCCGGCCAACACCGATGGCTCCACTCTCAGCTGCCAGAAGCCTCCTGCAGCTGAACATCACCAAGAAAAAAAAAAATAAATAAAGCAAGAGTAATGAGGACCAAGTCATTCCCAGATCTAAACTGTGTGGGTTTTTAAAGTCAGGACCAAGAAGGGAAGAGCTTGAGGGCATCCGAGACTAGAAGAGGATCCCCTGAGCACAGAGCACCCAAGCATGGTGCCTGTGGCCACCAGGGCCACCACTGCCTGCAGCCAATGGCCCAGACATCCCCCCAAGCACAGGCACAAGCCCCCGGCGGTGCCACCCTCATGCTCCCCACCCACGGGAAGGGCCACCTTCAGCCAAGTCTGTCCTACCACCGCATTAGCGAGGAGAAGTGCCGCCCCCGAGTCCGACAAGCTGTTGCCTTGCCCTCCCAAATCTCAGCGGGACACCCGCTAAGCTCTGACAGCTGTCAGTGCCTTTGCAGGGGGCGAGCCGAGAATCTTACAAGGTAAAATAGCTCCTTTTGTAATCTGCTCCTACAAAACACCTACCCTCTTGCCTGTTTTAGCCTGCCTTGTCCTAGATTATAAGCCCTGGAGACAGCAAGCGTGCAGGGTTTTAACTATTAAGCGATGCATCTTGCAAACGTGTCCCTGCTGCGACACAGACAGCTCTCCACCCTTCTCTGCCAGGCTGCGCAGCGAGCGCTGCCCCGATCTGACTCCTCCTCTGGCACCTGGAAAGGACCAGGAGGTTGTTTGCACCCCAGCGTGGCTACCAGGGAGCTGCTCATCCTCGTGCCGCGTCCTAAGCGGGTTTCCGTGCTCCCCAAAACCCAGTCAGAGACCGATTAAGCTAGGCGCAGCGTGCCAAGAGGATGGACAGCGGGAACACGCGCCTGCATAGACTTTGACGCTAAATCCCTCTTAACAAGCATCGCTTTTGTGCGTTTTTAGCTGAACACCCCCCACACACACTCAGCCAGAGGAGCAGGGAGGTCAAAGCAAGAGATTAGCTAAGCACCTTACCCCAGAAGCCCTCGTTATCCCAGGAGGTCTCCACTACCTCCTGGAATCAATTAAATGGACTGGAGCTGGGGATACCTGGCACTTCACAGGATCAAAACGCAGAGAGGAGAAGGCGGGAGGCAATTCCCCTTCTGGTACTGACATGCAAATCATAGCTGCAGTAGTTCATGGGCTTAATATATTTCCAGATTAGTCAAGTGTATGTGGCAGTTAGTCCCAAATGACTCTTATTACAGAGTCACCATTCCCACCTCGGCTCTGAGGACAGGCTGGAGACGAGCGTGCAGCTACTCGCCTTACTCCTCTCCCAAGCCCCCTCTGAGGCCGGGCTCCCATGGAGTTTGGGGACTGGGAGTAAATGGCTGAGAAGTCCCTGATGAGGGTCAGTGGTAGAGGCAGACTGAGGGCCCTGAGAAACGTCCTCTTCAACCTCGGGATCATGTATGACTGCAGCTTTCTACAGCCCTCAGCTTCTGTAGCGCCAACGTTTCTTACTCCGAGGCAGGACAGCCAGCAAGAACAGGAACTGCCACGAGAAACAATGTTCTCTCCCCCCAAATACGTTGGGTTTTTTCCAAGTTTTCAGCTTTGCTCCCCGTTCTCCACAGCTCCCAGCACCATGACTGAAAACTCTTCACAAGTGCTACAACGGGGAGGCATCCCAAGCGCTGCCATTTCCACCTGGGGACGGTACCAGCCTGTGCCGCCTGCTGTGAATGGTTATTTCTGTGCCCCGCAGCCTTCCAGACCTTCAAACCAGCGCAGCTGATTGAAAAAAACGTGCTGACCACAAGAGCAATAATGAAAGAGCTTTTCTTCCAGGCAGATGGGACTCCTTATTCCCTTCCTCCCTCGAAATCGCATCCCTCATTACGCCCAGACATTGCAGAGCGGCCTTGCTCGGGACCTGCTGGTTGAAACGAGCTTACTGGTCTGATGTCCCAGCTTAGCTGAACCAACGTCGCGCTCAGCTGCAGCACTGCTTTGAAAGTTTTCCTTTTGTCCATTTATTCCCAGTGCCGCAAACCAATCTGTCTGAGCAGCTCGTTCCTCGTTATTCGTTAAGAGAGCCAAAGCAGCCCTCTGTTCCTGCACCCTCTCAGAGCTTTGTTTGAGCTATCTATTCGGTCTTCTGTTTGTGCTTCGCAGTGTTTGCACCGAGAGCTTGAAATTGTTCACTTAGCCTTGAACCCCCCCTCACTCCGTGTCTTTGGTTTGCAGCTAGAAGTAATCACCGCCAGTGCAATCTAGCTCTTGCTTTTTGCTTACCCTTCTATTTTCTCTTTAATTAAAAATCCCTTTGGTCTTTGCACTGCTCACTAGCACTTGGATCCAGGACGTGGTTTCTGTTTGCCTTGCAAACGGCGCAGCAGAGAATGTCAAAACCGTTTTTCACAGCAACCTTGCTTTGACCTGGGTGACAGCTTTACCGCCAGGCATTTGATCTCTTCACTTGCCCATCTGTTCATCGATTAAAACCCCTCACTTCAATAGGCAATGCTGTCTCTGCATCCAGTAGCTTCTCTGGAGAACAAGACCCTCCTACGGGCAAGGAGCCTTTCCCAAGTGCAGCTCCTCAAACAGATCACTGCCTCCTCACTGCCTTGCTTTAACCCAATGACTCAAGGGCAACCAGTAGCCAGCAAGCCCAAGAGCACAGGAAAGAAAAAGAGGTGAAACCCGGGCTGGAGGGGGACAAAGAGAGCCACCAGGCAAGAGCACAGGAAAGAAAAAGAGGTGAAACCCGGGCTGGAGGGGGACAAAGAGAGCCACCAGGCAAGAACACAGGAAAGAAAAAGAGGTGAAACCCGGGCTGGAGGGGGACAAAGAGAAGCCACCAGGCAAGGCTCACGGGGGACGCTGGGCCTGCAGCGTTGCACCTTCAGTTGCCCGGCAGCATGGCCGGACTCGAGACTGGAAGGGGAGGGCAGATAAGTCCTTCATTCTGCAAAGATTTTTTTTTTATATTTTTTCCTTTTAACATATGGCCCAGGAAAGCCAGAAAGAAGCAACGCTAACATTTCTGCCTTATCACATCTTCCAAATTTATGTCAGGTAAGATTATCACAAGGGTCAGCCCAACAGCCACCCTCAGCCACAGCACAGTGCAAGCTTCAGGGAAAGGCAAGGTCTGTGCTGCCAGCCGCCGTCACACCTCATCAGCAATTGATCCCCAAAACCTCCTCAGCACACAGAAAGGCGATTTTTATCCCAGCACAAACAGTTCCAAAAGGAAACCAGAGCCTTACTCAACCTTAAAATATGTTTTTTGTGATCACTGTCTCTAAAAGCAGAAAGCGTAAAGGTCCAGGGGAGAGACTGCAGCACGCTGGGAGGTTTCTACGGAGCAGCGAAATGAGTC
>NW_009258275.1:394369-397440 GCF_000687185.1 Egretta garzetta | reverse complement strand
TTCCACATTTATCAGATTGAGCCTCAAACATTGAGTCATAAGAACCAGCCTCTTGCACGCCTTCTCCACGACACAACCGTAAGGCTTCCAGCGTCCCTCTGCAATGCCGTAACCAGCGGCACCATTTCAAATGCAAATTCCCCCTAGAGGTTAAGGATCCAGACTGGAGCCCTTCGGCACAACCGTGGCTCCAGACAGGTCCAACCATGCCAAGAGCTGCCAGGGAGCCCCAGCAGGCCAACCCAGGGCTACAGCTCCAGCGTTCCACAGTCCTGCTCTGTCCTACCATCTGCGTCGGGATCTCCCTTCGCTATCCCCAACAAAATCATAAATAATTGCGATATAAGATATACTGGCAATGGCAACCCTCAAGCTGGCCTGGATCCGTGCCAGGGAAGAGCTGTAGAAATGCCACGTATCAGCAGTACTGCTGGCATCCCTGAGGGACAGCGTGGCATCACGGGCTTCCGAGCTCAGCAGTCACAAAGAAGTACGGCTCCAAGGCTACCAAGAAGCGTCAAAGCTGGGATGAGACACCAGCCATTCCTGGTTATCAGTGTTGTTCTCCTCTGCTGGATCAGATTTAATTGGTGAACAGATCCTAAGTGTGCTTCTTGCCATTTTTAAAAGGCAAATGCATCACCGCTCTATAATTATTCCATAATTAGGCTTGGGTGCCATATCACTGGCACTGAGGAAAATACACATTTCTGTCGAAGCTTCCTCTTGAAGGGCAGATAGATTTGCTCATCCTTCAAATGCTAATTATCCCCCAAACTTATCTTTCAGCATTAACGGGCTCTGGCAGGCTCCAAATGGCTGGAGGACATGGTAATTTTGTGCTGCAGGGATTGCCTTGGGCTCCATTTGCTGCCGAGTGGTCTCAGAGCCAAGGTGCTGTCAGTCTCGTTTTAGGAACGCTGGTTGAACTGAGTTTATCAAGCTGCTTTTGTCAATCCCGGTAAAATCAATAAACATCTGAGAGCGCCCCAGCACCAAGAACGTGGTTACCACCTTTCCCACCGAAAATGAGCAAGAAAAGCAAGACCAACTCTAGAAACCGCCATGTAATGCAACATCATTTGCAGAGGAAGCAGAACGGCATAGGAGCACCACAAAGCTAACCTGGACGGGGTTATGGGGCAGCACGCCCCATACTACACGCTTATTTAAGTGCTAGCAGTGCGTTCCTCACTCATTCTGGCACAAGGGTAGCTTGCCTGCATCGTTGGATGTCCCCCGTGCAAAGAGACCACCAAACCAGCAGTTCCTCTGAAAGTTTTGGTTCAAGACAGTCTTTGGGAAAGGGGATCCTTGCCACATTCCCAACGGGCTTGAGGGAAATGCAAGGCTGCGAGGAACAGCATCCAAGGAGAGAACGCTGCACTTGTGCTCAAAACATCAGGAGGGATCTCGGAGCTGGCTCCTCTCTGGGGCTTCGCACAGGCAGGCGTTAGGGCACATCTTGGGCCCGACCTCCTCTTCCTGCCTGCAGTACTTGCCTGTCTTGAACTTCACGTTTAAAAAAATGTGTTCATTTTATTAAAATAATAAAAATTTGCTCCTTTTTCTTCTGAAGTTCTTGCCAACAAACCCAATCCAGTATGACGAGCAAGTTTTAGATGCATTCCTTACTCCTTCACTCCAGCCTGTGCTATACAGTAAGGAAAGTCACGAGGATGGAAGCAGTCTGTTTGCAGCGGTGTCCAGCGACAGGACTAGGGGCAATGGGCTCAAACTGAAACATCAGAGGTTTCAGTTGAATATGTGGAAAAACTTCTTTACTCTAAGGGTGACAGAGCACTGGAACAGGCTGCCCAGGGGGGTTGTGGAGTCTCCTTCTCTGGAGATATTCAAAGCCCGCCTGGATGAAGTCCTGTGCAGAATGCTCTAGGAGAGCCTGCTTTAGCAGGGGGGTTGGACTAGATGATCTCCCGAGGTCCCTTCCAACCCTTGCCATTCTGTGATTCTGTGAAACCACCCCCCGAAATACCCTACAGGGAGAGGAGCCAACACAGCTGAAGGACGCAGTTAAAGCCTGTGCTGCAGGGAAGCACGGCGGGTGCCGTCTGCAGAGAAGCGATCCAGGCCCATCTTCCCGAGCATTCCTCTGGGCACATCACACAGGAGAGCTCCAAACCCTGACAACGCAGGAGCTGTATTCACCGTACCTGCTTTTTCACTATTGTCAGCTACAAAAAAGAAAAAAAAAAAAATTTAAATTGCTACAATTTATTTCAGACAAACCAGGTTATTTTTCCCCACCAGGGATGATTTGCTGTGTCAGCATCTGCTAGAAAACTGTCTTTATCTTGCTAGATACTAAAACCTGAGGGAGTTACTTGCAATTCCCTAACACATTTTTTTTTCCCCCCTCAGCTTTTGTCAAATCTCTCCCCATTTCTGGTCTTTAGCGGAGGAAGGGGCTAGCACAGCACCAAGGTACGCTCCTCAGAGACACGCTCTGCTGCCTTAAGGCAATTAAAAACAACAAAAAAAAAGTGTCTTTTTCCAGAAAGGCAAGGAATAGGTGACAAGAACACTTCTATCAAACAGAAAAGTGGGCTTTTACCATGCAAATACACGACCTGTGAGCACTGAGGGCCATTTGCTGCTCCCCCCACACCACCTCCCCCCAACAGAGCCCTGCTGGTGGAAGCTCCTGGCCATCCCCAGCCCCTCCACAGGGAAGGCTGCACCAGCCAGGCAGCTGCCATCCCCCGGCCCGGCGCCCTCAAGAGCCTAAGCCTGAGCCTACTCCCCACTAGGCCGCGGCCGTCGCATAGCAACTGGGACGGGCGCCCACTTCGCTATTTAAGGCCTAGGAGTCCGCCCCCCTTCCATCTTCCATTTTCATTGGCTCTTCCTATGATTGGCGTGAGCGTTCACCAGTTCTCACCCTCCACGCTCCTCTCCCGCGCCGGGGGCGTGGCACACCCGGAAGACGCCACAGGAAGCCGGGGGCAGGAAGGCGGGGCGGAACGCAAGGGGGAAGAATCCGCTGCGAACGCCAATAGGAAAGGAGAAGAGGGGCGGCTTAGCCAATGGGAGGGCGCAGAGGGCGGGGCCCT
>NW_009258275.1:372317-394180 GCF_000687185.1 Egretta garzetta | reverse complement strand
CACCGCTGCTGTCGCCTGAGCGCCTGGTGGGTGCCATGAGGACGGGTGTGGGGCGCCCCGCGCCCCCTGCCCTGATGTGCTTAGAGGGGGCAGGGAAAGGTGGGTGCTTGGGATAACCCCTCACAGCCCTGCCTGAAACCCAGAGCGTACCTTGAGTCCGCTTGGGCACCTCCAGCGCCTGCCCCGTGGTGTGGAGCTCGGGCTAAAGCCGTCTCTGTTCCCAGGTGGGAGCAGCGGGAAAGGAGATGTCCCTCGCCTCTGCGCTGGAAGCAGGATGAACCTCGTGTCTATGGCGACAGATGCCGAGCTGAAATGGATAACCCTGTGGGTCCGCGTCAGGTGGGCGGCCGTGCTCGTCCTCCTCCTGGGCTCGCTGGTGATGCTGCTGCTCCCGCTGGCTGCTGTGGAAGACCAGTGCCACGCAGTGCTCAAAGGACTCTCCTTCCTGAAAAGTAAACTGGGCACGGGTTCCTCGGGGGTCACCAGATACACCGGACAAACAACCGGACTGAGCGTGACCTCCAAGGGGCTGGAGCTGCTGGTGCTGAAAGGCAAAGCCTCCCCAGGTAAGGGTGTCCCCTCGGCGGGTGCAGGGCAACAGCTACATCGCTTTATAACAACAACCCGCAGCTGCAGACCTGCACCCCCCTACCTGTTGATCTCCTGAACCCCGTAATGGTGACAAACTCTCACTGCCCAACTGCAAATTAACGTCAGCTGTAAACGACCTGGAGGTCGGACATGCCATGGCCAGCCCGGCTGCCCGCAGCAGCCCGACTGCATTCCATCGCCCTGCGCCGCAGAAGGGCGATGCGCTGGCGTTCTCTCAGCGCCGCTTTGTCTCTCGGCAGTTTTTCCTCATACTTTTGGTATAAGTAGGTTCTGTCGAGGTAAACCCAATACAGAGTAGTGTTTTAATACACAGTAACCCGGGATACGCGGCATTAATCCTGAAATCCAGGGTGTCATAGAAGAGCCTTTCTGGCAATGACAGGCTGCGGTCGTTGCCTTTATTGGCCAGAATAGTAATCTGGAAAACATTCAAAGGAATCATTACAATTCCAACACTCTAGCTTTGCTTGCATTAAAGGTATTGTTGCTGAGAAGATGTTTGATAGTTCAGTGAAAAAACGGATAGAAAGGCTGTTAGCAGGCTGTGCTTCTAGCAAGAGAGCTGGCATTATTGCCAGGAGAATGTATTTAAGACTCTGTGTCCTCCCACGCAAAGCAGCCTGGTGGCCAAAGCAAGTTTTGCCAGGATGGCTACAGGCCTGTAGCCAGTTTGAGCCATGCTGCTCACAGATCCCGCCTCGCCACGCTTCCTGCCAGGAGCAGCTCTGCTGCCGGGGACTTGGCCTGCAAATGTGGCATAAGCCTCTGCGCTCACGGCCCGGCAAAGGCTGGAATATGAGTTCTCCGTTAGGTTCTTACAGAGTGGCTTTATTTAGTTGTTCTATCAGTGGACAGTGACTGTCCCCAGAGGTTTTCAGTAAAACCCACTACCCTGTTACCTGTTGCTGTTGCATTTCAGAAGTGAAGCTAGAAGCCAAAGCGGCTCTGAATCAAGCCCTCGAAATGAAGCGCCAAGGGAAGCGGGAGAAAGCCCACAAACTCTTTGTGTACGCCCTCAAAATGGACCCCGATTACGTGGATGCCCTGAATGAATTTGGTATCTTTTCTGAAGAGGAAAAAGACATTCTTCAGGCCGACTACTTGTACTCCAAAGCACTAACCATTTCCCCCTGCAATGAGAAGGCTTTGATCAATCGGGACCGGACGCTGCCTTTAGTTGAAGAGATAGATCAGAGGTATTTCAGCATTATTGACAGCAAGGTTAAAAAAGTGATGGCGATCCCCAAAGGCAATTCTGCCCTGCGCCGCGTGATGGAGGAGTCCTATTATCACCACATCTACCACACGGTTGCTATTGAAGGAAACACTCTGACGCTGTCAGAAATACGACACATCATTGAGACCAGATACGCTGTCCCTGGAAAAAGCTTAGTGGAACAGAATGAGGTGATTGGCATGCACGCGGCCTTGAAATACGTCAATACCACGCTGGTATCGCGGATTGGCTCCGTAACCATCAGTGACATCTTGGAGATACACCGGCGAGTGCTGGGCTACGCCGACCCGGTGGAGGCAGGGCGGTTCAGGACTACTCAGGTGTTTGTAGGACATCACATACCACCGTATCCCCAGGACGTCCAGAAACAGATGCAGGAGTTTGTGCAGTGGATTAACTCGGAGGATGCCATGAGCTTGCACCCTGTGGAATTTGCTGCCTTAGCCCACTACAAGTTGGTTTACATCCACCCATTTGTAGATGGCAACGGAAGGACCTCGCGCCTGTTAATGAACCTCATACTAATGCAGGCAGGCTACCCGCCCATCACGATCCGCAAGGAGCAACGGGCCGAGTATTACCACGTCTTAGAAGTAGCCAACGAGGGCGACGTGAGGCCTTTCATACGCTTTATCGCCAAGTGTACCGAGACAACTCTGGACATGCTGCTCATTGCCACCACAGAATACTCCGTGGGCTTACCTGAAGCAGACGGCAGCGCTGCTGGGTGCAAACAAACTATCCCTGTCAAGACTTGAGGGTTGTGGACATTCAGGAGCCAATAAACACGTGGGAGAACAGACCGGCAAGCCACTCAGTATTCCTTTTTTTTTCCTGCTGGGAAATAACTCAACAGGAGGTGTCACTCTTTAGCATTTCATTTATTTAAAGTGTCTTACATTTGATTAAATTAATATAACTTATTTATATACATTATGCCAAGCTGAAGTGTGAACTGCTGCTGTTGACTGTGCACTATAACTTGCTTGTGCTACTGGAAGGAGGTGGGGAGAGGTGTCAGAGGGGCTCAAGAATTTAATTTCTCCTTAATTTTAAGCGTTGAGAAGCTGCTTCAATCACAGCCCTTCACCTGTCAGGCAGCTGCATTGTCTTACCCTGTCACAGAGCTGCTAGGCAAGACAAAGTCTTAACTGAGTTGTTGTTGCTTTTGTGCTACCTCTTCCCCATGGCTCAAAAAACCCCCAAACCAACCCCAGAACACAACCCCTGTAGCAACAGTGCTCTCCCTGCTGTGTTAATCAGACTCTGCCCTGTCAGTCATACAAGTCTGACAGTACTGATCAGGAGGGATCTAAACTCCAGCTCAGCAGAGGCATCTCTCCCCTCCCATTGCTGTTTTCAGTAGCACTTTGCATGTTTGCTTTCGGTCGCCCTTCCCAGGGTGACTTTTGTACAACAAGGGGGAAGTATTTGGTTTAAGATTACAGACGATGTGACTGGAACAAGAGAAGGAATGCTCTCTGATTTATTTCACCCAACTGCGAGGTGCTTTTGCTACACTTCAGAGAGGAAGAATACTCAGTGCTGAGGCCCTGCCTCAACAAGTAGGATCCCTGGGAAACCACGAGCATCCTCGTGCGTTTCAGTTCAGGGTTTGAAAAGGGCTCGCAGAGCTGCGGGTAGAAAAATTATTGTACATAACCATGGGGCAGCCTTTATCAGTTGTGCCAATTTGGTAAGAATGTGTATAGCACATCTGCCCCAAAACTGAAGTTTCTTCAATCTGCACAAGTGAACTTTTCACAATTATTACCAGGTCATGTTATTGCTGTGGTAAATGCATTGAGAATCATGCGAGGCCTCTGTGCTGCAGTGGCAGTTGGCATGGAACCCAGAAGCTGCTGTGCAATTAAAAGCAGCATTCCCTTATCTTTGCTTTTGAGGTAAAAGGAATAGCTGCCTACACCCCTGCCTGCCAGCTGTGCAACAGCACAACTGACCCCAACACCTCTAAGCTTGGAAAGCTTTGATTCAGCGCAGTCTAGAGCGCTGCTAAGCTCAAACCCTTTGCAAAACAGCATAAGCTGTTAGTCTGTCCCAGGCCAGTGTTAAATTTTCTTCCCTTCTAACTCTCCCTTACCTGCAAGGTAGTTAGGACGTGTTTTACGCAAGCAGATAGGAAAAGAGGGGCAGGTATCTATATACTACAGCACCACTCCATGCTTATGTACTGACTCCTGCTGACAGAAAAAGAAAACAGTAAGTAAGGAAAGGTTGTTCTATCCTTACGAAGCATGCTTATTTTTTCTAGTGCAAGGCAAGTATAAAGAAAATCTGCACTTTAGAGCTGGGGGGGAAAATGTTATTTTAGTAACAAATTAATAAACTATTTTAATATTAAAAGTCTTTGTTTGGAATAGGCTGTTCTCAAAATGCTTTTCTGCTGCAGAGAACTAAGCAGCGGGCACAGCTCAGCGCGTGGAGCAGCAAGTTACATGGTACAGGGCCTGGCTTCCACAACTGCGTACAGCCGTACCGCAGCACGGGGTGTTACAGGGGGCTACAGAGCAGCAAGTCCAACCCCAGCAGCCAAAGGAAACTTAAATCATGGCTAGCACTTGCACGCCTACCTGCCTGCCAGCCGGGGAAAGGTTTTTTGGCATTCCCACCCCTCAAATCGCAGCTTCATAGCCGAAGCGTTATTAGAACATGTCTAAGCTGATTTTGAGGCACAATCCCATCATATCGTCGGTACAGCGCCGGAGGCTGCGCGCCACGCTGCGACCAAGCACCGACAGAACTCTGGCCCTTGCTGCATCACCACAACCACCGTTGTTAGGGGGTTCAAAGCTACTGAAGCATCTCCTCCTTTCAAAGTAAAGCCAAGTCAAATCAGCACAGAACGTAAGCACTGAAAGTTGTGTTTATTTGCAGCAGTGCTTGCGTTGTACAAGTGAACTTGGTACTGGGGTCCCCCCTCACATTCAGACCCTGCCTGTGTCGACTTCCAGCATTAGCAGCAGTTTCAGTTGACAAGAGTTAATATTTCTATCCAAGATCACGTACCAGATTATTTTAAAGTCCGAGGTGATTACTGAAGTGGTTTCAGGATACTCATACTAGACGGAATGAGCTACTTAAAGGTAGTTAAGTGACACTATATCTCAGTGCACCCGAGAGGCGAGGTACATCAGTATTACCCAGCTGCCATAGGATAAGTGCAATTCCAACACCCACGTTTAAACAAAAAGCAACGGGATTTATAGAAAACCTTTGAGAACTTGAGTTTAATAAACCAAGAAACGTCAGCTTGCACCTCACATTTGTACAAAACCATACAGAAACCACCTGCAAAAGACATATGAGCTAGCTAGCAAAAACAACCAAAAAAAAAAATGGTCCTCAGCAACAGCATGTACAGCTTTTATGGGAAACAAAAATGACCACATCTAAGTATTATCTCGTGACACTTAAAAATAATAATTCAAATGTCTTTTACAAATACACAATATAAAAAACAGGTCAACTTGAACAGAACATTAACTGAATACATATATATGTATCTACATATACACACATATGTATAGAAACTCTCCCAATACTAAAATAGGCCATTGTGGTGAAGTTACTAGCATCTGCCGTTTAACTCTTAATGGAAGGGGATGAATGTCCCTGTGTGTGTGAGTGTTTGGGTGTAAAATGGGTTCGTCGTCAGAGAGAATGACTGCAATCACAATCTGAACTGACCAGTGGAGCTTGACAAGGTCATCACTAGGCTTTCACATTGCATCTCATTCGTTAATGAAAGAGAAAGATTTGTAAAGTATTCATAAAACTCGATGTGGCATCCAACCTGTACAGGAAATATTTCCCCGCTCGTTACCCTCAATATGAGGAATCATATAACGCCATTTTACCAGAACATAGTATAACTCTCTGCTCTTCGAAACAGAGGAAGAAACTGGATTTGTACCATCCTACACTGATCTCGATGAATGCAATAGTCCAGAACAGTATTTACACGTGATTGTGACTGGCGTTCTCTCCCTGCTAGCATAAGGACACAACATGGCTTCCATAAAGGCATTTCACATTTTACCAGACCTGCTGATTGCAGACTTTTTGCTCACTTTTTCAGTAGCATCTTGGCAAAATCAGCATTGGACATCTTTTTAGGCTCCTCCGGGGGTTCGGATGAAGGTGCTGGTGAGTTCTGGACCATCCCGTTCTCAGCCTTAGCCACAGGATTATTACTCTGGCGCTGTAACGCACGAGGCATCATGGAAAGCTGCGTTCTTCCCTTCCCTCGCCTGGAGAACAGAAAGTGACATTTAAAACTATCCCAGCGCTCTTTGAACATTCTGGTTTAGCTTGGGGAAACAGAAAGGACTTTGTTCGCTATGAGGAATGCTCATTTAAATATTATTCCTGTCATTTGTTTCAGTAGTAAGTAGTGCAAAGCTTTCAATGGGTGCCCTTTGAAACTGTATACCTAAGTCCTGGCAGAGAACAACTGCCCAACAGTCCCCAGAAATGGAAGCTCCGGGTTTAGCTACAAGGGCATGTACAATACAATGCCAAAGCAATGCAAAGCAGCAGGAGCACTCCGAAAGATGAAAGAGCAACCTTAATGCTCACTGTGATCAGCAGCTAGTTCCCCAGAACGAGCGGATATGGAAGTTAGTGCGCGGGTGCTAACATCAGATCCAACGGGACGTCGAACACCCGATCCTCTCGGTCCCTACTGTTTCTATCAGTAAAGAAAAGTCTGCTCTTCCTCATCAACCCAGCAACCCAAATTTTTACGGTCCAGCACCTTTTAAACCTTCTCTCATATCCTAGATAAGACTCCTACACTGTAGCATATGAAGAAACCCAGTATTTTCTTTTTAAGCGTTGCCAAGCAGTCTGCCTCACTGGTACTTACGCTCCATAAACCTGTCGTGGTACTGCAAATTGCGAGGCTCTGCCTGCCTCAGGCTTGTCCGGCAGCTTTCGGAGAGGTGGGTTACTGATCGCCACCTTGATGACGTGTTCCTTAACCGTCAGGCCATCCATTTTCAGCACAGCCTGCGAGGCCTGAGCTTCGTTTTCATATTCCACATAGGCCAGGCCCTAAGGAAGGAAAAGAGGTAACCCACATCAGTTTTAGTGCTTCTTTCTCTGCGTGGCAACTTTTGCTAATCATTTGGCCAACTCGTAACAAAAGCGTACAGAAAGCGGACCTAAACATGGCTAAGAGCCTCAGTATTCTTTAGCTAAAAAAAAAAATTCTTATCTACATAAATCTACAACCTGCATTTCTTGACTCTCATTCACAATGCCCTAATTTGTGGAAGGGGTATTTAAAAAAAAAAAAAAGTAAACCAAGATCCCAGTAAAGTAAATATCATGAAGTACTGTATCAGTGATCAGTCTTCAGTTCTAAATTTATATTATACATATATCCAGGCTGAATCCGGTATTGGACAGATTTGGTTTCATAGTAGAAAAGATAAATCCACCTGTGGAGCTAGAACAGAAAGATCCACACAAACTCTCCTGTGATTCTTCACTAAGCTACAACTCATACCCAAGGAACTGAGTCCTCTAACAGAGGGCCCTCACAGCCACCTTGGTTTGAAGAGCAGTAAACCCCATCTTAAGCAGCTCTGACAGAACTGACAGGCACCATCTCTACAGCGACTGCATTGCTGCCCTGGGAACAGGGACTGGCGACAAAAGCATCCTTTGCAGGAATTGAATCCGCGCTGACTTCATGAAGTAACAGCCGCTACCCGCGTGGCAACCAGCTGCTGCTGGTGCACCGGCAGTCACGGGGTCTCGTTTCCAGTAAGGGGACAAAAGGGGCACCCCCCAGCATCTGCTACGGCAGGCTCCTGCAGCAAGCACACCAGTTGGGAGGCATCACCTCCCAGTTCCATCATTCTTATTCCTCTAAAAGCCATTCAAACCCTGAAGCTGTATTTTTGGATTATCCAGTTTCACAGGGAAGATATCAGATTTTGTCTAAACATTCATAGTATGTTTATTTGTGGTTTAGACAGAATGCCAGCTCAAACTAAGCTGAGGACATGGCTTGCAAGACTTGGGGTACACATGGAGAGCACTCGTTACGAGGTATGCATGCAACAGGAGCTGCACTTGAGAGACTGCCAAGAGCTAGAAAATACATTTTAAAAATACATGCGGATCAGCACCAGGATGGCAACTGCTGGAAGTGCCCAACATGAAGACATGGCCGAGGGGTCAGGTAGAATTTTGGCAGAGCAGCAGCTCATTTAGGGTCCCTTATTTAACAAGGAGTCCTTTATTCCAGGATGGAAATAATGAGCCTCGTCAGAGAGAGGTGGCCCATTTCTCCCTGGCAAATCCATTCCTGCAGCAGGTGTTATGAACAATAGCCTCAAGGAAGTATAGAAAGGGAGGGGGGGGAAGCAGTTATGCCAGGTGAACCCCATCTAGTCAGTTACTTTAAAAACAAATGTTCTTTGCAGGCTTACTAATGCCTATTTTACCATATTAAAAGTGCTGTAAACATCTTCCCCTCCATCCCATTTATATCACACATTCGTCTTGTGGAATTTAAGAAGTATTTTGGAAAAATTCCTCTTCTCCCCCTACTTCTTATTTGTTGGCAGAAAAGCACACTGGGCTGTATAGATCCAAGTATTTCTACAAGTTTTAATGCAAAGCCAGGTTGGCAATTTTTAAATACAAAGCTTACTTTTTGTACCCAAGCCTCATGAAGAGCTTCCTTTTGAAGGATTTCTTAAAATTAGAAGTGCATTAAGGATGCCTACCTTGGGTTTTCCAGCTCGGTTGGTGACGAGCCGAATGTCTTTCACGTTCCCATGTGCTTTACACACATCTTCCAGCTCTTCCTTAGTGCAGGAAAATGGCAAACCAGATATAAACAATTTATGTTTCTCCAATGTAGTACTATACCTGAACACCTGAAAAAATGAAAAGGCTGTTAGATACCAAACCAGTCAGAGACTCCAAGGATTTCCACCTATTATGCCTCCAAAAGCTTATCAGAGTACTTCAGATTTGTGCAATACAGAAATACCTGCAAGTCATGAGTAGTGGCTTGAAAGATATTTGCATATAAAACACACAGACACACACTAAGGACTTGCAAGTAATTCTAAGAACGGAGACACTTCCGAACACCGACATCTCCTTCACGGTGAGAAGGGCCACTGATAACGTCCTCCTGCTCCGTTGTCACTATCTGAACCATAAAGTTTTTCTGTACAATAACTCCATAATGCAGAAAGCCATACAACTGGTATCTAGTACAGACCATTAAAAGAACCAGTGGGTTGTGTAACAAATGCCCACAGCTGTACAACTCAACCAAACAAGACACCTCACACCATTAACAACCTGCTCAGATTGGCTTACTCGAGATTTGCAGAAATCTGCTGTCAATCCTGGTTTATGGCAAAGAAACGCAAGATGCCAGAACTCCCAGGAAAGAGTTTTACTGCTAAGACATATCGTTACCATTCCAAACTAGCACATCGTTAACTCGTTAGATGCAAGCCCTCTGGAAGCAAGATATCCTGCTAGCTTTCCTATGTAGTCCCACTGTTCAACCTATCACTCAAAAGAATAAAAGTTTACCTTAAAGTCTGGATTCTTGTTCTTGTCAACACATGGAGAAACAAACATTGGCCTTCCCTCCACAACTTTACGATCCAAGCCAAGAGCTTGGAGAGCAGATTTTTCTTCCTTGAATTCTACATAGCAGTAGCCCCGGAAAGTCCCCTTGTTGCTGAATACTGGACGGATTTCTGCTACTTCCCCACAGCTCTCAAAGAGCTCTTTCAGTTTCACTTCGGGCTCTGCCATGTTGTAGGAAAGGTTGCTGACAAAGACTGTGACGCTATCTTTACTGCTGTCATGTAAAACTTTGGGGACGTCTTTTCGACTGGTAGATGCCTTTTCCTTTTGGTTTGCTGGGCGATCTGGCTTTTCAGGTCCACTTCTTCCAAACAGCCCAGTTTCTACCTCCATGTCTTCTTCAAGAAGTACACCATCGCCATCTCCCTTGTGTCTCTTGCTGGGCTGCTCTGTTGATTAATGAAATTGAAAGCCTTACTAGAAAAAATGACACCATTTCCTTCACCATTGAAATTAAGCTGCCCTCCATTACCGCTAGGGAGTTTGGAAACAGCATGTGAAACCACAAACACAATGACAGGTCTTAGAGACACAAAATAAAAATCTCCCTCAGGTTTTTAGGAATGAGTAACAGATTATTTGACCAAGACATTTAGATGAAAGCGACAGGGATATTTTTCCCCCTTTTCTGTCAGTTACAACTACCAATTCATGTTCTTTCTCTTTGTCTAATGGGATTATTTTTTTTTTTTTAATTTATTTAAGAAACAAACACAGAAATGTAAAAGCTCTCAGAACTCCCAGGGCAGCAATCTATTAAAATCTTCTGCCACCACCTTCCAAGAGATTGCTACAATACTGAATAACCCGATTTAGACATATGCCTCAGTGCCATCTGATGAGTCAAGAAAGTGACTTTTATTTTTAAACACAGAAGAAAAATAAAATCGTTATTTCTCTGCATTAATAAAAACCTAAAAAAACCCTATAGAAGCTCTTATAAACATATACTTCTGGTGATCAAAACCCATTTAGTCTTGCTTGTGTTTCGCTACTGCAAAGATCTCCTAGGAGAAAGAGACCCTGAGGAGACAGCAGCTCTGAAGACACCAGCGATGGCAATTCCTCATCTGCCTCTAACTGAAGGGAGGCAACTGATAACCCTGTCGCCAGAGGTCTGAACTTTCAGGTTTGTTGTGTTTTGGGTTGGTTTTTTGGGTTTTTTTTTTGGAGGGGGGGGGAGGGGGTTGGGGTTTGTTTTATTCTCCTTTACCTTCTTCTTCTTGTCCCCATTCACCCTCATCATCATCGTCTGCTTTGCGCTTGTCTCCAATCCTGGTTTTTTTAGCCTTTTTGGAAGCTTTCTTTTCTGCCCGAGCCTGCTTTCGTTGTTCAGCTTTCTCCTCCTCTTGCTTTGCCAGAGCAGCTTCTTTCTCAGCAGCCTACAAATACAGAAGATTATTTTTTTTTTCTAGCGACTGCAGATTGCAGAGCATTCTTACATGCTATTTTCTAGAGTGCTGAGCCTGGAGGGCTTTCTCCTAAGCTCCCCGAAACACAGGGCTAATGGAGTCATCATTTAAAGCACATCTCCATTGTTTGCTCTTACAGCTTTCCTGGAGTGAATGTTACTCTTGTATCCATCCAAAGGTTAAAAGGTAAAAGATAAAAAGCATCAAAAGACATTAGTTTTAAACTAAAATCAATAGTTCTGAGGGTTTAAGACAATTCAGGCTTGTCTATGGGAACCAACATTAGAAATCTGACATTCAGACAAGCATGACCTCAATATAGGTATTTCCTACAAACTGCTGAGGTAGTTCACGGAGAGTTCTGACCTTTGCTCTTTGCTCATTAACTCGAGCCAATCTGTTCTCTGTTTTTTGAACAGCTGCATCCCAGTCTTCCAATGTTCCTAAAGGATAAAAGAGAAACCTTGTATTTAGCTCTCCCGTAATTTGAAAATAACAATTGTGGAAAAATAAGAGTCAACGAGTTCATGGAACTTGCTCTTAATATTAACCACTACACATGAAAATTCTAAATATAGTGAGTAGCCTTTAAAGAAGAAGAAAACAAAAACCAAGCAGGGCAGAAACCTCTCATTTATAATACGACACTCCAAAAAGGCATGGAAAAACACAGTAATTTCAGCAGGCTCCAAGTCAGGCCAGAAAAGAAGAAAAAAGAAGAGCCTCTTATGTGTCCTAAAGTAGTAAAAAGAAAATAAGCCTTCACCAGAATACAAAACACTAGATCAAAATTCACTCTGTATCATTGTACGCTAACTAGACTGGGTAAAATGAGACGAGGTGCAGTTAGTTACCTTCTATTCTCTCCAGCGTGAGCAGCACCTCGCAGACGTGCTCTGGGTAGTCACTCGTGCATTGCACAGCTCGATGCAAAGCCTTCCTGCAGTGCTGGGTATCACCGTGAGCTCTGCAGGATGGAAACCGTGGCGGTAAGGAACCAATCCTCCGCAAGACGACAGGGCACTTAACTAGATTCTACGCAAACATTTTCCTCTCTTCCCCAGCAAACTTGCACTACACATGGTTGCTGTAATACTTCTGAAATATACTCCACAGGTGCTGTAAGAACCTCAAAAGCGTATCATAAACCTATATAAAGCATACCCATGCTAAGCATCTAAGTCTTGTCTCCCACAAATGAGAAAACTAGAAACTCTTCCAACCAGCCAGGCTCTTACCTCTCCAGGTTATAATACTCCAGCCACATGTTCGCGTATTTGGCGTTCCCTTTAGTCATGATGTTGTCCCAGAGTTCTCTGGCTTTCTGCATGTTGTTGCATAAGCGGGCCTGAAACACAGCATTCAGAGCACTCAGTATCATTTAGGATTCTTTGTTCAACACCATTATCCCCAGCCTCCCCTCCAGCCCCCAAAGCAAGAAAGCCCCACAGATGACGCACACAGACCCAGGAAGATACATCTGCTCCTTAGAGGGCTCAAAGTGAACACCGAATGCAATTATACCACTGAATAATTCTTCCCTGCCCACCTGTTGCACCAATCTTGGTTTCTGGCTCCCACTTACATTTAATTTTTTTTCAGGAGGGTTACAATACCCAAGACTTTGAGCAGCCACCCCATGCCTTACGCCCAGAGAAATTATAGCACAAAATTAACATGACTTATCCTGACTTGTATGAGCCTGTGGCAAAGGAAGGAAAATAAATATCCGCTCACAGGCAATGACTGCACCAGCACACTGATACCTGCACTAGTTTGAAACTAGTTAGCGTAGCAGCGCTGAATTAAGTGGGATTCAAGGCAGTTTACAGACTTGGTGTTCAGTTCCAAGCCACTGCGGCTAGCCTGCCAACCAAGTTAGTCACGGACCTCTGTACCATACCACGGTCACAGCGGTATAAACAGGCCAACAGTCCTGACAACTTTCTCAAAGAGAACAGTGTTTCTTTCCTGGGATGTCCTGCTTCAAGCCTGAAGCTACACTGTGTGCTTGACCAGTCCACAGGAGCGGGAGAAGGAAGATTTACTCACTGACATTACCCAGACAAAACACCAAAGTACAAGAGCATTGCATTTTGCAGTCGGAATGTTAAAATGAGCTATTTCCTCCAGTCTGGTAACTTAAATACAGCAGATAAGAGACATCACCTCAACTCTTGCCCAGTTCTGCATGATGGTGCAGGATGGATCCCCGCTTTCACTGAATCCTGGGAATAAAAATAAGTACTGTTTGTGAATGGCTCTTTGGAAATAAAGTGTTTATAAACAAGTCCTACATTGTAGATGAAATGTTTATCTGTAGCTTTCTTAAAACATTCCAGACACTTGAAAACAAGTTAAATACTGTGTGGAGAACTAGTCCTATAAAAATTATTTGGAACAAGAGAAAACAATATGTTGGATGATTTAACTTACGCTCTTCTACTTCTTGTTTCAAGTACTCCACAGCACGTGCAAAGGCAGACCGCAGCTCTTCTAGTTCTTTACTCGAGTCTTTAGAAAAAAGAAAGAATTGCCTTAAAGTAACAACTTCATTTTCATCTCCCATCACTAAAACCTCTTCCCTCACACCCACAATGATTTTACTGCGGGCGGGGGGAGCCAAAGTTTATTATTTCAGTCAAACTCACTACATGCATAATGAAAAAAACACATCAAGTAACTAAAATGTAAGGCAGGGCATTTTTACAACAGCACAATCTATTCTGTCAGCAAGGAGCTGCTTTAAACGAACTAAGTTGATGTATTTTATAGACACTAACTGGCCAGAAAGCAATTTTTGTGAAAGACGTGAAACCACTATTAAATTTTTTATGGAAGTAATACCACTGTTTCAGAGAGGTACATAAAAAAACCAGTTTAAGTATTTTTTCGTACATGTATCACATATACCTTGTGTAAAATCCACCCTCCTTCTCAGGTAATCAAGATACGCCTGCCAGATTTCTACGTAGTCCGTTGCCTGAATAAAACCTGCATTCAGAGCTTTTTCAAACATTTCTGAAAGAAATGGGAAAAACACACCCACACAAACATGTTTACTTTTCAAATATTGACAAAATGAGCAAGCAACAGCGTATAGCACAAAGTAGCATATAGGCCTTACATTTCTAGGAAGACAGGAAAATATAAGAAATGCTAAATTGGTTTAGGAATCGAATGTAAAAAACAGTTTAATTCAGTAATGTTCATGTGAAGTTGAAGGAAATTGCTCCCTCAGAATTGAAGCTGCTCAACAAAAGCAGCTTTGCTCTAGAAGCACGCTGCTGTACATTTCCTCCACTTTAAGACCATTGCAGCAGGATGAAAACAAATCCTACAGCGTCCTACAGGTCACCCTTTGTCAGACATGATTCAGACTGCAGAGCACAGTTCCTAGCGTAAGGGAGTCTTGCTGAGATGGCCTTTCTTTACCAGAAATAACGCCGTGGTCAACTCTATGCCTCTCCATCGCCAAAAGGTATCGAATCCACAGCCCAACCGTCCAGGGACAGTTCCTAACAGCGCGGTCGTGAGCAGACAAGACCAACTCTTTCACTTTCAGCTGCCGGTCCTGAAAAAATCATACAACAAAGTTTTCAGCTCCTATTAGCCAGAGAGCCCATCTAAGACATACCAGCTTATAAAGAGCCAACACCTTAAACCAGTACTTCCATTTTATATTTGGAAAGCTTAGAAAAGGTGGGTATTTTAAATTCCATAGTCCTAAAAACCCAGTGAACATCTTCGAAACAGAAAGGATATGCTCAGGAGCAAGGCAAACAAGAACTCCACGCCATATTCAGTCTGAAGTACCTGTCTGCTTCTAACCAAGACAGTTCGGTATTTTCTGACAGTGAGATAAATATAATAAAGGCACTGAGTAGATTCCCAACTGTTCTCAGTATGTTTAGAAAAAGGGAAGAAAGAATACAAGAAAGAGGGTGCGCACACAGCCTACTCGAGGGAGGCAGGCGCTGTTCCACCCGCAACCTGCTGTCTCAAGCTGGTAAGATAAGGACATGACGGAGCAACTCAGCCCAGATAAGCCTCCTGTAGGGAGTTACACTGATCTCTTAGTAGACTGACCTTTTGTCCACATGAAAACCCTGCCCCTCAAGTTCAATGTGGTCTTCAAAGTGCATTAACTAGCCCACATGTAAATACAGACTAAACATCTGGGTTTGCTTTGGCTTGTTGGTAAATTAGTTCTTTGTTCTCCGCTGTAAAATATTCAGGAGCACCAGCAGCCCTCAAACAAGCACTGTCATGAATATATCTGTGTCTCCTGAAGGACAGGCAGGCTCCCCAGTGATTCAGACAGCACCAAACTGCTTTGCCTACAAAAGCTAGAAGAGGAGGGACATTCTCAGAAGCAATGCCTTTGGATGCCCAGCTACCAAGGACAACACCAGGGCTTACAGTACAGCTGGTGACAACAGTCAACTCTGTGCCAGCTAGCGCAAGCCTCGACGCCCACACCCAATTTAATTCTGCAGAGAAAACAGTGAACAGAGGAAAAAGTGAGCAAATGCTCACTTGATGAACACACACACCACTGAAAACAGGAAGAAATCAAAGGTGAGGTGAAAAACAGTTTCTGGAGAATTTAAAGACTAAGGGAGAAGATTGAGGTAGAACTTACTGGTCATTCATTTATCAGTCACTAAGATAAAAAAAAAAAAAACACAACAGAAACGAGGAAAATAAGCCCACAAACATCTAGGTTTTTTCCTTACCAAATACTGATTGTAGCGTGCCCAAAGATCTGGCACAAGGCAGTTCTCAGCCAAAGCCCTCTCATAGATCAACTGAATGCGAGCTGGATCACCTGCTTTCATTTCAAAATCAATGTAAGCTTGATATTCTGCTAGCTTTGGTGTTTCAGCACCCAGCTATAAAACAAATAGAGATACAAAAAAATTTAAAATATTCTGAACAAAGCATGATTCAAACTGTTCAATTATTACTCAGAGTAGGTCTCATGCAAAATTTCACACAAGAGCTTGGCCTCTAAATATCAACAACTTTTGATTTTCGCTTATCTCCAAATACCACCCTGGTTCTGAAGCCATTCCGATCCCTACTTCTTATTCCTCTTAGCCCAGCACGCTCAGCAATGCTGGAAGAAACAACCACAGTACTCATGTCCACCTTAGGGTGGCCCAGAGTCAATAGATTCAACAGTTTCCAGTATACCCAGTTGTGAGGCTTCTAGTCTCACATTGCACCCAGCTGAAAGAATCACCTACCAATACACAGCTGCGCTACCTCTGTGACTAGAAAAATAATAAAATTGAAGAGGGGGGGCAAAAATCATCCCAAAGCAATTAACTCCTAGTTTTAAAGCGAGGTATAAATAACAGCATTACCAATGCCTCTTCATATGGTTTACACTTCTCCAGTTGCTGTAGAGCTTTTTTATAATTCTTTACTATTGTTTCTGGTATCGGATCTTCTGACCATTCCTCATATTCAGCGTATGAAGCCTCCATATCTATTAGAACAGACACAAAACCCCATCAATAACTTATTGGACTAAATAATCAACAGTCAACCCATAACTGATTCCAACTCATTTGTATTTCTGTTTGCACTTTTGTACCTTAACTGTCACGCTACCACATGCTTATAGGGTTCAGACACTTCATCTTACGCAGTGCACTACAACACAAGCTCAGGACAAGTTATATTAAACCTACTGAGTTTGATTTAGAAAACCAAAGTGACAAGATTTTCCCAAGACTTTAAAGAGACCAAACCAAATTCTTGCAATACGCAAATGAAGAAGTCAAACCGTGCTCAACTTTCTCCTGTAAGCAAAGCCACAAGAAAAGGGGAGTCAAGGAGTTTAAAGAATGAAGCAGATACGGCAGAATTCTAACTAATTCTATTCTGTCAGCGTGTACTTTGCCCTTCCAACCAAGGTTCTGAAGTAGTGATCAACACAGCTGAATTCCTAGTTCCTAACGGTCATGTTTTGTGCTCATCACTTGTACTTTAAACAGCCTCCAATTACATACTGAAGAAACAGATAAACCAAGTTTCAATGCGTAAGAATATTTCTGAACAAAAGGGATCTGTGCATCACTCAAGAGGCCCTGAAGACAGGCAAATGTTGTTGATTAAAAGAATTCACAAATACTACAGCTGCAGTTTGTGTGGCTCTACCAAAAGAATAATCACAACTAATGCACGGATCACCGTAACGCAGCTTATCCATGCCATCTCTCCAAGCACACCAGCTCTTACCTAAAAGTGGGATCCCCAGCTGGCGCCTGAACAGCGTGTGGATCTTCTCAAGCTGGCTGCAGAGCATCTGCTGCTGCTCAGGCGATGGAACGCTGCCAGGAGCTGGCTACAAACAAAAGGATTGAAATTTAATCAGTTCTCTCAAGCCTGAGCTGATGAACATGATGGGGTATTGTTAATGGGTTGGGGGTCAGGGCTCCAAATGACTACATGATCCTTGAAGAACAGACACAGCCAGCTTGCATTTCAGGTCGCTGCTGTGAAAGCTAAAACTTGGAAATTGCTAGACCCAGAAGCTGGATGAATGTGAACAGCATTCCTCACTGAAAGCTGACACATGCATAGGGAAATGATAACCTGGGGAAAAAAAAAAAAAAAAAAAAGCAAGCTGCATGTGATCACGCCATTTCACAAACCCATCGGGCTGCCAAATAGTTTTCCAATAAATCCCTGGGTGTGTGCACGGATGATTTAAAACTTCCAGTTTTCTTTCTGTTTGTGAATGAAAGGGTGCTCTCCCATTACACCTTTGTTAGAGCATTTCATAGAATGGTTTGGGTTGGAAGGGGTATTTAAAGATCATCTAGTTCCACACCCCCCACCACAGGCAGGGGCATCTTTTAACTTCCGTATAAAAAAAAAAGAAAAAAAAAAAGAAATCTTCATATTCTGGCCATCTTGTAACGGTATCTTTTGCAGATGCCAAACAGTATGTTCCAGGGATAATATACTCATCCAAAAGTCACAAGAAGGGTGAAATAATGAACGAGTTATAAGCTGAAGTAGAAAACAGTCTAGAAATACAAACATGACTGACTACATGCAAAAATATTCGCTGGCAAGAATACAGTTTCATAATGAAGTTACTCGATTTAAAACTATTCTTGTCAGTTCAAGCTAAAGAAGCAGAGTGAAACTTTGCATCTGGATATGAGATTTTATGATCTTATTTAAACACAAATCCATTACTGTATCAACTAAATCCACAGAATGTTTTTCCCAGACCAAAGGGTCAGCTTCTACTGCTGAAAAGAAACAACTGTGAGACATTACAGCCTCTTTTCTCAGACCAGACTGATGAGGGGTCAGCACAACATGAGTAAGAAACAAGCTGTGGTGTAGTTTCTGAACAAGAGTTCAGCAGACTGGCCTTACCTGTGCCGTTTCCAGTATGGCGTTCTCAAACTCGCGGTACGCTTCCCACAAAGCTGTTCCTTTTGTCACATGCAGTCCAACAGCAGTTAGTGCTCTCTCAAATATTGAGCGAACTTTCTCAATTCCTCCTTCCTGACCAATGCCACCAATTGAATACTGGGCATATTCCAACCAAATTTCAGGACCTAAACAAAGTTATGAGAAACAGATGACTTAATCCCCTCAAAGTTTTGTTGTTTTTTTTTTAAAAAAAGGCATCTCTGCTTCCCAAACACCCACAAACAGGCTGAAACATGACAATTTCTTTACTACATTGGATGGTAAAGAAAAATTAAAATATTTTGTTCTACATTCTTGGTTCACTACCAGCTGCTACAATCATTTTCTGAAAGCAGACACTCTTGTGGTTGTTACTGACACATATTGACTCCTGTCTGCCACCTCTGGTACACAAGCTACATCAGAGATGCATAAAGACACACACCTTCCCCCCCCCCCCCCCAAAGCAACTCGACTTTTCTTGAGTGCATGTGCAGAGCTGGGACCACAAAGCTGTTGCACTCCTACAGAACGCAGATGAAAGTAGGTTTTCCTTCTCTTTCCAGACTCCTATACTTGCCTGTTCAGCAACTGCTTAAGCAGCGTAACTATGAAGGGGGAAGATTTGCTAAAACAGCCTGGCACCTCTTCCATCAATAGCAGGATCTGAGCAAATCAGGTTTGGGGACCCCAGCAGAGACTATCCAACCAATGGTTGTTAGATTGCCCATCTTGCGCTCCAGAAGAAGTCTTTCCAAAGCCCAAGTGCCATCCATCCAACAGATCCAGATACTCCCTCTCAGTTCTTCATCTCTCCATACCTTCTTCCCAAACGAGCCCCACCACTCTGAGGCTAGCTATGCCGCTGCTGTAATGTGACATTTTGCACATAGCTTCTGCAAGGGATTCACCTCAATGCTACCAAGTCCTCTCTGCTTCTTCAGGCTTCACGTTTTCAGCACCTCACCACAAGACCCAAAGAGCACGCAGTTACTCAGTGCTTTAAGCTAGAAGTTTTAAGCTACGGCTGCAGGCAGCTCCTGAGAAACGGAAAGGCAAGACACCGGGTACTTCCCTCACTTTTAACAAGGACGATCAGAGCCCGGTACCGCAGCGTGGCTAGGGTTACCTACTTCGCAGGGTTTCAAGAACGCTGTCTCACAGACAGTATGTTCTGAAAGAGCTGTCATACAGTGGAAATAGAAGTAACGACAGTGCTAATCAACACAGGGAACAGCAGTAGAAAGGAGCCTTTTAAAAGCATTCACTTTCCTCAAAGAAAGAGCTAAAGAACCCATAATGGAGAAAACATTCCCTAAAGAGCGCAATACCTGCGGCTTTTCGAGATTATGGAAGTGCAAAATAGCCATTTAAAGCTTTTGGTAACATTCATTTAGAAGATCTTGAAGACTGCAACAGTACTTAAAGCACTGCCTTTGAATGGCCTTTAACTCCAACGCTTCCAAAAAACCGAGGATCACTTCATGCTAATATTTTTATTAATTTCTGCATTATAACAGAAGGAAGAAACTGTCTTAGAAAAAGAAAGCCATAATCCAAATCCCACACAATACATTTTATAGCATATATTAACAACTTACAGATGTAGTCTTTCACAGCCCTCTCAAACAGCTCATAAACTTTTTCTCGCTCAGAGCTTTCAGAAGCCATTTTTATCTCATCCTTCAGCCAGTCCAGCCAAATTTCTGAAAGGAAGAAGTTTAGAATACATTACCAGTGTTCAGAAAGAGTAAGTTAAATCCACTTGTTGAATTTTTTTATAAGAGTTTTTACTAACAGATTTAAAAATGGGGAGAGGGCCACGGGGAAGAAGAGAACGATTTTAGCCTCCACAACAATTAATTTAAAAGAAAAGTCCGGTTGAGAGCTTTTCAAATTAGTACTAAACAAGCACACTTCTATTTAAAGAGAGGAGAAGTTGGAAGCAGCAATTTATCAGTACCATGGGCAGAGGATAAGTACACACCAGTAACCAAAGAGGCATCCAGAAGTACATCTTTCCTCACACTTTTACAAGATACAGTAAATGGCTTTAGAGGCTGCAAGTTTCCACACACATAGAAGGAAACCTTCCCTTGCCAAGGCCAAAAGCACGCTGACAGAACAGCCTCTGCAATATTTACATTGCCTCTGTGTTATGCATAAAAAAGGAAACACCCACTTCAAGGGCTACCTGCGATGTTCACCAACGTTGTATTTTTTGCTGCTCGCCTGTGAAATTTAAGTCATGGCAGGAGTTTGTCTGGGCTCTGAGTCACGTTAACTGAGTAAGCAGCTGGAGCCGTTTCAGTGCTGCCATCCCACAGCTGTACATTACCAGCCCTACAGCAAAGGCAGCACAAGCAAACATACACCTTTCCCTGGGCTACAGCAGGTTGCATCCCGGCAGCTACTCCCCCAGCTAACAGACAGACAGCGCAGCAACTGGAATAGCTGGCACACACAAACATCCCCTCGCACCACATTCAGAGTTTTAAAAGTCCCAAATCTGTTCTTTCAGCTTTCTCTAGACCAGAACAATGTTGTTAAAGACTGGCACAAAACCACTATTTCACTACCGACGCAATGGTATTTTACAGGGATGATTTTTAACTCTTATCAGCTGCAACATGAGCAGGAGATGCTCTGTACCTTCGGTAAGTGGAAAGAGTTCACTCATCTTCTGACGAGCTCTTCTGAGCTTTACCAACTCTCCCTCCTGGCGCAGCAGCTTTATCAGATCCAAGTGACAGTTATAGTCAAAAGCATTGATGGAAAGCTTTAAAGAAAAAAATATTATTTTTCAAAAGCACTGTTGAGTGACAGACATGAAGAAATCAGAAAATGTTTAGCAGAACAGAACATCATACCGTCTTTTGAGGCATATAAATGTCACCATGTCCTCGCACAGCCAGGACAACACCTGCCTTCCTACACAGAGGGGCACCAAACTTCACTACTGTTTGCAAGATGCTTTTGGGTCAGAAACAGGGATTTATAAAAAACACTTCCAAGTTTAACAGAGCTTTAACGTTAAGCTTAGAGCTTAGCCTACAGCTTCCAGCTCTAAAGATTACTGCTCAGCAGTGCAAATGCCAGCACCAGTACAGCAGCTACCACCTGCAGAAACGGACCCAGGAGTACAAACTGAAAAAAGCCTTCTTCGACAGAGCCAAGCGTGGTTTAATTTCTTCAAACACAATAAAAAACCCGCAGACAGCAAGCAATGTTTTTGTTGGGTTTTTTTTTTTTTTTTTATGTGTACAAACCATCCGTTAGGGCTCACCTCTCCCATTTCCCTCTCAAGAGCCCCCAAAACATTTGGTTTTCCACTTCAGACTCCAAACATTCGCATCTTGACAGTTCCCAGCCTTAAACTACACGAGCAGCCCTGGATTTTGTTCCGTTACCGCCGCGGCCACTCCAGCGGGCAGTCACGAAAAGGAAGGCCCCGCGAAGGCCGGGGTGGCCTCACCCCGCCCCGAGGTTCCCCGGAGGGGAGG
>NW_009258275.1:371030-371280 GCF_000687185.1 Egretta garzetta | reverse complement strand
GACCCGGTGGCGGTGGAGGAGGGGGCTCCTGGGGCTGCTGGAAAGCCCAAACCCGCCCCCCCCCGCCTTTCCCTCAGGGCTGCAGTGCGGCCTTTCCTCCCCCCCCCTCGCCCTGAAGCGTCCCTGGGCCCGGGCAGGTCCTGTCCCGCTCCCCAGGGCCTGGGCCTGAGAGGGTGGCTTTTGGGGGGGGCCTGGCGGAGCCGCTGAGGTGCCACTGATGCTCTCGCAGGTGGAAGGGGATGAGAGCGGG
>NW_009258275.1:367346-370841 GCF_000687185.1 Egretta garzetta | reverse complement strand
AGTGCAGCAGCTGCCAGCCCTGTTAGTGGTCTGACTTCTAGAGCAATGGTTCCCTTTTTCAAGGGCCCCCGTTAATCTGCAGGGAAGTACTTTGTGTCTTACCCAGAAAGTAGAACATGCTGAGCGTGGCTTCTGAAAAAAAAACTGTAGTTACTGGGTGTCTTTAGATTGTTTGTACTCTTTTTCCGCCAGACCAAAAACATGTTTCTGTATTCTAGTAAAAGGTAAGCATAGAACAATCCCCCCGGTGGCACTTAGTCTGTAACACTGGTACGCTTTGGTTCATTCCTGCCGCTGCTCGGTCTGAGACGTTCCTTAATTCTGATGTCCTTCACTGCCCCTGGAAGTTGAGATATTCTTCCATGTGGCTTCTGTTGGCTCTGGAGCCTTAAAGCACTCCCACAGCAAATGCCTTTGCTGCCCGTGCTTGTCCCTCACATGACCGGTGACTACACACGCTGACTGCTTTTCAGGTTGACGAAGCGTTGCAAATCAAGAACACTGATATCGCTAAAGAGCTCTGCCTCCCGCCGGTCAAACTGCACTGCTCTAGTAAGTAAAGGACCGAACGGTGAAAGTTCAAATGCCAGCTCTGGGAATAGCGCAGATGCTGCCGAATGTTGTTTTCCAAATAAAGTTTCTGCGCAGGGAACAGCTAAGGTTGGCCCGTGAGAGAAACTTCCTTATGTTCAGATTTTGAGGTTATTTTAAGAGTTTTCAGATCTCTCTCATTTTTTGGACTCTGTAGCTCAGCAGACTGATAATAAGTGTTCAGGTTCTGACGTTCTAAGATGCTGACCGGTGCTGCCTGTGGTGGTGGTCACCGCTGGCTGCTCTTGTTTTTACGGCGTTTTTCGATGTAAATGACTTTTTGTTGTCCTTGAAATACTTGTTTTGTTTGTAGTGTTGGCTGAAGACGCGATCAAGGCTGCCTTGGCTGATTACAAGTTGAAGCAGGATCCGAAAGAAAACTCGGAGAAGAAAGCAAACAATGCCTAAACTGACTGTAAAGCTCGTTCTCATTCCACTTAAATTTGCAGTGCAATTATTCTAGCTATTAGTAGGATTCTGCGCACTACTAAACGAAGCTGTAAGATACGCACAACTCGCGCACAACGTGTCACTGTTCACGTGTGTACGGCCACTCTCGGAGTGCTGACATGGCTGTGGGTATTGCTGCAGCCTGTGTCCCGTCACGACTGTGTGTGAAATGTTAGAGCGAAGAAGACTGCTCAGCTGCAGAGAACTCAGCGGCTTCTCTCTGGAGAGAAAATCCTGCTGTTCCGGTACTGGAAGGGCTGCACTTTTTTGGAAGATGTATAGTTTTTGCCTAATATTTTACAGAATTTAGTGGGAAACATTGCCTTGGTCTTACCGTTTGTGTTAAGAACTGCAGGTGGGTCTGTGTGTCACTGCAGTGTACAAACACGGGGCGGTGTGTCTGCCCGCAAGCTACAGCCATCTCAGAGTTTCATTTCGCAATCTGTGTGCGAGTTCCTCCTCTCCGGGGTGCTGGGACGCTTCCGCGGGCGCGAGAGGGCACTGGCAACACACTGGTGGGAGCTGGCAAGTAGCTGCTGGGGGCTGGGTGCCACCGCTGCGGGAAGCACAGACCCAGCGCCAGCAGGGCGTGATCCTGCTCATGTCCTGTCACAACTAAGGCGTGCTCTTTTTTTGTTATTTTTTTTTTCCAAGCTCCTGTTAGAGGAACAATCTTAATTTGGAACAGGTTGCCCAGAGAGGGGGTGGAGGCCCCATCCCTGGGAACATTCCAGGCCAGGTTGGCCGGGGCTGTGAGCAACCTGATGTGGTTCAAGGTGTCCCTGCTCCTGCAGGGGGGTTGGGCTGGGTGACCTCTGGGGGTCCCTTCCCACCCAAACCATTCTGTGATTCTATGAATTTTGGCCTGTCTTCTATAAGAATTCAACCCTTGGATTGCCTAAGTACTCTTAAGAGTAAATGCACCCTGGGGTTTGTGCCCAGGAGGGGGGTAGTGGAGCCAAGGGGAAGCTCCCAGGGGAGCAGGGGTCGGTCTCTGCCCTCTGGGGATGATCCTGCGGGGCACAGCCCAGCTGGGCTCTGCCAGAGGAGCAGCTCATGGGGAGAGCGTGGGTGACTTCACCTGCTCGAGGATTCGCAGGCTGATCGTTTGAGGTGGCCCCCCGGAAGCTGGGGGTGCACCAGTGTTTGACAGTCAAATGTGCTGTGGTGATCTGGCGCGGTTTGCCCTCCGTGCTCCGGGCCACTGTGCTCTGCTGTGCCTTCTGATTGCTCTTTTCCAGGGGAGCATTTCCATAGATTTCCAAAACAAACAGAAAACATCTGAAGACTTTGCCTGCCCTTAAGATTTTAAACCACCCAAGAAACCTTAATTGCCTTTTTTTATACCTAGTGTTTTAAAAACCATTTAAAAATCAGCGGGGCATTCCGATATATCTGTCCACAAAGGTTTTATTTTTTTTTTTTCTTTCTTTTTTAATCCAGAGGGGGCTGGGTGGTGCTGCCCCTGTCCTTTGTCGCTCACAAGGCTGCTCTTGACGTGCCTCAGCTCAGCACCACCCTGCGTGCCGGGATGCTGGCCCTGGGCACGGCTCCTGTCCCCTGCCGCCCTCCTGCAGCGAGGAATGTGTGAGGAACAGTTAAAAAAAGAAATAGAGAAACCTCAGATGCCCACGTCCGCTTTGGGGCAGAATGGGCTCTTTGTGTTCACAAGAGCCCCTCAACAAAATGCAAGAGGGAGATAAAAGCCGGCATGCTCCTCCAAGGGGAAAGGCTGTCCCTGTCCCGGTGCGGGGACATGGGGGGGGGCCGTCCCTGCCTGCCCCACAGCTGGGACAAAACGGGGAGGCAGAGGGATGTGGGGTTGCAGGGATGCTCGGATACAGGGATATGAGGATGTGTTGCCTTCCAGGTGCTAAAGCCTCTTCTCCCTTCCAGGTTTCCCCGCTGGGCGCAGCAGCGTCCCCATGCCAAGGCGTGCGGCAGCACCACAGCCCCCCCGCCCTCGGCTGCGGGGTGCGAGATAAGGCTTTCCCAGAAGCGGCGTGTTGGTGTACAGATCGGCTGGGCGATAAGCGCGTCCCCCCCCCTGCTCCCAGGGTTTCACCCAATCTTCACCCCGGAGCACGGCCAGGCCGGCTGCCAGGCTCTGGGGGGTCCATGTGGACCCCGTGGGGCTGGAGCCGAAACCGGCTGCGCCCCAACACCAGCGCGATGCTGGGAGGGTCCTGAAGGACCAGGGAGCAAACAGATCTGGGGGGACTGTGCCTGGGCCACCCTGCAAGCTGCAGAAAGACACGGGAGAGGCGATCTGCGTAGGAAACTTCTTTATTACCGGCTGAAGGGGTTAAGAAAATAAGGCAAAAATCCAGCTGGGCTCTGGGCTGCCCTCGGGTCAGGCTTCGGCGCAGAAGAGCGAGAGGACGGGGCCTTGCCACTAAGTCCTCTTCCCCTCTCCCCTTAGCTGGGCCAGGACGGCCGAGGTGATGGCCGTCC
>NW_009258275.1:365653-366120 GCF_000687185.1 Egretta garzetta | reverse complement strand
AGCGAGACCCCAGGCGAAGCCCCACGGTGCGCCCACCCCGCGCCCCGCGTGTGGCTCCGGCGCAGAGGGACAAGCACAAGCGTCGCCCTACCGACGGTGAGCTCGGGCACTCGCTTATCCACCTGGGTGAATTTCCTTAAGAAAAGCAAAACGCAGCTCCGGTTTCCTCGCCCCGACACCGAGCAAGGGTCTGCGTTTGTTTTGCAACGGCACACTGCAAAAAATAGATGGAAACCAGCTGAATCCAATTGCTCAAGCCTGGGGGACGCTGCGTGCACGGCAAGGGGACCGGGGCCGCTGCCAACAACCGGCTTCAGACAACGGTCATTTGGCTGATTAGAAAATTCCTGAAAAATTGAGGTTTCCAGTGGAAACTTTGACACAGGCGACGCTGCAGATGGGCCGGCCCCCGGCGCGAGCGGCATTTCCCAACCGCCTGTCCCGGCGCGGACCGCTACAAACCATTC
>NW_009258275.1:363515-364815 GCF_000687185.1 Egretta garzetta | reverse complement strand
CAGCCATTGCCACTGCCGTGGGCTCTGGGCTCGCTGCGGTAACGGTGGCACCTCCAGGACAAGGGGTTTTGGGGGGCTGAGACCAGCCCCTTTATCCTCCCCCTCTGCCGCCCTCGCCACAGACAGGGGCCCCTCGGCTGCGGCAGGGGGAGGGGTCCCGGGGCAGGTGAAGGCATTAATTCGCTGTCGGCAAGCGGAGCTGATGGGCAGCCACCGCCATGGAGGGGCTGACTGAAGTCCAAATCCATCCCAAAAGCAGGCCCTGTTGCTGTGGCCATCGCCAGCCCTCCATCCCCATCTCATCCCATCCCATCTTCACCCACCCCCAGACCCACCACGCATCCCCAGCTGCGGCTTGGCCGGACACAGACGAACCCGGCTCCGCTTCCCTCCGCTCCCCAAACGCTCAGGAAAGTCACGATTTTGATGTTGTCCAGGCACAGCATCCTCCGAACTGTGCCTGGGCGCGCAGCCACGTGACCAGCTCCATCCCACGTCCTGCTGCCGACACCAAGCCCGTGCACCCCTGGCCCGTGGGGCAGCCTGAGCCCCACCAAAGAGCCACCCCAAAACTGGGGGGGGCCAGGCTCGCGTTGCTGGTGGCCCCCCCCCCTGCACCTGCCGCGGCAGCGGGAGGGAGCCGGCAGGATGGGGTCTGTCCCTCTCTCCTCACCTCCTCGTGCCCCTTTCTGCTGCCTGATGGGATGGAGCCTCCTCCTTCTCCTTCTCCTCCTCCTCCTCCTCCTCCTTCTCCTCCTCCTGCGCCGCAGCCCGGGACCAGCTTGTTCTCATTAGAGCTGGTTTAGGGAGGGAGCACAGGAGGCCGGTGAGGGGCGGGCAGCCCCCTCCCAGCTGAAACCCAGCTGGGGACTGGGGGGGCTTCCTGGCCTTGTGACCCACCAGCAAAGGGGGGGAGCCCCCATGCCCCCCATCATCCTGGCAGCACTGCTGGAAGGGGACGCTTTTTGGGGTGCAAGTGGGGAAGGGGGTCACAAGGGAGTTGCAAGGGTGGTTTTGCCCATGAGGACAGAGGTAAAACTTCATCCCGTGGCCACATGGCTGAGCCACCATGGCAGGACTGGGGTGCTGGCACCCCCAAAATGCCTCCTGGTGATGCAGTGCTGGGAGCAAGCACAGCTCCTGCCCAGTTGCCTTTCATCATGTGCCTGGGCCCCAGCGCCCCAGCCCAGGGCTGGATCCTGCCCCCATGCCCAGCCCTGCAAGCCCAAACCCTGCCATCCCACCAGGGCAGAGGCACGAGCCGGTGGTGCATGGCCGGCGAGGCCAAGCAAGGGCTCAG
>NW_009258275.1:363172-363454 GCF_000687185.1 Egretta garzetta | reverse complement strand
GAGGCCGCCCAGGGGCCAAGGGGCTGGGGAGGGTGTCGGGCTCGGTGCCCTGGCGTTACTGGAGGCTGGCAGTGTGGCACAGGGGCAAGCAGGGCTTGGGACCGCCCCCGTCCCCTTCATTTCCTAAACACCCCAGCCTGGAAATGCTCCAGCACAGGCACCTCTGTCTTGGGGTGCAGGCAGGAGCGCCGAAAACTGGGCTCCCCAGCCCAATGCAGCAGCAGTGGCCACCCAGCTCCCGGGGGCACAGCCTCCGGGTCAGGGGTCCGGGGACATCGCCTG
>NW_009258275.1:361096-362216 GCF_000687185.1 Egretta garzetta | reverse complement strand
GGGCCCGTCCGTCTGTCTGTCTGCAGCTGGCGGCCGTGCAGCTGCTGAAGCGGCTTTTCCTGGCCTTAAGTGATCAGCGCTGAAATCTTAGAGGGGAAGGGGGAAAGGCGAGGGGAGGCCAAGGGGGGCGAGGGCGGCCGCACTGCCGAGACGAGCTGGCCTGGAGGAGCGCCAGCCGCATCCCAACTTGCTCCTGCAGCCCAGATGGGGATGGGGTTGTGATTCACCCCCACCCCATGCACCCACCGATGCTCATTGAGCTGAGCCTCCTTGTCCAGGGTCCCCATCCCTCCCTTGCTAGGGTCCCCCTCCCTTGCCAGGGTCCCCCTTCCTCCTTGTCCAGGGTCCCCATCCCTTCTTGGCCAGGGTCCCCATCCCTCCCTTGCTAGGGTCCCCCTCCCTTGCCAGGGTCCCCCTTCCTCCTTGTCCAGGGTCCCCATCCCTTCTTGGCCAGGGTCCCCATCCCTCCCTTGCCAGGGTCCCCCTCCCTCCTTGTCCAGGGTCCCCATCCCTTCTTGGCCAGGGTCCCCATCCCTCCCTTGCCAGGATCCCCATCCCTTTTTGGCCAGGGTCCCCATCCCTCCCTTGCCAGGATCCCCATCCCTCCTTGTCCAGGGTCCCCATCCCTTCTTGGCCAGGGTCCCCACCCTTCCCCAGTCATGGTCCCCATTGCCCCCATCTGGGGTCCCTGTCCCTGTCCTGGGCTCTCCCCGGGGCGGCGGAGGCTGGGGGACGGGCAGCCCCCGGTGCCAGCACACACCACCCATTACGATGCCATTTTTGCCTGTGGCTGGGGAGGGCTCGGCCCCTCGGCGCTGGGCAGGGCGATGCCACCCCGGCCCCGCTTTGTAATTTGGGGCAGCTGGAACGTGGGGGGACCCACAGGGCTCGGCTCCGCAGCACAGCCAGCCCAAAGAAACCTGCAATTTGAGACATTTCGGCCCTGCTCTGCTTGTAATTTGCTCTGTGGGGCTGCGCTTTGCTGTGCCAGCAAAATACCCGGGGGACGGGACGGGACTGATCCTGCGGAGCTGCACCGCGGCGTGCAGAGCCCCATGCACAGCATCGTGCACAGCCCCGTACCCTCACGCTGCCCTCCCACCGCAGGGCAGCGGCGTGC
>NW_009258275.1:359953-360299 GCF_000687185.1 Egretta garzetta | reverse complement strand
GAGCCCGCGGCCAGGGCGTCCCATCTGGGGACCAGCCACCGCCGCCGGCCGCGGATCCCCTCGCCTGCGCTGACTCACCATAAACATTTACATTTACAGGAGGGAGCGGGGCCAGCGGGGCTGCTCGGCCCCAGATGGAAAATATCCGAAGCGCAGCGCAAATGTAAACAGGCAGTGGGGCCGGGGTGGCCGGGGTGCAGGTGACACCCCACGCTGCCAAACCCCCCCATGGGACGGCCACCCCCGAAAGTGGCTTTCAAGGTGGCTGCACACCCAGGGCTTGGCTTGGGATGGGGGGGGCACAGCGATGCCTCGAGTGCACGCCGGAACGCTTCGCTGCCCAAGT
>NW_009258275.1:359246-359664 GCF_000687185.1 Egretta garzetta | reverse complement strand
GGATGGAGGGATGGGGATGCTGAGCCTGGCCACAGCAGGGACAGGGATGGAGGGATGGGGACACCGAGCCTGGCCACAGCAGGGACAGGGATGGAGGGATGGGGACAAGGATGGAGGGATGGGGACACCGAGCCTGGCCACAGCAGGGACAAGGATGGGGACAAGGATGGAGGGATGGGGACGCTGAGCCTCGTGGGGCAGGGATGGAGGTGTGGGGACACGGAGCTTGGCAGGGCAGGGACAATCCTGAGCCATTTCTGCTCCCTTGGGTGGCTCCCCCAGGTCCGGGCACAGGGATGGGGTCGGGTGGGTGGCTCGAGGGCTGACCAACACCCATACACCTGGGGGGGTGGGACCTGGGAGCAAACCTGAGCCCCCTTTGACCCCCAGGTACAGGCAGGAGGGTGGGACCCTCGGT
>NW_009258275.1:358274-358552 GCF_000687185.1 Egretta garzetta | reverse complement strand
CTCGTCCCCGTCCCCCCCCCAGCATTTCCGCCCCGGCACCGCCACCCTTTCCGCTCCCACACCGCAGCACGAGGCCAAGCCCCACGCGGGGAGGGGGTCTCGGAGCTGTGGTCCCCAACCCCCCTGGGGTCTGGCTCCCTGCCCAGCGAGGGGTGGCTGCAGGTTTCGCTTCTGCTCCCCCCGCCCCGGGCAGGCTGGGGCTGCTGCTTCAGAAGGAGGATGGAGAAGCGAAATTTTGGCAGGGGGATGTGGGCAGGGGGGGGGGGAGGGCGGGGGCT
>NW_009258275.1:357383-358260 GCF_000687185.1 Egretta garzetta | reverse complement strand
GCGCCCGCCGCCAGAGCAGGGTGCCCAGCACCCCTGTGCACACCATGAAGGTGGCGGCCACCAGGGCCAGCAGTAGGATGCCCAGCAGGCACTTGCCCATCATGCTGCTGGGGTCCCAGGGGAGCGGCACCGCAGTCCCCCCGGGGTTCGTGTCCCAAGGGGCCGAATGAGTCGGGTTGGGGGGGGCTCCGGCTTTCTTTACTTTCTTGTAACCTGTGGTGGTGGGGCCGTGGGCTGGGGGGGTTGCTGAGTGTGGCCCCACGGAGGAGCTGCTGTCCGTGCCACCGGCCACTGTCCCCTCCTTGCCCGGTGATGTGAGCCGGCTGGGGATGGTGCTGATGCTCTTTTGAGGTGCTGCCGGTGTGCCGGGCTCCGTCGGCAGCGTAGTGCCCACCAGCAGGTCGGGATCGGGGGAATCGGTCTCATCCAGGGAATTGGCTGTGGTCGGCACCGCGAGTGCCCGGTGCAGGCTGGCGTTGGTACCGGGTGCTGGTGATGGTGCAGAGCTCAGCAGCAGGTCGGGATCGGGGGGATCGGTCTCATCCAGGGGATCGGCTGTGGTCTTCACCATGAGTGCCTGGTGCAGGCTGGCATCGGTGCTGGGCGCTGGCGATGGTGCAGAGCTCAGCAGCAGAGGGCTGCCCCGGCTCCGGCGGCGGCACGGCCCTGCATGCCCACAGGGTGCTCAGCACCAGCATCACCAGCATGGTCCCGCCCAGCGCCATGGGACCTGTGTGGGGATCAGAGGGAGTGGATGAAACCAGGGCCCTGCTCCCCGCGGGAGGATGCTGAGCTCCAGCGCTCAGGCTGGGAATGGCCCCAAGGAGGGATCGCACGTGAAAGAAGCATCCTCATCCTCCTCCCCTCCCAGAGAGGG
>NW_009258275.1:327647-356234 GCF_000687185.1 Egretta garzetta | reverse complement strand
CCCCCCCCGGGCACAGTGTGGGCACAAACAGGATGGGGGGGGGGGCTGAGAGGGGACATGGAGGTACCCCAATACCGGGAAATGGCCTTCACACGCAAGGAGGAGGAAGAGGAGGAGGGCGAGGGCCTGGCTCAATGCATTTGCAGCGCCCTTGCGCCGGGGTCCTTCTCAGCACCGACGTCCCCAGGCCAGCAGCCCATGGCTCTCGGGGGGCTGTGGGGGCCACCAGGCGTTGTCCCAGCTGTACCAGCGGGAAATCCCCCACCCTAAACCGCAAGCACCGGCGCGGCAGCGGGCGGGAGGTGCGGCCGCAGGAAGGTGATGCAAGAGCGCATCGGCAGTGAACGCCCGTTGCCCCACCACCTCCGCCTCCCCGCCGGCGGGACCGTGACCCCCGCCCCATGCTGGATTCACTCCATCCCTTCTCAAAAATCTCCCAGCCATGGGGGGCTGGAAGAGGCTCCCGGTTCCTGCCGGCCTCGGATGGGCTGTGGGAAAGCACGCACAGAAAATTGGGTTCAGGTGCGCAGGAGCGGCGGTGGCGGAGGGATGAGCATCCCCTGGGATGGGTGCAGGGCACCCATGGGTGGCTGGGGAGCGTTGCCTCTCCGAGAGCATCCCTGTCCCATCCCCGGCACGGCTGGGCCTTCGGGGTTGTGCCGGGGCAAGGCTGCACCGGGGGCGGTTGCAAAGCGCAGGGCGAAAACGTTGCGGCCCCGGGGAGGCTGTGCTGGGGGGAGGCTCTCAAAGATGGGTGGGCACCGAGCTGTGCCACTTCCAGCCCGGGCTGCCTTTGCCATTGCAGGGTTTCCCACGCCCCCCGAAGCAGGTTTCAGCCGGGGAAGAGCAGGAGCCCCCCCAGCTCCAGACCCCAGCTGGTGCCATCCTTCCGGAGACGGTGTCACCCTGGTCCCCGCTACCCCAAGAAGCCCCCCCAAGGCAAGCCCGTGCCATCCAGTCCCACGTTCGGCCAAGCCCTTGGGTTCGCTCGCAGGGAAATCCCCGGCGCATCCGCATGCGCCCCTGGGGATGGGCCCCGGCTCCGCCGGCACGGAGCAGCGGAGGACGGAGGAATCCTGGAGGACGGACCCCGCTCGGGTTCCTATCGCCGCGGCGAAGGGACGGGCCATCATTTATTGATAAAACGATTGCACGGGAAGGGGCAGCGCTGGGTGCAGGACGCAGAGAGCCAAAGAAAAAGCAAACCAAGAGGCAGTTTATAATCAATGACTTTTATCTTTTGAAAATGGAAGCAAATATTTGGACAGATACTATGGCCGCTCTATAAGAGCGCATCTTTCAGGGCTTCGCTGGTTCTCTTCTGGGATATCACGGCTACAAAAAGCTTCAGGCACTGACTCCGTTTGAGCCTGGCTAGGCATCAGTTCATTTAAATAAAATACAGGCAATAAACGAAAAACCAGGGCGGCCTTTCCTCCGCCCGCCTCGGACCGTCTACCATGCACCCACCTCCTCTGGGCATTTCAATCCAGCGTCTCAGAAAACTTATTTCCCTCCAATTAGAAAAAAAAAACAACCCCACAAAAGGTCCCCAAGCAGACGCCCCTGAAGCCACACGTACAAACCAACACAGAGATCACCATTTGGGGGAGCATCACTTCGGGGTTTGTTTTCCAAAAAAAAAAAAAAAAGAAAAAAAAAAGAAGGAAAAAAACCCCCTGCACATCACCTCAGCCATTTACTGCGGTACAAAAACGTCACCAAACATTCAAATAACCCGGAGCTGTGAATCCAGCATCAGTGGTCAGGGACACGGGGCAGGGGACACTTGTACCTCCCTGCTGTGCTCGCCACTTAAAACAAATAAAATCCACTTTTACGAAGCTTCCACGCTAGGCAACTGGAACACGTCCTCTGTCTCGTCACGGCCCCTTCGCGCGCCTCTCCAGCTACGTCGCCTGGCCGTCGCGGGTTCGCCTTCACGCACACAGACATCTCTCCAGAACAGAGAATTCTTAATCTGGAAGTTCTGAACATGCAAACACTGGAAAAACTGGAGGATTTGAGGATTTCTAGCTAACCTAACAGGAAAAATAACAATAAAAAAAAAAAAAAAAAAACCCAAAACCCACCCCGCACAAGCATGGAAGGTTCTCCCAGCCAGTATCCGAGAAAGTTTGTAGGCCCCCAGCCGGGACAGGTATCGAGGGTCCTCAGCCGACCCCCGTAGTCTTTGCCCACCTTTGGATTCGACAGGGGGTGCCGTTTCCCTGGCACTGCAGGGACGGGGTGGGCAGCACCAATCCAGCCTGGCCCAGCTTGCCAGGGCGGCACGGATGCGGTTCACAGCCCAGGGACGCAGCCTGCGAGCGGGGACCCGTGCCAGCCCCGTCCCCAGCCCCGACAGAGGCAGCCCCTCTCGCGGGGGAGAGCCCCCCTGAGCAGAGCTTGGCTGAGCTGAGGCATCCAAGAAACGCCACAAGGAGCTGGCGAGCCCGGCGGGGTCACGGGGTCTCTCCCCATAGGATCTCAAAGGACCACGTGAGAAACCAGTTCTCCAAACTGGGGTTCCCTCCCACTCCGGAGGCCTGGGAGTGCAGGGAGTCTGGGGACAGAGGTCACTCGGCTGATCTGGGAACAATTTCCTGCAAAGTTTTAGGGCAGGGTGGGGCGGTGAGGCAGGAATGATGGAGAAGGGGAAAATAAAAAATTATAAAAAATAGCAGAGGCATTTTGTTTCCGGAGACCCGTCATGATAAAGTCACCTATGGACTGCTAATGCTGCTGTGGAAGCAGAGCCTAAACTTCTAACGTCAGCACTAAAGTGGGGGGAAGAGAATTGCAAGCTCACAGGTTTGGAAAAGCGTCTTCAAGTCGATGAGCCAAGGAGCGCGGCGGGGCAGAAACAAGTATTTACAGCAAGACAGAGCTGAAACGGACACCGCGGAGGACCTGGTGACTGCCCCCGTCCCACGGCTCCCCTTAAACCTTGTACCCCGTGGGTAAACGTGAAAACGTTTCCTGCAGGGAAGTTTTTATCTCAAAATAAAACCCAAAGAAGTGGCAAATCAAACAGACCCTTTCGGCCACGGCGAGAGGAATCCAAACCCTGGGACTATTTCAAAAGGGCAACCTGATGACCTTAAAGGTCCTTCCCAAGCTAAACGATTCCATGATTCTATGCCGCTCGCCTAAAGGTTGCGGGGTGTAAAAGGCATTTTGTGGGACGAATCACCTCATCCAGAACTCTGTTGTCGTCTTTTTTTTTTCTTTAAACTGTCAGGGAATGGCGATGGGGAGAGGTTAGGGAGGCAGGAAAGGCAGCTCGGACGATCTTTGAGGGGTCTCAGCAGCAGCCTTGGTCACACCGCAAAGGAAACCGATCTGATTGTTCGAAATTGAAGATTTATACAAAATAGCTTCGGTTTTGTTCTCTGAACAGTATAAACACCCACCATGCGCGCGCGCGCACACACGCGGTGCTGTCCCTTTAAACGTAAAACACAAATACTGCAAATTGGCAAATAAGAAAAATAAAAGCAACTTTTTTTTTTTTTTTTTTTGGCAACTTTAAAAAAAATGGTTAAGAACAATGTGGCATTGGTCCCTACATCTAGAAAAAAGATATTCGGGCACAACATCGAAAATCAAATGGATTTGTTTTTAAGAATTCATAACATCTGGAAAAAAAAAAAAAAAAAGACTGTAAAAGTAGCACTTAATTCTCTTCGACTTGTTTGACACAGTCACATAATTCATTAGAACATCAGGAAAAAAAAAAAATCTTTCACTAAAAAGCTTGGCTTTTAATCATCGGCTCTCGTTGAGGTGAATTTGGGAGAACAGGAAAGCTCGTACTGGAATGCTGCACGCTGCTGCTTGCCGAACTGGGGAACTGGAATGTGCCTGGGCTGGCGGCGGGGCCAGCGCCGCTCGCCCCCGCTCAGTCCGCGATCTTTGCCATCTGCTGCTCCAGCTTGGAAATGCGCTCGTCTTGGTTGGTGATCGTGTCTTTTATAGATTTCAGCTCTTTCAAAATCTCATCCAATTTGGCTTCGTTTTGCTGGAAGACAAGACAAGACACGGACTCGTCACAGGAGATGGCAGGACATGCTCTGCGCACGGGGGTTTCCAAAGCAAGGGGCTGCTCGGGGCGGGGGGGGGCGGAATTCCTGCGAGGGAATTGCGTGCGGGGCGAGTACGCACGGCACGGCTGGCACAGGCACTGCGGCACTTGTGCTGCTCAGGGCAGGGACCAGCATCTCCAGAGGCAGCGACGCAAGCTTTTTGGGCCCCTCACTACCAGAAGGAGGTTGCATTGCTGGAGCATGTCCAGAGGAGAGCAACCAAGCTGGTGAGGGGTCTGGAGCACAAGTCATACGAGGAACGGCTGAGGGAACTGGGGTTGTTTAGTCTGGAGAAGAGGAGGCTGAGGGGAGACCTGATCGCCCTCTACAGCTACCTGAAAGGAGGCTGTAGTGAGGAGGGGGTCGGCCTCTTCTCCCTGGTAACAGATGATAGGACGAGGGGGAATGGTTTGAAGCTGCGCCAGGGCAGGTTTAGGTTAGATATTAGGAAAAACTTCTTCACTGAAAGGGTTGTCAGGCTCTGGAATGGGCTGCCCAGGGAGGTGGTAGAGTCCCCATCCTTGGAGGTATTTAAAAGAAGGAGAGATGAGGTGCTTAGGGACAGGGTTTAGTGGTGGGATGGCAGGGATAGGTTAAAGGTTGGACTCGATGATCTTAAAGGTCTTTTCCAACCAAAGCGATTCTACGATTCTATGATTCTAAGGACATACTGGGCCAGTATCTGCTCTTTAACAGCATTTAGGGACCTACTTGACTGACGGCTGTCACGGCCACATCTCTGCGCATTACTATACCACGCGTTAGCTACAGCCTCTGATTACAAACCTCTTCTGGACCTGCGCGGTCCAAGATGCGTTTGTCCCACTGTCTGTGCTGGGTTTTACACAGAAAAGAGAAGCACAGAAGCTGTCCCAGGCAGGGTGGCTGCACCAACAAGCCAGGCTTTCCTGTCACAATTCCAAGTCATCTTCCACAGCTACAGAAACCTCACCAGGAACGCCACAGCTCAAGTACCACCTCAACTCCAGGTCACCCCCCAGCACCAAAGTCCCGGGGCACCTGAGTGTCCACACGTGCTTGAGCTTTGTTACAGCTATTTCTGAAGATGCAGCACCCAGGTAATCGCATCTCAGGCCACCATCCCCAAAAGCTTGTGGATTTTACTCACAGTGTTTGAGGCATCAGCTGCTTTCTTTGGAGCATTTATGAGATCACTTTTCTTGTTCGCGGCAGGCTTGTTGTCCAGTATGTTCTTCTTGACCACCTTCAGATCCCTGTTCTTGCCTGGAATGTACCCATGCTTCAAGGAGATGAGAAGGGGATCGGCGTTCTTCCCCTCAAACCACTCCTCTGCTTCCAGAGCTGCTTCTGGGCCAGCTGTATCAGGGTACAGGTCATCCTGGAAGAGGTCCGACTGCAAGCCAGAAGAGATGAATTGGTCAAGTGCTTTTGGGGCGCAAGCTGACTTCAAACCATATAACCAGTATGGAGTAACCAGCTCACCTTTCGAGGAACCGTCATGATGATGGGCTCACACTTCCTCTCGTGAAGCTTGAAGAACCTTTCAATGAAAGAGAAAAGGTGACACTTAGACATGAGGACAGCCAATGTGCCCGTGCTAAGGAGGCCTTGGTTCTGCCACTCATGCAGAGCAGCGTACCGGGAGACAGCGGCGATGGGAAATGAGCAACCCTAAGGAGTCACAGCCAGGCTGTGCTAGGATTTGCAGGGCCCTGCAAAGGCTGGAGGAAACCACCTGGGTGTGTGCAGGGCTCCCCTCTTGGGTACCGGGTGACTTCAGAGGGTCACGCTTGGCCAGGAGGGGCTGTCAGCGAGGCACAGCCCACTGCTCGGACAGCACCACACCGCTAATTTACAGGTACGCACTAGCCAGCCTTCTGCTCACCGCTCACGCGTGTCTCCACACGCCTGTCACCCCTTGCAGTCCTGCTTTGGGCCAGTGCCACAAACTCCATCATCCTCAGCCTGGCCACCAGGCACTGCTGCCGAAATATTCACGTGCTTCAGGCAAGTGCAGGCTCTGCTCCCTTTCAGGGGCTCCTGCTTTCATTAATAATCAGAGGAGCATCAAAAGGCTTTCAGGGGCTACATCCAGCCCGTTCCCTACCAGCGGTGACACAAACCTGCTTTCCTGATATGCTTTCTTCCTTTGCCGTGTTTTCTGAATCACAGCTGCACTCTGGTCACTGCATTGCTGCTTTAATTACTCTCTAAATTCCTGAAACCAGCTTCCACCCTGCTTGCTGCGTACAAGCTGCGGGAGACTGATACCAGACTTAGGCACCAAAAGGTTTATCATCAATACGTTGACAGCGTAGGCTGTAACCGACCTGATGCGAAGTTTCCTGCAGACGATGTGTTCTGGTAGGTATCACTCATTCATTTATAACAGCCTCAGCCTAAGTCCCAGCGTATTTTGAGGTTACATCATGTTATGCCCGGCCCAAGTAATCGCTTCATGTCACAGGTCCCAACAAACACTACAGAAGCAGCAGCGTGGCAGAGAGGTCTTTCCAACAGTGGGGTCCTACACCCAGCAGCGCTCGGTTTGCCAGCAGGGAGCACACACAAGGGTTTTACAGAGGGCTCCCGGCCCCTTCCCCTCCTGCCGTACTCCCTCCTGCAGGGAGCTGGCTGTCGTGCTTTGCAGGAATGGGGCTTGCGCTGTCCAGGTCCAGCAGCAGGACGTTCTGTTTCTGAACGGCTGAGCTCACGACGGGGTGGCTTGCTAAGATGCCACCACCCACCCTGACAGCCCCTCTCCTTACCTGGCAATCTCACACTTGTTCACGTCGAGGCCCCTCTTTGGCATGAACCCCATGCCCCTCTGCGGCTCTTTGCTGCTGAAGGTGTTGAGGTAGTGAACATAGGGGGATTCATCCGTGATCTCAAAGTAGCGAATGCTGCTGTCACCCTGCGAGAAATGAAAGGGGGGACCACTCCAGAGGCCGGAGGGGCCAGCGCTCCCCGTGCCCGCACGCCTGCTCCCTGCTAGGCTGGGCAGCCATCGGCCTCACCCGGCAGCCTGTCCCTCCAGGCACGCCGCCACAGAGCAATGCACAGGTTATAGCTATTTATTTTTCAAGCTCAAACGTTCATTGCTTGCCAGCTGAACCTATCTCACCTCAGGCTGGTTGCAGCAGTCGCTATCGGGCAGCACTCTGCTGCGTTCTCGCTGTCCGTACGGCATCAGAACTGCCATAGAGCAGATCCCTACCGTAACCCAAGCACAGGAGCTGAGCAGTTTCTCAGCAACAAGTGCTGTTCTTCAAAATGCCGTGGTACAGCGACCTGAGCGCACGCTTCAGGACCAGGGGTGTCAACTTCCACATCTCCCCTTGTGAAAAAGCTAAACCTTCTGCCGTAGTCAGGCAGGAAGGCTATAAACCAGTTTCTCTTTGATTCCAGGCAATCCTACTACACTAGCATCTCTGAAACAGCAGAAGAGGTAGCAGATATAAAACAAGTATTTCTCATTAGCTGTTTACAAAGATAGGATTCTTGAATGTACTTATACGGCTCCTCCTTGTAATTACTTGTTCATCTTGTCTTTGGCTCCTATTTGTAGGAAGTCCAAAGCTGCAGCATCAGAAGTGGGCACTTCAGAGCGCTTAATGACTACAAATTGCTTTTAAAAGGAGCATGTGATTCCAGTTTTCTATTATTTAACACCGCAAAATCACAGCGAGCGGTGCTACATGCTCCATCATCTCCAAGCACAAGCAGGATAACATCTAAAATGTACCTTCCTCCCACACTAATGTACAATCATTCGGATCAACACCAACAAGAGATGTTTTGATGCCGGTATCTGACTTGTCGCATTAAGAGCGGCTTCACCTAAGTAAATCCATCTCAAAGAAACATCCATTTACCTACCAGACCCCTTCACAGGCTCTCTACGTGGTCCTGCAGGGTGAGAATCAAACCCATTTCAGAGCAGCCCGATTTGCCTGCAGCCCTGGCCATCGCTGCAGTGCTAATTTTTGGGTTTGCCTTTCTCAATTCAAGACACTTGGGGAACGTTTCACAGGCATCATTCATTCAACAGAAGTCTCCCTCTAAACACACCCAGCCATCCCAAAAGCTTCTCTTTACCTTGCCACACAAGTAAATAATGTTGGTATCCGGATCGTAGAAGGGCAGCAGGACCCCATTGCTGGTGTCCATCTCATGAAGGGCTATTGGCTCCTCCATGTTTTTCTGGAAATAAAAAAAATGCCAGTGATGTTAACGAAGCTCTTGTTAACATAGGATCCGAATTATTACCGGTTCTTCATAGCTAGCAAACACACAGCGGTGTCTTCACCACCCTGGGGGATCCATGTGTTACAACAACAAATGCTGTAAATGTTCACAAGCTTTTTCATTCCCCAGGGACATTTTAATCACAAAACGCAATAAAAGCAGGACCCAAGAAAATTCACAAAGTCAAGGGAAAGAAGTGACATGGTCATGCTAGCGAGTGTCTTGTGCCAGCGTGATGGGATGGTTGCCGTCTTGCTCTGCATATATAACATACAGAACGAAGCGATCTTCGCACAGCCGCTCTGCTCTCTGGGTACATCTTCTCAGGCACTTCAAACGTGCAGCTCCCAGCTTCATGACTGCTCTTGGTGAGGCACAGATTGGTACAAGAGAACTCATCTCCTTTACGGAGTGACCATCCAGCCTAAATAACGGCAATACCTTCTGGCACAGGAAGCCTGCGTAGGAGCAGGCAGTAGATGGAAGAGGGAATACGCACAAGTATATGAACTATGAATTTAGTGGGCGACTGCAGGTCTGGGCTAGCAACTCAATGGATGTTACAACAGCAAAGCACTAACGGGACAGGAACCTACTGGATTCCAAAGGGCAAGCTGCCGTTCGCTCATGCGGCTGAAGCCAGTTGTGAAGATGTTTCCATCGGCGAGGAAAATGGCACGCATGGGCCTGGCTCCCTCGTGGGTCTTCTCTTTCTCCTGAAAGGGATTTACAGGTTAGCCTCTAGCAATGAACAGAAAAGTCCACCTGGTGGCGGCTTCTCTTTCAGCTGCACAGCATCGCTGGCAGGACACACTGCTCCGACCACACGCAGCGACATCCAGCTATCTCTGCCCGATGCTTGAGGGAAGAAACCAACTACTAAACTACAAAAGAAGTGGTCATTCCTGGCTCCTTTTGGCTTTGCCTATCAGACCCTTGCAAGGTTGAAGGAAGACTTCTTTGCAAGCTACAACACACAGGCAGGCTGCTAAATCTCCGCTTTGCATACGCAACTTTGGAACTGTAATTATACAAAAGGATTAGACTCCCGCAGGTTTTAAAACTGAGCCCTAAAATCCTAGTTCAAACACTAATCCCAATAAACCCAGACAAATCCTCCAACCACTGGTACCCCTCCTGTATTTTTTCCCTCACTTTGAAAAACACGGCTGAACATGGCATATACATCAAGCAAGAAGGTTCTTTCTGTCTATGCTCTTGCTAACTCTCTGCTGGACTGAAACCCAGTTGCTTCTTTAATTATCATGTGAACTTACGGCAACAATTTCTTGTTTCCTGGGGTCAATAACTCGAACTTTTTTGTCTTTGGAAGCTGTACAGATTAGGCTGCCGTTGCGATTCCAGCTCACATTGAAAATCATATCCACGTGCATGTCATCCAAGTTTATGAGGGCTTCACCTGTTCCCACATTCCAGATGATGATTGCATTATCGCAACCTAAAAAAGAAAACAACAGCTAAAAGTCACAACACTGGTGTACACAGAAAAAAAAGCCAGCAACAGGGAAGAAGGAATAAAACCTGCTGCAGCTGCAAAGCCTCAGGTCCTGTCCCTTAAACATGCTCTGTGCACCATCAGGTACACAGAGCCCCAGGCATCCCCACTCAAATACAGGCTCAGAGCAGGGACCAAGCGGCCAGAGGAGGCACAAAACTCCTCCCTTGAAAGCATCAAGCACCTTCTCGGGGGTGCTGTAGCTGTCCCAAACAAAGGCAGTTTATGTGGGAGTATCTGGGCAGCTGCCTGCAGGCTGGGGAGGGTGGAAGCGTGCCCCGGCCACTGCTATAGCAGGAGCTCTGCGGGAGCTCTTGGGTCTTGGCTCAGCTGCAGGACCACAGAGCAAGAGGTGCCAAGGGCAACGAGGCGACAACTTACAACTCTGTGTGTGAGAATACTGGCTGGCGGCCAGTCATTGCCTTCTCAGGTCAGAGAGATTTGTGGCAGAAAGAGTAAAAGTGGTGTGGATGGAATACAGGCAAGTGACAGCAAGAGGAACAGCAGAACAAAGAGAAAAAAGAACGCCAGGCAGGAAAAGCTGAGGTCAGCAGTTTCACAAGGACTACAACCATCAGGCGGGTGGCTTTGTTCAAGGACCAGACGGCAAGAACACAAAGAATAAAGCCTATGATACAATGACAGCAAAAAGAACAGGACTGGAGGACCAGGTAAGGGAAGGAAAGCACAATGTGTGACTGAGCAGTTTCTCCTAAGGCTCCAGAGGGGTAAAAAGATGGAATGAGGGAAAAGATAACAATCACTCTGAACTCCCAAGTGCATGAAAGATGTCTAGAACCAGTCTGTTGTCACCAGAAGGAACCCCCGGAGACTGTAGTGACCTGACAGCACCCCTTCTCCTCTGTGTTTCTCAGGAGTAATCCTGGCTGGACTGCCTGGACACACAGATCTTGCTGCTTGTTGAGTACAGGAGTCTGAGGAAGCTACCTATGAAAAATCACCACCTCCTTTTGTATGTTCTCACACCGGGTTTCATTACGGTAACTGCCACAAGGTCTGCCAAACCCAAATGTTTTTGGGGAAACCAGATCAAAAGCAAACTGGTACCTCAGAAGGCGTTTGTATCAACAGAAAACACAGAGCTCATCTGACAGTCCAGCTGAAAGGAAAGGATTGGCTTCTTGTCTTGGGCTCCAACCTAGAGGTCGTGCTATGGAAGCCTCAGAGAGTGCTAATGGATAACGACGTATCCATTTCACCTCCATAATGACGTGACTATTTTCCAATGGTCAAAAGAATCTCGTTGTATAGACCGTACTAGACAGACAAGATGACAATTTGGAAAATGCTGAAAATGAAAGCTTGTGGAAGGAAGAGCCAGATTCTGGGATACCTTGCAGGGATCAGTGAAAAGGAGAAACAGTTGGGCCTTTTACAAAAATGCATGAAAACAGGGATGAGGAGAGTGCAGACGTAAATAGTTATCAGCAGATGAAACGTGCAGATCAAATAAAGTCTGGAACAATTCTAATACTGTAATTCATGCCCCCAGACAATTTCCTGGTTCTGGTCCCTGTAAGCTGAAAATAATAAAAGGCCAAGATAAGGCGGGGGCTGCGAGCCACATGTCCCAGTGTTCCCAGGCACTGTCATTAGTCTTGTGATTCACTGGCCCTAAGCAGCTGGGAGAGGAAAGAAGGAAAAGGAGTCAACAAGCTCTTTGCCAAAATACCTGGTGTGCAAGGAAAAAACGAGGAAGAGATGCTTGTTGACCCTACAGCCCTGACGCACCGTACCTGCACTGAGCAGCACATTGCGTGCTGTCGGATGCCAAGCCACGATGCCGACTCTCTTGGAATGGCCTTCTAACACTACCACCGGCTCTGTCAGGGACAGGGTGAGTCCGTTCTCGGGAATCTGCCACACCTGGAAAGGGGAAAGGAAAAATGGTTAGCCAAGGGCCATCGCCTCTGAAGAGCACGTTACTCGTTTGCTTCCTGCATCCTGCGCCACGCCGCGGGACAGGTTTGAGCTGTCACTTCTCAATATAAACAGGAAGAGAAAATCGGGGAGGGAATCGTTCCCAGCCACCAATAAACCTTCGGCTGATCCGTGCCTAACATCCTTCCTAGCTCACGCTGCCAGCACATAACCATTGGCTACTCACACTGCAAACACCCTGTTATCGCTGCGACCAGAGATCCATCCGTCTCAGATGCTGCCTGACAAGATTCAGAAAAATTTGCCTTGCAGCTCAAATTCCATCTGAATGTGCTGCTGTCTTTGCAAATTATGCTTGTCCCTCGGAAGGATGATATTGCAGCCATACTGGTGCCTACTTTTTGTTTCTTTAGAAATACCGGCAATTAGTTTTCACATTATGTTTAGAGCCTCCTTTCAGATGCTGTTTAACTGGGGAAGAGCAGTTTGGTCCCGGCAAAAGTTAAAGCAACCCAAGCGAGCGTTGCAGAAACTACCTTCGAATGCAGCAAACTGCCTGTTTACTTCTTGCCTGCTTGGTTACACAACCCTTCTGTTGCAAGCACCTTTAGGAAAGTGCCATCAGGAGGAGCAACAGACCCCCAAGGACCGCAGAGCACTGGAATTCCAGCTGCGGAGTCAGAGCATGTTTATGCACCGAAGGAGGCAGCTTCTGCAACTGGCAGGGACCAGGGACGGGAGAGACAAAACCCATCACCCCACACCCCAAGGCAGGATCAGCCCTGCCAAAACTATTCACGCAATTCAGCACTGGACAATCATCTTTGAACTGAATTTCACCTACATATACGTATTAAAAAATTAAATAGAAAGCCCATCAGTAAGCAATTATAGCTCCCTATAGATAGGTGGCAGCATTAGAGCACATTTGCTTCGCCTTCTATTGTTTGCTTTTTCTGGAGTTAGAGAACAGGGCTTGCCAGACCCTGCCCACGATGCCCAAGCAAGCTGTCAGAGCCAGCAGATGCGAGCTGAGCAGATTTCGGAAGGGAGGCAGACAGACATGCGTAAGGGTGACATGGATTTTTGCGCTAATCCCAGTTCCTCCCTTCTTGCAGGGATGGCTGCTGCTTAAATAAAACCCACCGAGATGCAAGAATTCTCAGCACATGCCAGCTCACCTCTGAATAACCCTAAAACGATTTCACTTTTCACCGGTGCAGCTCTCAGCATCCCACGAGGAATGACCTGCGTTGGGCACGCCACCTCAGCAGAGAATTTCTCTGCAAGGGCTGAAAAATCTTTCTCTTCCTGCCTGATGGAACAGTGCTAGCAACAAGATGACACAAACCGAGGCTTTTAGCAGCAATCACATTTTAAAGATTGGGTTGCAAACTGGAGCTGTTCAGCCTGGAGGAGCAGGATGCATCCTGCTGGCTTCCAATCCAACACCAGCTTTGCTAGGGACTGCAGCCACTGCTCTGAGAGCTGTGCCAAGACACAACGTGCCTTGCAAATGGCTACAAATCATTTCACCTGCCCATTGCACGATAGAACTGGGTTACAGAGCCATCAGTTTTTATAGAAGCAGCTTTCTTCTTGCCAGTCAGGGGAATAACAACCTGACAGGAGCAACAGTTTAAAACACGCCTGCTGACAGGGGAACTTTAATGTCAGTCTGGCTCAAAGTGTCATAACTGTATGCAGGTCTCTCGGATGAACCCCTCGCAACTGCAAGCACTGGTGCAACGCTGCAGAAAATAGGTATTATCTAAACCAGTAAGAAAGTTGGAAAGAGAACATGAGGGCTGGGAGAGCCCAGCAGAAGAGGCAATGCAGGAGAGCCAGGGGCTCTGAAGCAGAGGTGTGGGAGGTGCCCAGCAGAGCATCAGGTGACACCAGTGCAGGGGTAGAGGATGCTCGACACGAGCAGCTCAGGTCCGACAGCTCTGCCTGGCAGGCAGATGCTGGGGCGCAGCTGACGTGGGGATAAGAAACAGAAAAAACCACCAAAACCACCTCTCCACTAGATGAAAAGGCCATGACAGCCAAGACTGACTTATGCAAGTTGATGTTACACCCAGGATTAAGCCCTTAAAACTGGCTGTGATGAACACAGCCATTTCATTCCCTGAGAGAAATGGTGTGATAAAGTGGCCTGCCCCAGCTCACTCAGCCTCCCTCCCCTTGTGAGGGAAGCTTTGAAAATTGCATTTATTCACAAAAAGACCCAGGAGCAGCACAAGCTCCTGGGCCAAGCGTGACCGGGGCCCCCCAGCCCCCCCCCCCCCCAAGATCCCCGTTTCTGATTTGCGCCACCTCAGCCAGCAGCGGTGCAGGGATCCTTCTGTGCAAGCGCAGCTTTGCAGTGAAGCAACTCACGTGCCAGCAAACTCCAGGACCAAGTTTAAACGTGAGCCAGTGAGTGCAGGGGGTGGGAGAGGAAAGGGAGGTATTAGAGGCAAAACACCAATGAAAAAGATTTTTTAAAAGCCTCTGGAGGACAGGTTTGGTTTTTTTCTTTAAGGGAAAGCCCCTATAGTTTACAGCAGCTGCGGACCAGCGTAATCCTCTGCAGATTACAGAAACTATTGACCTAATAAGCCTGCTTGGTATTGCAAAAAAGCCAAACCCTAGGAGCGTGAAAGGTCAGGGTTTGCTCCCCAGCGACCTGGCCCACTCATTCCTGCACAGGGTGGGGTGCCTCTCTTCAGCGTGGGATGAAATTAGGTTCACAGGGCAAAGTAAGGAACTTTCGCTTTGGATGCAGGACCCGGCCTGCTGAAGGTGAGGACTCGAGATGAGCGCACAAAGGAAACCTTAAAATACTGCAAGATTAACTGGACATCCATAACAGTTTGCCAGCAATCCCACTCAGGGGGATTTTTGGGTTGTTGGGGGGTTTTTTTTGGTTTTGTGTTTTGGTTTTTTTTAAGTTAACGTGGCTGGTTTGTTTGCGATGGAGGAAGTGAAGTCACGCCGTGGTGGCGTGCAGAGGTTTGGGTCTCAGAGGAAAAGCAGGAGGGAAAAGTTTTGCACAAACAGCACGTGAGAAAGAAAATAAAGCAAACTCCAGCACTTTTTTTATACCCTTTAAAGAGAATTAAAAACCGTCTCTTCTGGTTCTGCACCAACCCACAGAGAAGATTGAGGCAATTTCTAGAAACAACCTCAATTCCTATATTCACATTACGGGAGGAAACAACTGAGTCTGAGCCCTGAGTTTTTATCTACATCCCTGCTCTTGTATTGCTGCGGGAAAAGGCACTTGGTGCCTCAGGATTTTGTAGCTGTAAGACCTGCACAGCTAGCGGGTCCTGCTTCATCCTATCCCGGGACCACGTCTTCACTGTCTGCTAACAGGGTGGCGTCCCAGGTCATTGCAAGGGCTCTGGTTTAATTTTTAAAACAATTTGCTCAATCAAATGAACTCTACTCTGGCCATTACATGCAAACTCATTAGTATTCACTTTCTGATTAAGCCAATTTTCCGTATCTGAAAAAGGCTCTCTGATACCATCAACAAGCCTTTATATAATCAAAGATTTTCCAGCTGAATTAAAAAACCTGCAGTACATTACAGTCACTCAGCAGAATATCAGGCATGAATATTTAAGTAATTCCTTATTTGTTGGCACAAGAAAATCATTCTTCAAAGAGAACACCAGAAGAGGCCACAGAAGGTAGCTGCATGCCACGGGCTGCAAAGGAAACCTTTCTGAGAGCAATTCAGAGTGGAGGAGATGGGGGCTCCCCATCCCACTCTTCTGCAGAAGAAGAGAGGAATTTGGCAAAAAAGCCAACAAATGGGGCAGCGAGGCTGCTGCCATTACCTACATGGCATCGCTTGTCTGATTAGGGCTCTCGTGCTACACTGGACGTCTTCTGCAGAACTGGGAACAAGGCATAAAGAGGAAATACCAAAGCGCTTGCAGACTATAAGTATTTCATTCTATCTCGAACCACTTCAAGTGAGTTGCACTTGCCAACTCAAAAGGAATCTGTTGGCTTCACGCTCCAACTGGCAAGGGCAGGAGGGGCCCAGAGGCCAACGCGTGCCCCGAGAAATAGCCAGCGTGGGATGAAGGAAGAGCACTTGCTCCTCCACGAGCCTACGCTCCCACAGAGAAGAAAGCAGGCGGTGTTTTGGAGAGGTCCATTCTACTTTTTCCTCTGCCGGGATCAGACAGCGATGTGCTTTTACCCACCGCGACTTGCACAAAGGTGGTCTTGCAAGGGTGAGCTGTCCTAAGCATTGCCCCCGCCCCACCACCTTTTTCTTCTCCGCCTCCAAATTAATCTCTCAATGCATCAGATGTGACAGCAGAAGTAATGAGTGTACCACCTGAAACTCTCAGATCACACCTATCAAGTGCCTTTCATCAGACAAATCTCAACGCAGCTGCAGATAGTTAAACCTCTAAAGCTGTCCAAACTACAAAGCTAAGCGGTCTCAGAAAAAGATGTCTTCTTCCCAGTCCCTTACTTCAACCCCTAGTCTAATGATCTCAGATCCCATGCCTGTTCAAGGTTTATATGCAGCTCGCAGGGTATTTCCACCTTCTGCAAATCTATGAATTTCTATGAAAATGCTTCTAGCTTTTGAAAGGGCCAAGTTAACCTTCCTTGTGCAAAAGTTATGGCTGCAGGGAATATCGGCACTCGTCATCTTGGAGACATTGGTTAGATAGCATCTCAAAGCCATGCTCTCTCCCTCGATACACGTCTAGCTGGTGTCGATGAGATCTGTTGTGGCAGAGGGTAAGATCCTAAATCCTTGAGTGCCGAGGCACAGATGGTCTTTAAAAACATAAGGTATTTTTTTTTAAGAGCAGCTGGCACTTGTGTAGAAAGCTGCACGATTTCCTCCACCACATCACTTTTCCTCATTTCACGTTGGCTAATGAAGAGTTCAGAGCTGCTGAACAACCACATGGCCTTTACAGTAAGATGAGTTTACTCAGTGGCAGGCTGTTCAGGAAGCAGGACTCCGAAACCTTTACTGAAGAAAAGCAAAGAAAACAGGATGCGAAATTACCAGTGCCAAGACAGAAAAGCAATTAAAAATGGGGAAGCTCAGTAGATCATCCAGTTTGTTTCCAAATAGTCAGGGCCAGAGTTGTTCTTCACATACTCTAGCTCTGTCCAGCCCAGTTAACAACTGTCCCAAATGATTTGGGATACATCATTTCCCACCAGAAATTATGCGATACTTAACAAAAGATGCAACTTAAGTCTTTAGCGAGTCCTCTTTGCTTTCTCCATCGCTTCTTTGGGCACTTGGCTTCACAGCGTTTTAAACCTCCAGCTAACACGCACCCAACGTCTTCCAAATCATGGGTGGCACACGCTTGTTCCTCCAAGCACAGATAAGGGAAGTTCACCCCTCGCTTCAGTGTGTGCACGGAAGCGGCGACCGCAGAGCAGGCAACCAACCGTGAACCCACGCCCCACGGAGCTTGTTTGTGCAGTTGTAGGCTCGGATTCTCGCAGACAGTTTGTGTCTACATTAGGAGCATTTAGACAACTTGTAATTGAACACTGTTGGTTTTTCTACATAATTCAATCCCTCTGGAGCCTCACAACATACTTCTCATTGCGCTTGGATTAGAGACTTATTTTGCCTGCAGGAAGGCAGCTATGGACCTTAGCTTCGCCTGCTTCTGTCGATGCTCATGTTTCAGAGACCGTTCCTTCCAACTCACAGCCCTTCTGGATCCTGGTTTCTGGAGAAACATTCCTGCATCCTTCAAAGCTTAGTTCTAGCCCAGTAGTGAAGGTTACAAGCACAGAAGCTTGTTGTTTTGTTTAATATTAAATATAGTACATTTTGTTAACATGCTTCAGCTTCCAAGACTGAGAGATCACAGGCAAGAGCTGTCCCAGGATAAGCCTCTTGGGATGAATCCCCTCCCAAACATTTTAACGATGAACAGAAGCAAAGGAATTTATCTGACATGATCTATAATAAGATTTCAATATAACATTCAGCCTACAGCATTTCTAAATATGGCCAAAGATCACTGAAGTTATTTGGCATTATTTCATCCTACAAGGATTTTCTTTCACTTATTCTGCTGTGTTTGCATACGCTGGATTCCACATCCATCATGGATCAAGGTCGTCTATTGTTCAGTGGGCTCTGACTGAGGTAAAATAGGTCTCAGGACCAAGGTTGGCAGGTGCAGAATTTGGATTATTTTTTGTTTATTTAAAAAAAAAAACAACCACCTTTTGACATCTACCCACGACCTGCAGATATAGGAAAAAATGAAATCCTCACCCTTAAATCAAGGGCTGAAGCAATTCTGAAACCTGATGGCCTTGCTCCCCCCTCCAATCCTCACCTCTTCCCAACACACACCACTACATCCATTAGGATGTTTGAGGTAAGGAGCCATATCAGTCTTCTGCAAAGCACTACAAATCGAAACACCTTGCCACTGACTGGCACTCTTTCTTGTCTTTCCCCTTCCAAAACATCAGACAAATCCCCAGGGGAAGGCAAAATGGAAGAGCAACTGAAGACAAAGCCAGGAAGACACAGGCCAAGTCTGTTACTCAAAGTGCCATCTCAGTGCTGAAGAGATTCTTCTCAGAAGTCTGAGGTTGCACCTTCTCCAACATGATGTGAAAACAAAGTGCCACTTGTGAGAGTCCAAATTGTGCTGTTACGCAGGCAACAAAGCTAGCTCTGCTGGTTTTGCTCCAATTTTTAGCTAGGCCCTGCAGCCAAGATAGCATCATTTCTTAAGCTGAGACAAAACGCGATCTGCAGAATGCCCACGGCCACTCACATCAGCAAGGACTCTGCCCTCGCTGTCAGCACAGGAGATGTCTTTAGGCATTCAAGTGTCATTTGCAGCATTTTGAGCATGAAGCAAGACCCGTAAGACCAATTAAATACACTTACCATGACGGTGCAGTCCTCAGAGCCACTGGCGATGACCTGGTCATTATGAGGACACCAGTCTATGTCCAGCACTGGTCCTGTGTGGCCACACACTGTTGGGTAGGACTTGTCAATTCGGCCTGTCTGAAGGGGGGAAACAAGGAAGAGAGCTGTAATACACAGACAGCGCAGAGCACATCTCCCAGACTGGAGGAAGATGCTTCCTAATTCTCCATTAACTCTTTCAGTATTCACAATTCCAGGAAATTTGAATCATCTCACCTATCAGTAGAAGAAATGAACCAGCAACTCTTCTCCAGCACCAAGTAGCTGGAAACTCGCAATGGTGCAAGATGAGGGTTCAGAGGTTCAGCACGGGAGGGGCTTTGCTCCCCCTCAGATGCAGGGATGCTTTGCTGCCCGTATCGCAGCATTTGCTGTGATGCCATCCCTTTGTCCGCCCCCAGCGTTTCGGGAAGATGGCTCTGCTTGCATGGTGAAGCTCTGGTTTTGTCCATGCTTCACAATGGTAGCCAGCAACAGCTAAAATTTTAATTGAAGGGTGTTGCTGGTCATTGAATTTACCAAGTCTGCTTGTTTTCACCATAGAAGTATTTTGCTTAGATGGGGAGTTTTTAGGACACACTTGTGCAGAGTAAAATACTGTTTTCAGGAATAAATACTGCCAACACAGACTGCCACAGCCACCCACCCCTGATGCATACCTGCCTCTCTATGGCCGGAGGACCACGGCCACCAGCACGCTGCCAAAGTCAAGCTCACTACACACATCAGCTTTCCAAAAAAAACAAGCTAATGAGATGTTCCCATTTGAACTGAGACAAACCTAGGGATGCCAATGCAGTTACAAAGACACCAACTTTGCCAACTGGGTCTACATTTTGCTGATGAAGCTCCTTAAATATTCTGAAGCACCTGATCCCCCCCCAAACTGCTGATGCACCTAGTACCCCAGCTTCCTTTGCGTGAAAGGAAATAAAAACCACTCGAGCTACTCATTGTTATCTCTCTTGGCCAAGCCTTGCACACACGGGAAGCAGTATTTAAAATACTGAAGACACACAGCAGTGATGGCAGGGTGAGCAGGAGACTCCCGTGCTTCCAGGGCCAGAACCTGGGTCCCGGCTCTGAGGGGTTTTGTTTCCAGGGAATGCCATGATGGCCTTTTCACGAGCAATGGGAGAGGAGAGGTGGGAGGGAAAGGTCTGGGATGGGGTCATCTTCTTTCGTGTTTAAACATGCAGAAGAAATGGTTGGCATTTCACTTCTGCCGTTTGGTGATGACACTCCCCAACCTTGGAGGTTACATCTCTTAATATATGCCTCCTACCCATCTCCACGCGGAAGGCTGGTCCTATTCAACGCCGCCTTACGTACAAAGGATCAGAATAATGCTGGATACTGGCTTTTGAAGACTGCTGACCTGAAGACCTCTACTGGCAACAAAATGAGATATGGATCCAAACAGACTAAGTTACAGAAACAAAACAACCACTATTTCCTAAATGGCCAAATTCAGCTTTCAAAAAAAAGACCGTCTCAGTGATTCAAATGCTTCTGAAATTATTAAAAGCGAAAGTGTTGTAGATGAAAAGACGTAAACCAGACATTCAAAAATTAAAGTCTGTGTAATCCCTATTCCATAACGTGAAATAGGATTTAAAAAATTAATACACCCAGCTGACATGTATCGTGGTTTAATCCCAGGTGGCAACCAAGCCCCCCCTCCAGCCGCTCGCTCACTCCTCCCTGGTGGGAAGGGGGAGAGAATTAGAAGAGCAAAAGTGAGAAAACTTGTGGGTTGAGATAAAGGCAGTTTAAAGGGAAAGCAAAAGCCCCAGGTGCAAGCAAGGCAAGCCAAGGAATTCATTCCTTGCTTCCCATGGCAGGCGGGTGCTCAGCCATCCCCAGGACAGCCGGGCTGCATCATATAGTGGTGACTTGGGAAGACAAATGCCATCACTCTGAATGTCCCCCCCTTCCTTCTTCTTCCCCTATCTTTACGTGCTGAGCATGACGTCATATGGTGTGGGATACCCCTGGGGTCAGTTGGGGTCAGCTGTCCTGGCCGTGTCCCCTCCCAGCTCCTTGTGCCCCCCAGCCCCTCGCTGGCTGGAGGGGTGAGGAGCAGAAAAGGCTTTGGCTCTGTGTGAGCCCTGCTCAGCGGTAAGAAAAACATCCCTGGGTTATCACCACTGCTTCCAGCACAAATCCAAAACTACCTACTATGAAGAAAATTACCTCTATCCCAGCCAAAACCAGCACGCACGCATAGTCCATCCATTTTAATTTACCTAATTAAGAAAGAACCATACAGAGCATATGCACACAGACGTGTTTCAGAAATCACATTACAGGGCAAATACAAATGTAGACCTAAACCAAAAGAAAAAATACAGCTAATACTGCGAGATGTCAGTGACTACCTGTTCTTGCTCCTAGGCAGGGCTCTGAGGATTCCTCGAAGAGGAGCCTACGGTAATTATTTGCAGGCTGCACGAGTGCTTGTCAGTTTAGTTTAGAGTTTTTTCAGTAATTTATTACTGGAGGGAGGAAAAAAAAAAAAATTCAATTTGAACAAATTAAACCACAAACTTCACCCTTCAGTTTTGATCACGATGAACCTGAACAGCACCAGCAGCAGCAGCCAACTGCCTGTGACAGCCAGCTGACCGCAGGGACCAGGCAACCCCACCGCCTGCTTTTGATCACCTGAAACGAAGCTCATTTTTTATACCAGCTATCTGGTACTTCCATTAGCTCACTTAAATGGCAGCGCTCTGAGAGCAGCAAGGAAAACGAGGCAACGGAGGCTCCGTGTGGGCCCGTGGCAAGGAGCTCCCAATGCCCGAAAGCAGAAGGGACCGCACAGCCTCAGGCTTCCAAGTCCCACCAGGAAGCGAGTCCCCTTCCCGGGGCAGGTGAAGCAGCAAGCCAGAGTAAAGCTAGGATAAAACTAAAGTCTTGTCATCAAGCTGAGGAGCCCAAGATGGATGCACAGGCGCGGCTGTTCTGGACAAGGACAGCACACATTTCTCAGGCCAGAGCCATCTGGATCAAGAAGAAATTGCAGACGCACAAAGGGGAAGTTAAACCAAACCGAGCAGAAATATATTTGCACCATGTTACAGGTGAATAGATGCTTATCTGCATCATTTGTAAAGCACACCCTTTTCCTGCCTGGATCTGCAAAGTGACACTCAAAAACCCTTTCTAAAAGGGAACGGACAGAGTAAGGATGGGAAAATGAGACGTTACTTAGAAGCAGCAGTAGTAACTTCAAGCAACCTCAAGCATGTTTATTCATAAAAATTTACAAAAGCGAGCAAGCAGAGTACAAACAAGATGAAGAGATGTCACACTGCCGGCAAACACAACAGCTCCCCGGGCTCTGGCAGACGAAGACAACGCCAGGGGAGACACACAGCCTGGTGGCATCAGCTTCTGCACTCGGGCACAGCACTACTGCACTGGAGAACCAACACAGCTGCTCACCAGCATCCACAAAGAATCATAATATAAGAAGGGACCTTTGAAGATCATTTAGTCCAACCGCCTTGAAATGAGCACGGACATCTTCAACCTCATCAGGTTGCTCAGAGCCCCGTCCATCCTGACCTCAAATGTTTCCAGGGATGGGGCATCGGCCACCTCTCTGGGCAACCTGTGCCAGTGTGTTTCACCACCCTCATTGTACAAAATTTCTTGGAATCATAGAATCAAAAAATATGGAACGCTTCACGAATCTGCATGTCATCCTGGAGTGTTCCAACATTAGATTATGCCGAAGCGAGCACCAATCATGTCGAAACAGCAAAATGGGAATAAATAAGGACATAAATGGACAGAAGGGCTTCCTGGCTGAAAGGCTGCCGTGCTACTCGAAGCTGCGGTTGGGCTAGCAGAAGTCCAAACACTTTCGGAGAAGTTACTGACTTGTGGTCAGAAACACAAAACTGTCTTCACAGTGCAGAGGAAACCACGGTGCTTTCCTGAACGCATAACAAAAGGCAAGAGCTCTCCTCGGCAATGCTTCTAAGTGCACTTCATCTGCTCCATTTTAAAAAAACAAAAAAACAATCCCTTTTATTAGAAACCCTGACCCTTCAAAGGGGATCGGGGGGGGGGAGCTGTCAAAGGACGGTAACTCGTGTCACCACCCCAGGGCCTGACCCAGCAACACCTTCCCCTTAACCACGCAGCAGGGTAAGAAATAGCTGGTTTTAACCCAGATATGTTACTTTACCACCTCCATGCAGGCTACGCCGCAGGCTTCCTCCTCCCAGCAGTGTTCCCCTCTCCGGAGCAGGGGACCCCTACTCCTGGCATGGTGTGGAATTAGCTGTGCACAGAAGAGCTTTAAAAACAATATTTTGGGGGGCTTTGCCAAAAGGGAAAGACCAGGAAGCCTGCAGTAGGGCATGAAAAAAAAACCCGCCAGCCTGTAAAATTACCAAATTCAACGTTTCTAAACACAATTCCTTTTAAAAGGGACGCCTCCGCCACCAGAACATCACAAGGTTTTGCAACTTTGCTGCCAGATGGGTGCGTTTTCATGCTACCATAATGCTCCCAGGTTTGGGGATTTATTTATTTATTTTTAAAATGTAATCTTTTAATTAGTTCAGGATTTAAAATAAATCTCAAGTGCTGACACACAGCTTAAAATTAACTCGGTATGACTTCAAGAAATTAAATCCCTCTCATAATCCATTAGGACTCTGGTTGAGCAACACATCACAGTAACAATGTTTGAAACTCAGAGTTGTGTATTATAAAAATTTAGCCAAAAAAGGTGCATTTGAGGCTTAGTTATCAACAGGGTGGATGGCATTGTCTAGAAGCACCCTCAATATTCAGGTCCTTCAACGGATGGTAAGCTGACCTGACCAAATGAAATTTGTTTAGTGCTTTCATGTATCCCAGATCAGAAAAAAAATGACAGATGAGAAGAAAAAAAAAATTATTAAGTTCAGAAGGGACAGATAAGCGGCACAGGAAAACTGTTCCTAAAAGTGGTAGTTTTATGAATTAATTTGAGTGTCTCGCGATCGCTTCTCTGCCAGAAAAGGGCAATTGGTTGCAGGAAGCAGTTCATGGATTAATGGTAAAAATATCAGGGAGAACAGCTGCTTCCCCCAGCCCACGGTGCGGTCATTACGATCGCCATTTAAAATGGGGAAGCGGCATCAAGTTGCACAAGCAAAAGCAATTCCCCCACCCTTACTTTGCAGCAAGTTTGAGGAAGGAAATCAGGTCACAACTGCAAAGTTTGAAATACAAACTGACCGGTACCTTTTCTCTGTTAGAGAGGATATTCCTTTTTGCTTAGCTAAACTGGCTGTTCTCCTTACAACAAACTCAAGTTTCACCAGCTCCAGTCGAGTGAAGTTGAACGCGCTCTGGCCACCGAGCCTCCACCTCTGGTTGCAGCAGCTGGTCATGCAGGAGGCATGGGGGAAAAGACTGCAGGAGGGTATAATGAACGCGCGTTGCTCTCTCATGACCGTGACAAATAGACATTAGTCACCCAGCAAACCAATCAAGGCATCCATAACTAATTCGCAAGATTATGAAAAGTGTTACTCCCCAAAGGCCTACTGTAATGTCATGCAATAAGAGACTTTAAGGCACTCATAACTACATACTGCTTGCAAACCGGACCACTATAAGCATTGCTCATGCCCTCAGCAGCGCTCCTGTTCTCGTTTTATCACCTTGACAGCTGCAGGGCTGTGCCATTACAGTCGACACTACTGGCTGCTACGGAACGGAGACCAAGGTCCTTGTTTGGCAGCGTCCAGACCTAAAGGGACGCACAAAGAGGAGGGAAGAACAATGCGGTGACAGACAGGAACCCTGCAGAAAGCCAACCCTGCCCGAGCAGCGAGAGCAGGGCTTTAAAAACCACGGCACCGTGCGGCCCCAGCAGATTTGGCACCGCCGCTTCAAGAGCAGTTGGGAGGGTTTGGGGCACTTGGGCAGCTGGCTGGAGCAGGCAGCGATGATGAGGGTCGTTTTGCACCGCTGGGAGAGGAACTGCAGCAGCTGGGGGACTCCATGGTTTGCAGCGGGTGCTTGCAGACGACCGGAGCATGGTAAGAGCTGGTTGCAACTGCAGGATGCTTTACATCGGGGAAGAGTATGTTTGTCTGCAATGCCCTTCACTGAATTAGTTGCGGCAATCAGCTATTCACATGCTGGCTTTCAAACAGGAAAAAAACCCAACCCCAACAGCCCCCCAAAACCCAACCCGAACTGCTAACTCCTATCGCTCCGAGCTGGGTGCACAGCATGGCTCCAGCATTTCAGCTAACATCCATCCCAGTTTCTAGAGGAAAGCTCTAAACACGCTTCAAAATCAAATTTCAGCCTCAGCTAACTTTTAGCCGAGGGAGCCCTTCGGGCAGAAGATGCAGAGATTCAAAACAGAGACACCCATTGCCCAGAAATTACATTATGATTAACAAGATATAGAGGCGCTCTTTCGTTCCGTCCCCAAAGTACAATTTCAAAAGCAGTTAATTCCCCTGTTCGTAGAACAGGCATACTGCCTTTCCAATGGAAGGAAAACTACCTGTTGGCCTAAAAAGTTTAGGGTTCTGGGATAAAGTGGTAAAACCCTGCTGCAGTTCAGGGGGCGGTGGAAGACAAGGACCCATCCAGAGAGGGCAGGGCTGCGGGGGAAGGATGCAGTGCCCAGAAAGGATCCACAGGGATCCACAGCTTCGCGTCACCCCAACACGCTCATCTCCGAGAGCTGGGAACAGACGATCTGGGACCCCAGCATCAACCACGGCAAAACAAACCGGGGCCAGTAAAAATGCAGACGGGGAAGGAGGAGAGAAGAAAGTCTGGACGGATCCCAGGGAAGAACCCATTCTATTCCACCCATTTCTGTTGAACTCATTTTGTCCCTGGACTTCCAAGATTTCAGTTTAGTTGGACATTTTAAGCAGCTAAACCAGGATTTTGCCCTCCATTTCAGGCCTAGCAGCAGCCCTGCTGTAAGGGTGCTTACACGTATGCTTTGCACGTATACGTTTGTATTCTACATAAGCCAGTTATGCCACAGAGACACCGACTCAGAAATTCACGCTGCCGGTAGAGCGGCGTTATTTTTCCTCTGAATATTGGACAAATACACAACTTCTGAGGACTTACTCTGCTCCTTACGCTCCGTTTTAACCACAGGAAGGCAGATGCAGAGCGCTCTCCAAGTGCAACGATCTCTCTTTCGTACCTGCTCACAGACAAAACAATCAAGCGCAACTTCCCTTTTCATTATTGGACAAGGCCTTGAAACTGCAGCAGTATTTGTATAAACCACTGGTTGACCGTAAGACAGGGTATTTGCTGCTTGCTCTCCCGGAGAAATGAGATCTGTTAGCCACACTGCCTGCCCTCTCTTCCCTAGTACACTAGAACCTGATGATCCATTGGAACCAAACTGATAGCGATAAACTTTTTTTTTTTTTCCCCCCATCAGCCTTGGAGAAAAATCCAAGGTGAAATAAAAGAATGAAATCCAAATTAGGATTAGGAAAAGAAAGAAATCCAAACTAGGAAAGGTGCAATTATAACTCAAGCCCACGTCCCTCCGAGCGGCACAGGCACTCCAGCTGGGCTAGCGAGGCACCCACGGGAGGTGGCCACGTGCTGATGGGCCAAGAGAAAAAGGAAGTGAAAGGGAGCTGGGAAACATTTGCTCTGTGCAGAGTGGAGGTAGGAAAAATCTGCAGGAAACCAGGTTTTAGCAGTTCCACCGGCCACAAGGTAACTTAGATCTTTAAAAACCACCCATGTCTTGCTTTTTTATTTGGTTGTTGCAAAGTTGTCTTCAATTTTTAATCTCCTCCACCAGACATTCAAAACTACTTGGAGCTGCATGGAAGTCTGACGAAAATTTAGGGGGAAATATCCCTTTGTAGTCTTCAACCTCGCAAAGTTCTCTCATGGGGATGTCGCTCTGAAAAAGACCTGCAGCACCAGCACTGACAGGAGCTCCATGGCAGCCAAAGTCAAGATGACAAGAACTCATTTTAATTCGTATCATTCCTTCTGCACTCCACCTAAAATCGCTGGAAGGGCTCAATGAACCCATCAGAGCAGCGCCTCCTGATTTTATTTTACACACAGCTCAGAAAAGGATTATTTCACTTTTTCCCCCCCACCCCATCCTTCCTGGAGGAATGAGAATCTGGAACAGCTGATTAACAACTTACATATGCCAGGGTTGAACAGTAAGGCATGTCACTTGCAGAACAACATATTCCTTCAAGAAGATCATTCCCGAGGTGTGCGCTCACCCACCCACATGCTAATTGCCTCTGAGGGCACCCATCTGATCACCGCTTCTGTAGGAATGCTGCCTATGTACAGGGAGTGCAGGAAGAAGTCAGGCACACAAATGGAAAATCTAATAAAAGGCATAACCAAAGGGGACTGAATAAGCCTCTTCTAAGGGCCTTACATAACATGACTTTCAGCTGAAGGCATCTTTCTAGATGAACCAAAACAAAAAGGAACCCTTTGCAGCACCTTTTTTCTTTGCAGCAGCTTTTTTCTTTGCAGATACAGATTGCAAAGGTTTTTTTAAGGAAGGAAGAAAAAAATGAATGTATTCTATTGTACAGTTCTGCTGTAATGTAGACCCAGCACCAGAACCGTGCACTAAACCCAGGTATTTGCAAGTCACTTTCCCCAGTACATCAAAAAACCCACAAAATTTTCATCTGGGCTGCAAAGCAGGGATCACCCACTGAGTCGGGCGAGCATATCCCCCACAACCTCTCTCCTCTGAAGGCAGAGGCAGGGAGATCCTGGCCCTGCTGTTTCAATCGTCATCCCAAGGGAGGTAAGCACGCCGGCCGCTGCAGAGTGAGGGGCACAGCCCTCCCTCGCAGCATCCCAGAAGAGAACCCGCAGTCCCGAGCTCGCTCTGCGGGCAATGATGGGCAGAAGATGGCAAGCCCACCGGCCGGGCTGAGCACCGGAGGGCTGCGGGGGCAAGGCAGAACAACCAACTCTCGGCCCTTGCACAACAGCGTTGTGCAAGCACCCGACCTGCCAGTTGAGCTGCGCACCCGGAGGCGCCCAGGCAGCCGTGCACGCCCGCCCCGCTCGTGCCAGAGGTCTCGGGGGAATGCGAGCAGGAGAATCGCTTCTTCCCTTACCTGCCTGACTCTTCCTCAATTCCCTAACGGCGGTGACTACCGACCAGGCTGCAGGTGATCTCCACCTCACCTGGCAGCACCTGCCCACCAGCAAGCAAAGGTGGAGGCGCGCGCCTCTTGGTTAAAGCGTTTTATCCTGGGGTTCCTTCCCTCTGCACTGTTTTCCCTGGGAGTTTTCCAGTGGTTTTCCCTGGCGCCTACCGTTGCGTTTTTGACCTGGTGCCTACCGTTGCGTCCTAGTGCCTACTGTTTTTTCCCTGGCGCCTACCGTTGCGTTTCTCCCTGGCGCCTACCGTTGCATCCTAGTGCCTACTGTTTTTTCCCTGGCGCCCACCGTTGCGTTTTTCCCTGGCGCTTACTGTTTTTTCCCTGGCGCTTACTGTTTTTTCCCTGGTGCCTACCGTTGCGTTTTTCCCTGGTGCCTACCGTTGCGTTTTTGACCTGGCGCCCACCGTTGCGGTTTTTCCCTGGCGCCCACCGTTAACGCCAATCAACTCGACTCTTATCACCACCACACCGCTCATGGATATAAACTCCAGCTTTTTAAAAGCACGCGGGGCATTCCAACGGAGCCCGTCTCCCTGCGGACCGACCAACCAACCTGGGGGAACTGCAATTTTCAGCAGCTCAGCCGGCGGCCGCGGCTCTCGCCGGAGCACGGGAATGGCGAGTCCCTGGCAAAGGCCCTGCACGTGTGCGGGCCGGGAAAACAGGAAATCGGGACAAAGCATTTCCACAGCCAGCAAACCCGGCTCGGCTGCG
>NW_009258275.1:312823-327297 GCF_000687185.1 Egretta garzetta | reverse complement strand
AAAAACCCCCAAAAAAAAAACCCAAACCAAAAAAAACCCAAAACGAAAACCCCCCCACAGTATTACTGAAAATTGGAAAGGAAAAAGGACGTTGAAAATGAGTGAAAACCGCCTTTCTGTGATTACACAGGGTCTTTGAAGCACGGGCTGGGCTCACCCCTGGCGCAAGGTCAAGCCACATGAGAAGGAATCCGGAGTGACCCACAGAGCGCGGGGCCGCCGTGCAGCGAGTTACGGGAGGGCCCCCGGCCGCCTCCCGAAGGCTCCGAAACAGCAAGTGTCTCTTTATGGCTCAATTCTACAACCCTAGCAAAACCGTGGTTTAAAATTGACCTTCCTTTTTTTTGGGTTTCCCCACCCCCCTGCATATAACAGCGAGGATCTCGCTGTGGGGAGTGAATGAGCACCTCTGCTCAACGGGCTCCAACAGAAAATGTTAGGGTGTTGAAGGAACCGAAGGAACGCTTTCATCAGCCCAGGCTATAAAAATAAACGAGGGACACAGGAACTGGTTTAGAGCAAAGCCAGCAACGCGTCGCGTTGCAAAAGAACGTGTCAGGCCGGGGGGGTTAGGAACGGAGTTCCTCCAGCTTTGCGTGAAACCTTGTCATACATGAATGTTAAATAGATGTATAAGACAAGACGGGAACACGGGAATGTCGCTGAGGGCACAGCGGCGATGACAAATACAGAGGAGGGCAGGAGGAATCAAGGTAAAAAGCAAACAAACTTTTTTTTTGGCGCTTAAAGGCGCTTAAAAATGCAAAAATCACTCAGGATTAGGAGGAATTTCTGCCAGGGACCAAGAAAACATTGGGGAGTAAGAGAAAAAGAAGGGTGCGCGTCCTCTGCCATCTGCATTTGGTCGTGTCGTGATGCAACACGAGCGCAACTGCGTGCTGTGTTGAGCAAGGAATTCCTAATCGAGATGTGTGCCATCGTGCGCAGCTTGGGCAAGAGCAGGACACGTGGCCCGAAGACGAGCACAAACCAGAATAGTCGCGAAGAAGGGCTGTTAGTACGATGAGCAAAGTGGAGAGCTATTTCAGGAGGCGAGGGGTTTGGCTCGCTTCGCTTAGCGCAACCGAGGCATAAGTGAGAACTCGCTGCCTCTGTTCCTGTAATGCACCCGCCATGTGGGATGCTATATTCAATTCTGGTCACTATTTCTATATATAAACAGGGCAGATCTGCAAATGGAGCTAGGAAAAAAGGACAGAGCTGATGACAGAGTGAGGACATTTTAAGTGTATACTTAAGCTTGAGGGTCACAAAGAAAATAATTGTTACAGAAAAAGCCTTATCGTCACAAGAATTTGCCGGTTGAGCGTCAGAAAGGGAGATGGGAGCACCGCTCTCCAACAAGGGTGGAAGAGGGATGCTCTGCGATTTTTCCATGTGGTATCAGCCAGGCACCAGGAATTTATTTCAGTCTGAGCCTCCACTCCTGCTCATCTGCATGTTCTATACCACAGCGTTGTAAGAGACTGCCAGGAAGGCTTCTGTACCCATCTTCTCAGCCTCCCTCCAAATCTTTGATCCAGCCATTCTCATGGCGGATGGACAGGAACCTAACATTCCTGCGGGTTTTGCAAAGCACACCCCTGAGCTTCTACAAGTAAAATTCAAAGTAGAAAGAAGTAGAGGGTCTATACGGGCTCACTGAAAGATTATTTATTGGAGGCTCGGCAGCGCTTTGCACAGTAGAGAACGTAAGGGGTGTTTCCTTGCCCACGATCAGATGAAGCCCCTCTCCTCAGTACTCTCAGGTACTAGGGGATAACACGATCTGGCTGATGTATAATAAAGCCTAGACACAGCCCTGCGAACCAGGAGAACTGCAGGACAGCTGCAACGGTACTTGGAGGAGCAGTTTTCCTACCAAGATTATTCTTGTCTTACACCATCCAGAGACAGTAACCGAAGGGGCTGGCAGCAGCCTAGACCAGCTCAGATGCCAGGGCCACCAGGCCTATGGAAATGTCCTACTTGGAACCAGCTCACTCCTTTGCATCCATCCCGTATGGGGCTGCAAGGAGTAATTAGGTTCAGGTGCATTCCTGAATTAAGTGACACTTGCAGAGCTCTCAAAAGGCTGAATCCCTGACAGTAGAAAAACCTGACTCCTGCTATCATAAATAAAGAGGCTTCATTAGGAGTATGATTCTACATGGAAGCTTTTGCCATAAAGAGTTGGCTCCGATTAGTCAAGCAAACCGCTTATTTACCATGTTTAATGTACAGGAAGCATCAGACTGATTACAGAGACATTAAATGGATTCTTACATGGCACTACTGAGCAGCGTTTGTCACAACACAGCAGAGACTTCACAGCCTCAATGTTATTTGTAAACAAGTGCTGAAACGACAACAAAGCTGAGCACGTAAAAGCGAGAAACTTTCAAAAAGCACTTACCTTGTGCAAAGGCAGCACCAGGAACGCTCCGCCGCCGCTAGCATCTACAATTATTGCAACAAATCGGGGGTTTACTGCACAAAAGGAGCTATCCCAAGTAACACGGGAGACGCGGATGTCGTCGTAACACTGATCGTTTTTCACCGCTTGGCCAAACACGTGCCGAAATTTGCTCTGTCGTACCACTCGCCTCATTGTGTCTGCAGAGAAGAGGAACGTCAAAAGGAGGAGATCAGTTACGGGTGCAGGGACCTCCTGCGTGCCCCCAAGACGCCTGCCAAGGACCCTCTCGTCTGCACCATCACCCCGCTTCCAGCAACACAGAAATACAGTTCCACTCACTATTCCTGCACCTTCCTTTAGACCTGTGAAATTCTCAGCCAGTTTTGCCTTTTTTTTCTTCAAATAAAATTTCAGGCTGTCTTGCACCAAACACAACTGAACTGCTCTTCCAAGGGTGTTTTACAGAAAGAATGTGCCAGTTAAGCATCAGTTTTCCCACTGTAAATGTATTCTCTTATTGCAGTAAAGGAAGTTCCTAATCCTAAAAGCAGTTTTTAGACAAGTCTCCACATATTTTTGGGAATAAATCTGGTCTAGGATTGAACTTGTTTACTTTCAAGTCAGACGGAGTCCAGAAGATGTAAATAAAAATGCAAGCTCTCAAAATCTGGTGTTCCTGTGAAGTGGTTCCACATGTTCGCTAGCTTCCATTTCTTTCTTCTAACTCCAAAATCTCACTAAAAAAATAATAAAATTAGTTTCCTAGGCAGATAGGAGTAATGGAAACAAGCTAATGACTCAAATTAACTTAGTGTGTCTGTAGCACTTCTCCTTCTCTTGAGCAAAATCATTTTCAAGAGGGCTTGAGTTAGAATAGACGGAGAGGGACTGGCATGGAAAATTCCAGCACCCAAGCCCTGGAAGAAGACACGGGCAACACCACCACGTGCGAACACCAACCCTGGAAGCGAGCGACTGCATATCCTTCTGTGTATGCAACCTACGGAGCCCTCGCATCTGGGAAGGACTTTTCCCATCGTACGAGATTTCTCTCCCTCAATCAGGGCTTGCAGGAGAACGAGGAGCCTCCATATAGCATCTTGCTTTTACATATGAGAAAAATATTTCTGCCCCAGTCTCTAGGGAAAGCAAGAAAAAAAAAAAATTGAAAAAATTAATATAAGCAGAGTTCACCTCCTCTCTTGCCTCCCAGTAGGTCCCCAAGCACATGCAGAGGCTGGGAAAAACTGCTCAGCTTCACAGAGCATCCTGCTCCGGACCCACCAGCCTGACGTTCTCACGTGAGAGACTCTGAGCACGGCTCCAGCAAACTTAGTGTGTCTGTAGCACTTCTCCTTCTCTTGAGCAAAATCATTTTCAAGAGGGCTTGAGTTAGAATAGACGGAGAGGGACTGGCATGGAAAATTCCAGCACCCAAGCCCTGGAAGAAGACACGGGCAACACCACCACGTGCGAACACCAACCCTAGAAGCGAGCGACTGCATATCCTTCTGTGTATGCAACCTACGGAGCCCTCGCATCTGGGAAGGACTTTTCCCATCGTACGAGATTTCTCGCCCTCAATCAGGGCTTGCAGGAGAACGAGGAGCCTCCATATAGCATCTTGCTTTTACATATGAGAAAAATATTTCTGCCCCAGTCTCTAGGGAAAGCAAGAAAAAAAAAAAAATTGAAAAAATTAATATAAGCAGAGTTCACCTCCTCTCTTGCCTCCCAGTAGGTCCCCAAGCACATGCAGAGGCTGGGAAAAACTGCTCAGCTTCACAGAGCATCCTGCTCCGGACCCACCAGCCTGACGTTCTCACGTGAGAGACTCTGAGCACGGCTCCAGCACGACTCCCTCTGCACAGCCTGTCTGCAGCAAACGCGATAAGAGGCTGCACGCCTGTCTCGAACTGCAAAGGCTTTGCATGAAAGCGTAGTGAAAAAAAGACTTCAGAATGATGGCTGATTTGTCGTCTCGGAGGTTAAAAAAAAAAAAAAATTAACAGCAACAAAAAGCTGTGTAACTAGAGGAAAGCACTCATCAGAGCTGGGAAATAAGCAGTCGCGTAATATGTTTGAAGCGGAGAAAAATGTTACAATTAACATAACAGGCAGCTATCGAGTGAAATGCTCTGACTTCTGCATAGGTAAGAAAAAATAATCAGAGCGTTTTCCACAAGCTCTCCCGACCATGTCCAGCTGAAGCATTTGGGAACTGGCACTGGCTTTGCTCTTGCCCTCAGACTGGTGACTCTTCCACCCCGGCGCCCAGGTGGAAGAGTCACCAGTCTGAGGGTAAGAGCAAAGCCCAGACCGAGGGTCACAGCCCAGGCAGCGAGTTACCCGTTCGGGGAAAAGCCGGCTTCTCTGCCAATGCAGATAATAAATGCATCGATGACGGGGTTGTTTTTGCAATGGGGACATCTGTCCCCAGGTGTGGGGGTGGAGGCCACAACCCCTTTCACATGGGCCACAGCTTTCAGCCACTGATGACCTCAACTGCGAGCTGGTGACACAGGCCCGAAGGGCTCTGCGTTTCTTTCCAGCCATTGCGAGTAGGTGGCTTTTCCCTGCGGCATCTATACTGATGTCCTGTTAAATCTCCCTGACTAACTCGGTTATTTCAAAGCTACAGAAGTGCCACAAACACCACTTTATTAAGAACTCATGCAGGTTAAGAAAAAACAGGTGTAGTTTTTAAATGCAAAATGTTGTGAATGGTTGGGGTGTTTAAGATGTCCACGTGGAAAAAGATATGTATATAAACTCTTAATGATTTCTATCACATTACAGATGAACTTAGGCTTCCTCTGTACTTAACATCAGTTAATAGAGTTGCATAATACATCTTTTCTGCCAACTATTTCACTTACAGCACAAATAAAAGGCCTGTTCCACGCTGGACCCACCCAGAGACACCAAAGTACAATGGGAAGTCATAAACCCGGAGCTGCTCTCCAGCTCCAGCCAGCAGGTAAGAGCACAAAAACCCAGACACCGATTTCTTTTTACGAAACACCCTGAGAGTTCGTGTTCAGCTCTACAACCGGATGGAGCGGCTGAAGCCGTAGGGCAGACAGCACCTTTCATGCAATGGGACTGGGAAATATTAGGAACAAACCAGTATGCACACGGGACAGATAATCACCTGGCAGTGAAGTGCACCCATTTTTTCAGGGGAAAAAATACAACTGCTCGGCTCACAGCATGATGCAGGTTTTTGGTTTGTTATCAGGCAAAGGAAGAGATTAAGTTATCCAAAATGGATGGGAGAAACTCTGCCGAAGCAGATGGTACGTCGTGCCTCGAGTGGAGCACTGCCAGCGCAGGCGGCTTGCTGGGCTCCCCAGGGATGCACGCGTGGCCGTTCCCAGCAGGGAGGGTGGGTGGGTGGGTGGATGAGGCAGGGCAGGGCACGGCACCATCCGGGGGCACCAGCCCCCTTCCCTGGGTGGATTCAGAGCATGATCCCAGCTGAGCCCCAGCCCCGCTGAATCACGCACAAAGAAAAAGGTGCATTTCAACGCAAAGATCCCCAAAAGACAAGAAACACGCTGCACTATCAAGCTGCCCGAGGCCCAATTAAGATACATCATAAAAAAATGCAGTTCCACACCCAGTTACTAATTTATTGTGTAGACTCATTCAGAGACCTGTCAGACATTTTCATCCCGAGAGAGCTCCTCCCAGCCGTAAGCTGTTTGGGCTCTGCATGGCAGGCAGGGCAGAGTTTTGCATCCACGGCTTCGATTCTGCCAAGTTCTGCAGGGTGCGAGAGCAGCATCGCCCTCTCCCTCCCTCCCTCCCAACCACCTCCATCACACAAGGTGACACCAGGCCACCCTGAAGAAGCAGGGGTGTTCTCGCAAAGCCCAACGTGCTGCAACACCGCAAGAAGCTTGCGAACAGCTCAGCCCTTTCCCTTCTGAAAACACACCTCGCAGGTCTTTTTGCAGCAAAACCCTACTCGCTCATCTGCCTGGGGTGTGCAACTCGTCCAGGAGAAGGGAAAAGTACCCTGTTTTGTGCACAGTCGATTTTCATGATGGTTCACCCACTGGCAATGTTCCCATCCCACTGTGCATCAAGATTAGAATCTGATGGTTTAGAAGAAGGTAAAGCGAAGGCTTAAACTCGCCTTGCTGAGTTAACGTGCAGCAAATTGCCCTGTGTCAACGTATCGTATACCCAGGGGGTTTGCAATTTGTCCACTTTAATGCTGGGAATGTGGATATGATAGCTAAGGAGAAAGATTATTTGTATAGCTTGGATAATGATATCTTTCCTTCGCTTGATCAATACCAGAACACCACAAAAAAATGCTTATCTCAAATATCAGATACCGGGAGGTCTGCCACCCCTTCTGCTCTAATGGAAGGGAAACACCCTTTATCCTACGGTGAAATTCCACTACTTTATTTCCCTCATTTTTACCATTTGATGGCAAGGGTAATTTTTTGGTTTTCTATAAATGTCTTTTAAAAAATGCAAAGAGTCAGATGCATCCAAAAATACCCAGATTTGTTCCAAACGGATTTGTTCAGAGCACACCTTCGCTGCCCTCTTCCCCACCTACAGCTCATCATCCTTAGCAGGAACTCTCTGATGAACACATGGTGAGCAGCCTCCAAGTCCTCATTTCCATAGCAAAGGGAGTGATTCTTGGCGTTGGATCACAGCCATTTTGATCTGGCTGCTCTCCAAAGAGCAGGGAGAGGGGGAGAAAATGTGCAGGCTGTAGTTATAAAGAGCAGCGACTGTGGATCTTTCAGCGCACCACAGAAAGCGAGCAGGTGAAAAACAAAACAGGGCTAGCTCCATCCTGAGCACAAAAAAAAAAAAAAAAAAAAGTCATCTCCTCCCTACCCCAGCCTCCTGTTAAAAGGTGAAGAGCATTCAGCACCCTCATCTGTTTCTCAATACTGCAGTGCAAAGGACCCCCTCCTCCACCAACTCCAAGAAAACCACAGCTGAATTTGGTTGCCATGGGTTCTCTCGGCAGGGCCATGTACAGGCAGGGGCTCCTAGGTTGGCCACTTGTAGGATTGTCAGGTGAGATACCCACATCCAAGGTGATTCACCGCAAGGAAGACTGATTCAGCCCCTATCACATACACAGAATTGTGACCTGGGACCCTTGGGAAGCGACCCTGGAAATACCCGAGTGGGCAAGAAAGCGCGTCCATGGTCAACGGGGCTGCGCTAGGGATTTACTCTTAGGAAGTGGACTTGGAGCAAGAGTTTTAGAAAAGGAAGTCAAATTAGATCATTGTCCGTGCTGTTAAATCTGAGCTAAGGAGCTAGAACAATCTCCATACACTTGCTAGACAGGAAATATTTTCTTTGGGGTTTTTTTTTTTTTTTTTGCAAAGTACAAATTTGGAGGATTTAAAACCTCACGACTGGGAGTTGAAAGGAGTTTAAATTTTGCCAGAGTTACAGCCCTCAGCAAAATTGAAACAGAAGCGTTAGACACCCTGCAAAGGCCACTACAATGGAAGTGCTGACAGATCTATGAAGGCACTGATCTCCTGGATCCCGCTCCGCAGCACACGGCATCTTACACGTCCTGGTAGGGACATCGGAAAGAACTCTTCTTCACCACCACCACCCCCCCGCCCCCTACATGTCAAGTGACTTCCAGCTGAATTTTACCCAACATTTAACTTGGTCTCCCACTGCCTGTGCCCGCCGTACAGCTCAGCCGCTGGCCTTTGTGTCAGCATTTAAAAGGACCTTAGAAATACAGGATGCCGTCAGCCGTGCTTGCACAGTGATACTTTTCATTCCATTTCTTTCTGATCTCCCATCATGATGTGTCACAAGAGCTACCATGAGTTTGCCCATTTTCCTGTTTATAAAGGATTTATCTGTCTCAAGAATCCAACAGATGTATTTCTGTGGCTTTGGAGGGTTTTTCAGCCTGCTTATGCAAGAGGAAACGCATCCTGCTAGGGAACACTTACAGGAAAACCCCCCACTAATGGCAAAATCCTGCTCAGCCCATGTGACTGTGATCCCTTCTGGAAAGGGAGACATTTGAAATAGAAGGCTAGTTTAAGTCACAGGCAGCCGTGGGCTACTGTTAAAGGAGGGTGAGGAGATACAAATCCACTAGGTAGGGAGAATGGCACTTACAAAAGGTTGGTACTTGGGTCTGGAAAGGCTCTCCCTTAAGTGGAAAATGTCAAGATAAGTTGCAGCTGTTGATGGTGAGCTCCCAAACTCAGAGCCTTACTGAAGAGGTTGCATACCCTTCAGTGGCAGCTTGGGAATAAATGTGCAGTCTCAGATAACTATTAACAAATGAGAAGCAGATAAGGGGAAAAAAACCCAAAAAACCAAGATACACTATAGGCAATGCCACCAGCACTGATTACAGATGATGATGATTAATAGCAGGGGCACCTGCCTCCTTAGTTATGGGTTTGACAGGGTGCTGGGGCTGGCAGGGAGAGGGGACAGTCCCACCAGTGAAACGGCAACCCGGGACAGCCCACGCCACGGGCGCCTGATGCGGGGAAGCCCAGAGGTTTCTTGAGTACTGACACATTGACTGTGCAGCCCAAGGTCTTTCTGAGCACCTGGGCTGAGAGGCTTGGGCCTCACCTGCAAAAGCGATGAGTGCTCAGAGCTGAAACTTTTTTTTTTTTTTGTAAAAAAAAAAGCAAGTATTTTATAATCCTAAGCTAATAATCAGGCCATGGATGTTTCAACCTAAGGCCTAAGTGCCCTCAGCACGGAGAAAACACCCTCCCTCACAGCAGGGCTGAGCCACATCTGCGGAGCAGTTGGCCATCATGGAGATAAGCACCAGAGAAAAGCCCACAAGGAATCTAGTAATTCACTCTTCAGAGCACTTTGAACATCATAGGGTAGATAAGGTACAGAGCCGCATACGGAATGGAGGATATAAGCATTCAGAGGTTTTAAGGTCATAAAGAGACCACCATCCCATCGCACCTCCTGCTCCACACAGGCAAGGGGGACTCCATCCCACCACCGCAGCCATCACTGCGTGCCCAACCAAGCAAGGGGCCGGTAGAGCAGGGACCAAGCCAACAGCTGTACCCCACCGCATGTGAAAAAGGGAACAAATATTACCCAGGTTATTTCCTAATCACTCACTTCTGACATTTCTTAACTTCAGAGAGCGCTTGGTTGTGCAACCTCCGTGGGTTCTCTGTAAGCCATGCGAGTGCACGCCACATCGTACCCCAGCACGCACACACGTATGCGTGGCTGTGGACAGACACAGCCTTGAGCTTGGTCTAGCTGCACACATATTCCACACAAATACTTTACAGCCTAACCACACTGCACAGGACAGTGTCTTACAAACATCTCAGAAGACTCACTCATCTAGAAGTCTGCCAGATCATTTAAAGGACAGCCTTTCTGAGCACACCTTTGGCAGAGGAAGGAAAGCGAGACATGTCCATGGGGGAAGCAAGCAGGCAAGCATTTGCCACCAGCTCCTCCAGTTGAGCCATGCAGGGAGCAAGGACAGTGAAGACCATCCGTTCTCTGAAACCAAATGAGCATGGACGACAAGCCCCAGAGGAGCAAGCTAACCACCATGGGGGAGACCAAGGCGGGCACGTGTCCTACAGCGAGTTCAGGGCCACGGCTGGCATTAGACCACAAGAGCAGTAAATTGCCGCCGGTGGAGAACCAGTAGGCCACCAGCAAGGCTGAAGGAGGACTTCATCTCCCTCTCCAAGTATCGAGGGAATGAACTCAGTCTTGTGATGCAAAGTCTTGCAATATCTGGGCAAGGGAAGAAGCGTGTGTGTGGGGGGGGAAATAAAATCACATAGCCACAAAAATTTCAGCTCGCCCTACAACTTCACATGAAACCTTTGGCAGAAAAGAGGAGCAGCCACGAATACCTCGATGCAGTCCTCTACTTTTAAACATAATGCTGTTCCCTCTATGCTATACCATTTCAAATCAATTCATATTAAGTCCACTGCTGACAGAACTTTTGTTTTCAGATGTTCAGAGTTATTTAAACCAAGGGTGAACACTACTACAGATGGTCACAATTCCAAAACACATCATATTTGTGCACAGATTATTTTCAGTCTTTGGTTACTTTAGACTAGGTTGAGCAAGACCCTGCCATCTGATTTCACTTCATTTTAAAGACAAAAAGCTGGAATATGAACTTAATACTGAAATTTCCAGCTGTTATACCACTGGCGAGATTCTATTTTGGGATGGGAACCTAAACCACAAACTACCAGGGAATTCGATTATATCTCAACTGGGGAGCCCAGCACATTCAACAATGTAACACAACCCAAACTTAAAATAAGCTGAAATTGCTATTCTGGATGAAGTGCAAGGTGTTGGTTCTAACCTGTGAAATATTTGATACGACTTTTATTTTTCAGAGCTGTACCCTCAAACAATCATACTGAGACCATTTCAATATGAAGAACTCCAAGTCAGAAGTGCCCACGATGCTTAAATCTTCCAGGCATCATCAAGAAGCCCGCGTTAGTCCCTAAGTGTTTGCCCTGCGCACGCTTGCCTCAAGCGCACGTCTCCCACGCTGCGGCTGACGCTCCTTTTACGTGTACGTAGGGATGCAATGGATATTTTCACTTAAAGATTTCCAGGTACGCAATCCACCTTCATCATCCTTCTCCTCATACCATTTTTGTAGCTTGTATCTGTACGGTCTAACATTACATCATTTAGCATAATTTACAGTGACAAAAGGATACCACAGTTGAAAGTCATTACCCCGAATGGAGAGCACTGTCCAGCTTCATTGAATCTGTGTCATCTACCATAAAGCTAGAGCAACGAATGCACACAAAAATCACAACACAATTTACCAGGAGGCCGTAATGGGATGGGTAACCAGCAGAGAGAAACACTACAGCTGTTACACGAACCCTGGATCTGAAACGGCAAGGCGGCTGAGGAGCAGGAACGGGTGCCAGAGCAGCAACCTCCAAACCAGCTTCCTCTTTTGGGTTTACATCTTTTATAGCATCTTCTGTCTGCTGCCAACCTCATAGGTGGTGATGCACGATGTATTTGGGGGACATTTGGATGACAGCAATTCGACACACGCTGAGCAAAAAAAGTTAGTGAAGACGAAAACAGAAGACAGAGGAGAGCAAAGTACAGGCGGGGGAGGAGGAAAAAAGCATTGAAACCCAGGACAAAACCACGTAAAGGCAAGTAACACAGAGAATACACGGGGAAAAGAGGACCTGTGGATTAAGCATCCCAGATGCCTCAGTGCATCTCTGCATTTCAGCTTTCACTGGAGACAGTTACGCAGTTGATGGGCACCAGCCAAGCTCTACCGGATGAGAAAAGGGAAGCCCTGCACTGCAGCAGTCAGAATCCCACCTTAAGACACCGCTGTCCCAGCAGCTGACCGCAGAAGGCCACAGCCCTTTGTAAGCTCCCCGCCAACAGCTTTCGTTCTCCTCCACTTGCTCCACTGGAATAAACACCAGAGATGCTTCCTCGCACACTGTATCCTCATCCACTGCCAAGAGACAGAGCAATGCACTTCCAGAGCTGAACAACAGCCCTATGAACTTCAGCCAGAGACATTACACTAGCGTGATGGAAGATGCTACTTACACCCCTGGGGACTGACTGCATCACCCTCACAGTAAAAGCAGCGCATGCCACAGAGAGGAAAGCAACAGGGCTTCAGACCACACTTTGACCCCGAGGAAAACATGAGACAGAGAGCACAACCCCCTGTGCGGAGCTGCAAGTCCAGCAAGCCTGTTACAACAGCCCAGCACCAGGATTCCAGTTAAGAGAAGTATGCAGATAAAATGCTTTCTCCATAGAGCTGACCTAGTTCTCTTATCAGTGCTACCCCAATTTGCTGAATTCTTCTGCTCTCTTGAAGGTTACATGCAAGCTTCTTCCAGACCGTGTTCCTAAGACACATAACATCGCTTTTGTCTTTTTTTTTTTTTAAACCTGGTTTTGGGCAAAAGCTTTGTAGCAGCTAAGGGTGGTGGTCATGAATGGAGAAAGAGCTCTTCCCCACCACAGCTTCATTAATTTCTCACCAAATCAGCACCAGATCCCACCTTTCCCAACCAACCAGCTGAGGCACAAGCACTTTTTTCAAATACAACAGAGTGCTAACAGCAGAAAACAACTCTATTTTCTCCTATAACTTGAAGCAACCAAACATACCCAGATGAAACAAACGGCCAACATAAATCTTTCTATGTGTGTGACAGAGGAGCTCACCGGTAGCCACTAGACCTGAAACTCAGCTGCTGATACAGGACGCACTCCGTCCTCTTCAGCGATGAACTTAAGCTCCAAGCTAAGCAGATAGCAGCACCCAGGCGCTGGGAGCCTAAAGTGCAGCAAGAATAACACGTGCAGGATTTCCCATTCTACAAAAGTCAAGAAGAGGTGCAGACACGAAGGTAATCCGATTAACACAGTATTTTCTAAGGTAAGCACATTTCCTGTTAAACTCCAGCGGGTTTAAGACATTATTGGAAACATTATACTGCTCCTCCTTGCTTACAGTTAATTGGATCATTCCCTAGAAAAAAAATGACAAGAAGATGTATCAAAAGGAGAACTCTCCAAAGGACTTGGTAAAACAGTTTTCTATTCCTCCTCAATTACAACATGCCGTGGTATCCACAGGAAGAAACTGTAAATGTTACAGATGTTTTAAGGAGATAAACGATCTCATAGATAAAAGGTCTTCAGGAGCACTGAAGCACTACAGCCCGAGGGCCACCATCAGGAAACCAAGACCTGCAGAAAGTCCTCCGCTATAAAGTTAGCCAGGACACAAATTCCTCACAACTCCAAAATAAAGCAGAAACAACAGATCAGCACAACCGAGGCTCGCAAATAGACCAGCCAAGTGTGAGTCAGACTGACCAAGCGAAGATGCAGCATTCTCCAGATGGCCCTGCCTGACCACAAATGCTCCGCTGGTCTGCTGGATGGAGCACAATACCCAGACCTGCCGGGACCCCACCGAGAAGACAGTGCTGCCATGGGGACGTCACCAGAGAGGAGCCCAGCGCAATGGCAACGCCTCTTGGACCAGCACTGTCGTGGTGTCTGAAGTTCGTTTCCAGCCCTGTAATGGCCAACGTGATGGGCCAGAGACCTGGACAATGTCATGATTAGGCTGGAGTTACAGCACAGGCCAGTGTGGTCTATCACACAGAAACACCCTACTCCAGAAAGTAGTAATGGGCTTGGTTAGCATACCAAGGGTTTCTTAGGGAATACCTTCACCCAAACGCTAGCTAAATCACAGCCCAACTTAGCAACTTTCACTTCTGAAGCTACTCAATAACACCCACCCAAAAGGTGAGGCACTCACGTTGAACTTCTAATGCTCTCAAAATAAACGCAACAATGGTTAATTGTCAAAGACAAGACAATAGCCTCAGCTAAGAAGAATGCAGAAGGTTCAGACTGGACAACGCAAACGCGTTTTGGATTTTAATGCTGCACAAATAAGCTGCAAAATGAATCTCAATTCTCACAGTTGGATTCGGCATGTATTTCTCCAGATTTCCATTTGCTGTCCTGCCAGCTCTTCTGGCCAAGCAGCCTATAATTCAAAGAGTACCATTGTCATTCTGTCCTGTTTCCGTAACATGCAATTTGAAATCAGGGCTGGGGGAGGGAGGAAGGGACTGGAAGAGGCTAAAACTCAGATCCAGATAGTTCAATCTGCTAACTTGATTTTAAATCCCTATCTTGTGGTACCAATTACAGCCCTTCAAACATCTGTTTTAGCAAAGGGTTCCAAGTTCAAACACATTTCCTCTGTCCTACAGATGTTCTTTGTCGCTGATCCGTCTCAGGCCAAGGCTGCTGTCCTGTGCTGTGGCAGAGCCCCGGCCGCTGCACGCCGCAGCTGAGAGGGCAGCAACCTGGGTGAGCTGGTGTCAAACCACGAACGCAACACGGAGCACCCTTCTCACCTCTCTAGGCAGGCAAGGAAAACAAAAATGGACTTAGGAAAGCGTATGTAGTTTAGAAAGCAGCTTTAAGAAACATTCCT
>NW_009258275.1:308964-312761 GCF_000687185.1 Egretta garzetta | reverse complement strand
CTGCTACACTAGGAAGTTTTCAGATGCAAGGAGGACAAACACCTTCCTACACCCACAGGCTCCTTGTGCCAAGGACGAGGGGTGTACCTGCTGTTGCCGACACCCCCAGCAGCTCTCTGCCTACCCGACGGGGAGAATCGCACCCCAGTACACGCTGGGCGAAGGCTGATTTCTTGGGGAATGGACCTGCAGCTGACTGTTCTCAGCTGGGGAACTTGTTTTCGGTAAGGGGCAGGAAGAATTACAGCCGGTGTTCGATGACCTTTAAGCTTTACTTACCTGTCAGCTTGACAGTCATGTTAAAGCACGTGCATCCCACGTTTCCAGGCCTTTGAGAGTCCCTGTGGCATTTACAGCAGTTCTGGAGGAGACCAGCCAAAACAACAGGCAGTACGCTGAGATAAGCCCCAGCTGGTTTTTATGCAACCTTTCATAGTGCTTAAGAATTCCCCTAGTAGACCAGCAGATCAATGTGGCAAGCACTGCTTGTAAAGAACAAAAAGATAACCTTTACCCCCAAAGAAACATCAGGGAGCAGAGTGAAGTGCGTGGAGATAACGCACACGCATCCAAAGCGTGGTGAAACAGGAGGCCAAACCAGGGTAAGCCCACCTTTGAACAACAGCACCTTAAAACACCACGCAGAACTTTAACAAATTGCTCCAGAAAGCCGCAGTGGCCAGGAAAAAGATGCCGGAAGGCAAAACGACACTCAGCTAGAAGTGTCTTGTGCCTACACTTCACACTGCGCTGAAGCAGAAGTATAGATTGCTGAAGTACGTCTGGCAACTCATGTCTGTCTAAGCTGGCTCAGGATATTTTCCTGCCTTGCAAATTAGTCTCAGCAGATCCAAAAATGAAAATAAACCTTAAAAAAAAAAAAAAAAAGTCATGAAAACTCAAAAAAATTTAATCCACCTCCTGTTCCGTACAAGACAGCTTTGCGCCTATTTACTCCAACCTCCAACATACAGTATCACTAATGGAAGTCCTGCAGTAAGAAATTAATGGTTGAAAAGCTAAGTGTAAGAATGGCCATTCGTCCACAGACACACACACAGCCCCCACGTGTGCTGGGGCAAATACATGAACATCTGTAAAACAACAAGTACGCTCGGTATTCTACGCTCGAAGTATTCCCAGCCGAGTGCCTGCAACACCCTGAGCAAAACCTCACATTTCCCATTTGGAAACAGGGATTTCAATCCGTTTCACACAGGTAACTGCACGAAACAACTGTAACGCTGGCTGGCAACCGTATGATGAGAAATGCCGGATGAATGCCAAGCATGTACCACAAGTCCATCAGCGTTCAAGATTCCAGCACGAACTAAGACAGCGTGAAGTTTTTAAGTATTCAGAGAGGGGGCAGAAGAAAAAAAAAAAAAAAAGCAATTTCAAGAGGTAACCTTAGCACTGAGCTGAGGCCCTCACCATCCAGCCTTTGCTGATGACCATCTTCCGTATCAAGCCATCATCTGCCCAGCACTGCCAGTTTGCCCAGCTCCCAAGGGACAAAGTGCTCACTACAGCTTGAATTTGTCAGTGCCTGCTAATCCCTGGTGGTGCTAATTATACCCATTATCAGTTTGTCTGATCGTGCCTGACGCATGTCCAATGTCCAGATCTGCAGCACCACAGGCTGTCAAGTCCCCATCAGATCTGCACGGGAACAGGATGCCTCGAAATGCGCTGTTTCAGTCCAGCAGGTTGATACATTTACGCCAGATAAACAATGGATTTTCAAGGACTCCCGAACAGTCTCTATGGCAACTATATGCAGAACTAGGGGGACGGAGGGGGAAGGGAGGGGAAGTTTCCACATTTCTAAATACTCCCAACAGAGTGATTTGAAGTCCATTTTCCAGGGACAGTACTTACAGCAGGAACTGCAGGTGAAACGTATTGCCTAGGTTCATACATGGATGACAACAAGGTGTGGCTTTAGGTGCCACCATCCCCATCTACTTCTACGAAATCCTGCTTGGGCACATGGAATAAGGCTGCAGAGATGGTTGCCTGAACATTCAGCTGAGAAGAACCGTACCTAGATGACATACACGCCTGGACCTACACAGATGACGTACAAAGATGCTATGGGCAGCCAAGATTTGGAGAGCCACGGGGAAACCGTGATCCTTCCTAAAGAATCAGGGTTTAACCTGGCCTTAAGCGCAGCTCAGCGATACTCCAGATAGCTGCGAGCTCATCTCAGCGCGCCTGACCGCATCAGGCTGAACCTTAATCACTTTAAGTCAGATCCCACCACTGCTTTAATTTTATTTCCATTGCTTTTTCAAATTAAATTATTAAAAGGGAAAACAAGGAAAACCTAATTATGATGGATTGAGAGGCCCAGCTCAATGTCAAACAGAGTCACTGTGGCAGATCCAACCGCATCCAGCTTCTCCCACTGAGAGCCAGACCTCCAGAGAGTCATGACGTGCTCACAGCAAAAAGCATATTGTACATCATTCATTGTTATCATCAACAAAACTGGGATAAGACAAAGCAAGTAACGTTGCAGAAGCAAAGCGATAAGGCTGAAGAAATACTATCATCCTTTCTCCAGTGCAGGTGATTCTACCTGGGCATCTTAACTCATTAACGCAGAAGAAAAGCAGAGAGGAAAAATGGCCAAAGAGCCCACGTTTTACTTTGTCACCTCTAAACCAAGGAGACCTCTTCTATCAGCCAGTGCCATGAGAGCACCAGCAGGCCAGCAGCCTTCGAAAGAACATCATGGCTTTTTTCCCCCCCTTAGCAGGCAGTGGCAGATACCATGTTCATTATTTCCCTGTCAAGTTCCTTGCCAGTTCCTACAGAGCGGGACTTTAAGGCTTTTATGGCATTCCATCACAAAAGCCGCTTCCATTTCAGGAGCACTTTGTGACTTGTCACAAAGATGTCTGCTGTAAAGAGACGACATCTGTCTTACCGGCAGGAAGAACTGCATGGGAGAGGTGGAAAGTGAAATTATCTGTTTGCCCAACAGTCGCCCTCTACTTTATAGCCACACCGTTACCTCCGCATCCAGCCATCCGTTCTGATCAGATCTGCACTCACTATGCAAATCCGCCCAGGCACATACACGACTAATGGCTGGTAATACAACTAATGGCTGGTACGCTCCATTAGGAGCCTCTCCAGACAGTTTGCTCCTCTGGGAACCGTCAGCGCCAGGCTCGGCATCAGAGAGTCCTCCGGCACGAAGCCAGACCTGCCGGTGAGACCCCTCGGGCTCGCCACTGCTACGCCGAGAAGCTGAGCAATTCTGGTTTACCTGCCTAACGCTATCATCTAAAACCACATAGAAAGTCACGTCTTGCACGATTATAACCTCAGAAAGAAACAAATAATCCATTTTTAGTATAGTTACTCACATGAGGAAAACCAGAACAAAGCAATCCGACTAGCAAATAGAAAAAAAGGGCCCAGTAACCGATTCCCAGTGACACTGGTGTATTCAACACATCCGGAATAATCAACTTGCGCTGCCAGCCTTCCCGAGTCACCTCAGCTAACCCAAAACCTTTTTGCCTTACTTTTTTTGACCTGGCGTTCACCCCAGCAATGCCACCACCACCTGCATTTGTGCCTATCGAGGCAAAAAAAAAAAAAAATATCAGTTCACGTCCTGTCAGCCTAAAGCCACCAACATTCTGACTTTGCACATGCGGCTACATAACCAGGGTGACTGTAAACTGAAGCTGTAAGCAGTTTCTAATCAGACTCATTTCAGAGTTAACAACCAGAATATGAGCAGACCGAAAATATTAGATGGGGGAGGCTACAGG
>NW_009258275.1:307231-308952 GCF_000687185.1 Egretta garzetta | reverse complement strand
GGAAGAGAACACAGACATTTAATTCTTGTTCATATGCCCTGTAAACGCTTAAACTGGGGCACTTCAAATCCTCAGTGAGTTTCTGTTCCAACACATCCTCAGAGAAGGGCTGAGATTATCACAAAAGCCTTAGTAAAACAAAATCAAAACAAACAAACCCGTACTTTAAAAGTCAAGCGAAAATGCGCCTGTGAGTTTGCCTAAAAGGACATTCCTAGCCCTGGGAGTGGTGCACCGATGACCTCACCGAGCTGCAGACTCAGGCCAGGAAGTATTTTGCTCATGTCTTCTTCAAAAATAGGAAGCTGGCATCCAAGTCACAGGCCTTGGAATCGATAATCAAATTCAAACCGACAACATCAATTCTCCTACCATCAAAACGCAACGCTGTGCTTTAGTGAGCCATTTTACGAAGCCGGCATTAAAGGCTGGTATTGAACTTGAACATGATGCACGGAACAGCTACTGAGGGCAGATCTCTCGGCGTCCTTTGCTGTATCACTCAGGAAAGCTGATATTTTACCCTTCTGTGCATTCCTTCTCATTGCCATTACACTGAATCTCTGCCTTTTGCTTGGAGTGAGTCCCAGAAGTGACAGATGCAATAAGCATGAAGATTTAACTTGAAAAAATCCAATGATGTTTGAAAAGGCAGCTCACTAGAAGACAGAGTAATGCCAACAGAGAACATAACGAGACAGACACAAACGCTGATTAAAGCAATCTGTATAAAAGGCTACAAGTGACCATTGAAAAATTAACTCTCGTCGAGTGCTCGATTGAAACAAATACAAAGCAAACGCTCCCTGACACCCACCCGAACGCGGCAGGGCTTCCTGTGGCTACTGAAAACACTAAAAACGCACCTACACAAAGCAAACGTGCCTTGGCTTTATCAGCGCAGCACGCGATCGTCCACCTTCGCGGACAGCCTCCAGCGAACGCAAACAGTAGCTGCAATAAAGCATCTCGGTGAGCGCACAGCCATCTGTTTTTCCCCTCCAGCAGAAGAGATGATTCAATGCTTGTTATTCAAATGAAAATCGAATATATCCTCTCCTGCCTCACGCACAGGTTACCCGCTGTTTTCTCTAGCCCTCGCACGTTCGGCACACACGAACACGCTGCTGACAGGACGGACTGTGCCAGCTCACACCATTTTCCCACGCTTCCAGCAGGCACAGAGCTTCTCTCCTGCCTGTGCTTAGAAAGGCACACGAAGAGAGAGGATAGCATCAGGTAATTTGGATACAGCCCGGCCTAAGATTAAACCAGAATCGGTATCAGCAAACCAAAAAAAAAAAAAACAAACCAGCCACGGCCTAGCATATTGAAAATGCCACTCTCTCATTTTGCTAGCCCCCTTGGTCTGGCTTACACTAACCCACACGCACACCTGCACGAAGAGCCTGAACATTCGTGCTCGAACACACACGTACAAGACTGAAACGACAGCGACTAAAAAAAACACAAACCACAAAGGCAATGCATATCATTTCTCTTCAACAATAAAACTGCACCAATCAGTTTTACTTTTGTTTCTAGTCAGCTTTCAGTCCTTTTTTTTATTTTTTTATTTTTTGTTTTTCCCTCCCCTCTTTTAGACCTGTCTCCTGTGCAGCCACAGCATCACATTGTCTAGACCTGGGTACTACAGCCCCGCGGCTGCCTGTCGGACAGACGCCTCTCCGCGTGCCGCCAGCGGGGAAGCAGGTCACTCC
>NW_009258275.1:305076-305981 GCF_000687185.1 Egretta garzetta | reverse complement strand
CCCCTGCCTGGGCTTAGAAAGGCACACGAAGAGAGAGGATAGCATCAGGTAATTTGGATACAGCCCGGCCTAAGATTAAACCAGAATCGGTATCAGCAAACCAAAAAAAAAAAAAACAAACCAGCCACGGCCTAGCATATTGAAAATGCCACTCTCTCATTTTGCTAGCCCCCTTGGTCTGGCTTACACTAACCCACACGCACACCTGCACGAAGAGCCTGAACATTCGTGCTCGAACACACACGTACAAGACTGAAACGACAGCGACTAAAAAAAACACAAACCACAAAGGCAATGCATATCATTTCTCTTCAACAATAAAACTGCACCAATCAGTTTTACTTTTGTTTCTAGTCAGCTTTCAGTCCTTTTTTTTATTTTTTTATTTTTTGTTTTTCCCTCCCCTCTTTTAGACCTGTCTCCTGCGCAGCCACAGCATCACATTGTCTAGACCTGGGTACTACAGCCCCGCGGCTGCCTGTCGGACAGACGCCTCTCCGCGTGCCGCCAGCGGAGAAGCAGCTCATTCCACACAGCACGGGTAAGGACCAACCTTCACATTCTGGCCTTTGCCATACTGCTCGTTAAACAATGTGGTTTTCTGCATCTAAAAACCCAAACCCCAGGAACATGTCATACAACCCAGGGCTTCACACATCTCCCAAACGCACTCGGGGGGAGGCATGAGCAACGGCGTGACATGTAGCCGGCCAAGACGAGTGTAAAGGAAAAAAAAAAAAAACAAAACAAAACCAAACCAAACCAAACTGAGCCCTCCAGTCATCTTTTGTCCTCTGCAACGCTACAGGGTGGCAGCGGGGACGGGGGCGAGGCGCCCAGGCCGGTGCCAGCGAGCTGCTGCTGCATCGCCCTGGAGAAAAAAGAAAAAAAAAAAGGAAAAAAAA
>NW_009258275.1:299674-304159 GCF_000687185.1 Egretta garzetta | reverse complement strand
CTGGCAAAAGGGGCAGGCGGGGTTTGGGGCAAGATGGCAAGAAAACCCCAAAATTCCAAGCGTTGATGCCATGAGCCAGGCGCAACCCCGCGGCTGCGGCTTGAAGCCCCCCGGCTGTCGACAAAGGCAACGCTGGGGAGAGCCAAGGGTTCTGCCAGAAAAACAAATGTCGCCTCATTTTGTCACGCCGGCTCGCTGGGGCCGGTGGCCACCGTGGAAGGCGGCACTGCCAACGCGACGGAGACGAAAGCAGGGTTGAAACCCCTGCTAAAACCCACGCCTGAACGAGAAGCGCGGGACGGTAGCTGGAAACCGAAGCTTCTCCCCGTTAGCGCTGAAAGCAAATCCGCTGCCGGGGGATGCTGGCTGACGTGGTCCTAAAGGTTTTTTTTTGGGGGGGGTTGTATTTTTTTAATACCGCCGCTCAATGTGAGGGGCTACCGATGGCTAATGCAGCAGGCAGCGCGCGGGGAGGAGGTGGGTACCTGTGTAGCAAATGCCGCGAGGCGCGCAGGGTGACACCGCTCCCGAAGCCCGCCTGGTTCTGTCCCTCCTGGGGAACCTGAAGCGCGGAGCCGTGCCCGCTTTGCACGCCGTTTACCATACATGGCCAAAACCAAAAGCCTGCCTAGCTTCCTCGTACGTTTTGACCAATATTCGCAGATTCGTTTGCATGTGGTTAGGCGCTTAAGAGGCCCGGTTTTTCAAGGCAGCCGCGTGCCCGTAACTCCCCTTACGATCCTTCGGAAGTTGGCGAAATAATGTGTGTCGTGATGAGCTGAGAGCCTTCCTCTTCCCCCGTGAAACAGCGTGCTACCCCCCATTAAGCGATCGCTGGGTGTTAAAACACGCAGGAACCCTCTCGGATGGATTTGTCATGGTCTTGCTGGTCTGACTGTTGACAGCCGATGGAAACATCAGATGCCACAGTAGCTACGAATTAAACAAACAAATGTTACCCGACATTTGACATTAGTTTAACCAGTGATTCAACGAGCAGGAAAGCCTCTCTTAACGTCCTGGGCAACACCTTGATAAAAAAAATTACACGCCCATAGATTAAGAGAGAGCCTTCCTCTTCCCCCGTGAAACAGCGTGCTACCCCCCATTAAGCGATCGCTGGGTGTTAAAACACGCAGGAACCCTCTCGGATGGATTTGTCATGGTCTTGCTGGTCTGACTGTTGACAGCCGATGGAAACATCAGATGCCACAGTAGCTACGAATTAAACAAACAAATGTTACCCGACATTTGACATTAGTTTAACCAGTGATTCAACGAGCAGGAAAGCCTCTCTTAACGTCCTGGGCAACACCTTGATAAAAAAAAATTACACGCCCATAGATTAAGAGTTGCAAGCTGCATCCCTGCCACGCACTGCCCGCGGCACCAATTACCCAGAAATTAATACCTTCCTTCTGAAAGCCAGCCCAGCGCACTTGGTCTCCACCCTCCTCCCTCAAACAATCTCTTTAAAGCTAAAAAAAGAAGAAAACAAAAGCAGTTTGGCAGCCGGGGCGCAGACCTGCAGGTAATCTGCAGTGTAGTGGGTTCAGACTGTGATTCATGTTTTCCACGTAGGTACGTGACTTGCTGAAGGTCACGCAGTGAGTCAGTGATAGAGCCGAGCGTCTCCACTGCCAGGCCCACGGCCCTCGGTTTATTGGGAGCCTTGAACCTGTGCGTGTGGCTGAAAAGCTGTATAAAAACCTGTGCGCACAGGCATAGAAAATGGTACTTAAAAATATACACATGTATAGCTCCTCCTAGCTCAAACCAGCCTTTAACGACGTACCCACCGATGCTTCACCCCGGACTGAAAAACAGCAGCGAAGGCAGCGGTACCCAGCACTACCCACCAGCCTGGAAGAGAAACAGGAGGAGGATTTTTGTCACCCGTCCAAAAAGCGAGCGATGCGCAGGGGACGCAAAGTGAAATTTGGCCTGAGAAATCTGATCGAGACCTAATCCGCCCCGGAGCCGGCACCAAAAATGGCCGACTCGTGGGTCACGCTGTCGCTGCGGGGATGGATGCTCCGGCAGCACGGCTTGCTCGAGGCAGCGCTGGGAGGGGGGCTGGGGGGGCACTGGGAAGGAATTGGTGAATTTTTCTCTAGCGCTTCCTTAAGCGTTCGGGTGGAAATGCTCCGAAGAGCTCTCCAATCCTGACCTGGATTAACGAGCCATTTAGATTGCAACCGCTCGCCGTGCCAGGTGATGAGGGAACGAGGTGGACTTCAGGCTGAAGTCTTGTAGCGGCGGGAGGAACGGCGGAAGGTTTCACACACGCTCTTTGGTTCCCCCCTAAACAGTGATCTTCATCACTTCAGCTGAATGAAACCGCCCTAACAAACCGTACTGAAATTACGGCCTCTTCTCCCTGGGAACAGATGATAGGACGAGGGGGAATGGTTTGAAGCTGCACCAGGGCAGGTTTAGGCTAGACATTAGGAAAAACTTCTTCACCGAAAGGGTTGTCAGGCTCTGGAATGGGCTGCCCCGGAAGGAGGTAGCGTCCTCATCCCTGGGGGTATTTAAAAGAAGGAGAGATGAGGTGCTTAAGGCCAGGGTTTAGTGGGGGGATCTCAGGGTTTAGGTTAAAGGTTGGACTCGATGATCTCAAAGGTATTTTCCAACCAAGGTGATTCTATGATTCTATGATTCTACAGCCAGAGTGATGTAAACTTGTCAAAATATGTCACAAATCCTAATTTTTGTAAAGGAAAATACCCTATTACCAAATTCCTGCAGCTACAAGGAACCACCACACAACAAAGTCTGTTCTCTTTTATCAGCACCAACACGCCTGATTATTGACTTCGGCAGAAAAGATTCAGGATTTACTCAAAAATACATTTTGCTGGGTTTTACCCATCGCACACGTTTTCCCCTCGGCCACACAGACGCGCGGTCGCTGCAGACAGTCCATCTCCCAGCCTTTATACGGAAACAGCAGCGCGTCTGCAGGCTCCACCTCTGAAACTTATGTCAGCAGCTAAATTTAGCTTGCTTGCAAATATGCATCGATCCCACCACCGCAATAAATCATGCCGGGCTGTTCCTACGACCATCTCGACGTGCCCTACCAGCACCCCATTCCGTATGCCCCGCAGCCCTCCTGCCCAGCACGGTGGTGTTAGAAAAAGTAAAGAAAGGGGCAGACACCTGAGGAGCCTCTTCCGAGGAGAAATTTTGGTGGCTTTGTTGGCCTCGGGCTGACGCTGTGCGATCTGGCTCGCAATCGCTGAGCCATCTCAGATGGACGGCAACCCAGTCATTCCGAAGCAGGAAAGCCACTTGAGGGATGAACTGGTCTCGAACATTTCAATTTGCTTGAGTCCTCCTTGCTAAATATATTCCGAATGAAGGAAAAGGGTTTGCGGAGGGTTTTAAGAGAGCTCAGCAATTTCGACTCCTGTTATTTTGCAGCTTAACTTCTAAGTCACGCAAAAGACGCCGGACGTGCCCGTTTGTGTTTCGGACCGCGGGTTTGCAGGTAGCCAAGTTACACAACGCCGAAGGACATTTGTGCCCACTATTTATCCATTTATTTCTTGAAGCCTTTTGATTTATTATTATATTTAAATAATTTTACAGGAAGCACGAGGTTCTCCCACCTGCAAGTTGCATATTTTTATATTTCTTCTTCTCTGGCTCTCGTGATTTGGACACGCGAGGCCGGATTCAGCAGCGTTGGGAAGAGCTGCTCCCACTGAAATTGGTGATGGGCTCTTAGGTTTCACGGAACATTACTGGAATGCGGTGAGGGGGGGTGGGGGGGGGGGGGGTTATGGAGGGAAATCTGAACGGATTGCAATGAAAAAGACAAATAAAGAGCTATTTTCTGTGCGTGGAATAGCATTAGATTTACTCTTTCTGCCTGCGTCCATTGGGCACAGACCGGGTGGCAAGGGTAGCTTTATTAAGCTGCTTAAAAGCCTGGTTTTTAAGGGGACATTTCAACGATCGTCAAATGTTGGGCAGCTGCCAAGAGGAAATTGTGCTAACAGCTCTCGCTTAGGGCTGATCGATTCCGTCCCTCGGACGGGATCGCGCGTTCTGCCCGGGGAAGCGCTGCCCTGTGCCGATCTGTTCCCCAGATCCAGCAAAGCCTTTCTCCGGAGACAGCGAGCAAAATCCATTTGGTTTGGCCTTATTCAATCCTTGGCCAGAAAGGGGAGCTGTAGAATTATGGAATGAAGATAAGGAGAGCAATATGTTCCATCAGATTTTTAAATAACAGCCAGGAAGGGAGAAGTCTGGGCGAGTGTATTGGCGCATGCGGCCGGGGAGGGAAGAGGAATGGGTGAATTGAGGCGGAGGGTTAGGAGCCAGCACCCCTTGGTTTTACTCCTGGATCTGCCCCCACTTTTCTGCCTGATGTGGAACAAGTCATAGAATCATGGAATCGTTTAGGTTGGAAAAACCCTTTAAGATCACCAAGCCCAACCGTTCCCCTACCCCTGCCATCCCACCCCCAAACCC
>NW_009258275.1:297698-299190 GCF_000687185.1 Egretta garzetta | reverse complement strand
CAATGAGGGCTCCCCTCAGCCTCCTCTGCTCCAGGCTGAACCCCCCCAGCTCCCCCAGCTGCTCCCCAGCAGCCTGGGGCTCCAGACCCCTCCCCAGCTTTCTTGCTCTGCTCTGGACACGCTCCACCAACACAACATCTTTCTGGTAGTGAGGGGCCCAAAACTGACCCCAGCATCCGAGGGGCAGCCTCACCAGCACCGAGCCCCTGCGCTACTTCCAGACCCAGCAAAGTGGGGTGGGACCGCGAGCCCCCTCCCCACAGCCCAACGCCCATCCGCTGCGGTGGGCGAGCGCTGGGGGGTGGAAGATGCTGGAGAGCAACGAGTCATAACGAGCGAACATTAGGTCAGGGTGGGCGTTAATAATTCATGCCAGTGTTATTAAAGATTTAAAATACATTCCATAAAGCGCATTTATGGCTGCGGACGCGTGCGCGATGCGCAGTACCGCAGATGGCGCGCGCATCCCTACCAACGCCTCTGTAGAAAGGCGTAGAAATAGGCGCTGCCTGCGGGTTTTACAGCAAAAGGAGATCTCTAACTTAATTTTGAGACGTATTTTTTCCATGTATTTTTCTTCTCCGTCATTGTACGGGATCGCGAAATATATTTTTCTTTCCTATTTTGTTTTTTTTTTTTTGGCCATAAAGGGGAGGTGGTCCCAGTACCTAATTAAAATGTTGGGACACCAAATTAAAATGAAGCAATTAGTTGCAACAGATGGGATTTTTCTTTGTTGCTGTCTCCCCTACACCAGATGATTAACTGGGAGGAGAGAGAGACAGGAAAGCAGAACACACACACACATGCAAAAATAAATAAAAAGGAAAAAGCAAGCTGTATTTTATTTACAGCATGAATATCCTGGGACTGACACTTTCCGTCATGCTGAATAGCAGGAAAAAAAATCAGCCAGGCACCGCGTAACGAGCAGGGACTTTGGGCAGCGAGCAAGGCGAGGCTTGGGGCCACGATGCCTGCGGCGCTCCCCGTTAGGCTTCGCACATACCCTCGTTACTAAGCCAGGTCTGAGCCCTTCTGCCACCGTGTCCTCTCCCTGCTGCCTGGGGTCAGGTTGGACCAAAGGTGCTGGGAAAAAATCCGAGGTGTAAGAAAGGAATCATGTAGCAGTAAATATCCATGAGGTGTTCATGTCGGGTTGGGCAGTGAGGGATTTGGGAGGATCCGTGTTCAGAAACAGATTTAAAACAACCCAAAACACCAGACTATGTCACAGATCCAGCGAAATGAGAGGCCATTCCCACCTTTCCTTACTGGAACGTTTTCACAGCTCAGCGCTGAAATAGCTTGTCCTGCCCCTCCCTCCCCATTTCTGCTGCAGAACAAGTAGGTAAACATGGAATCATACAATCATGGAATCATTTAGGATGGAAAAGACCTCCAAGCCCAACCGCTCCCTACCCCCTGCCATCCCACCCCCAAACCCTGGCCCTCAGCACCGCCTCGGCCCGGCTGTTAAATCCCCCCCCGG
>NW_009258275.1:294995-297585 GCF_000687185.1 Egretta garzetta | reverse complement strand
CCCAGCTCCCCCCTCCTCTCAGGCAGTTGTAGGGAGCGATGAGGGCTCCCCTCAGCCTCCTCTTCTCCAGGCTGAACATCCCCAGCTCCCCCAGCCGCTCCCCAGCAGCCTTGGGCTCCAGACCCCTCCCCAGCTCCGCTGCCCTTCTCTGGACACGCTCCAGCCCCCCCAGGTCCTTCTGGGAATGAGGGGCCCAAAATTGACCCCAGCATTCGAGGGGAGGCCTCAGGAGCGACGTAGCCACAGTCAGAGTTGCCTTCGGGATGCTTTCTCCAGGTCCCTCCCAACCCCCCGCCTCCATAAGGTCGCCCATCGCATCCACCCGTGCCCTCCGCAGAGGATGCACGCCTCGCTGCTGCTGCAAACATCCCTCCGTCTCATCGGGCCAACAAAAACACCGGCCGTACCCTGTAATCGGACAAATCTCCCACTCGAGGAGGAGCGGAGAGGCTGCACGGATCCGGACGCCCTGATGACACCGGTGCTAGCACTGCTTCGTGCACGGAGAGGGCAGACAGGGTGCAGTGACAAATACTCCACAACCCTATTTCTTTACATCGTGAGAATGAGAATGTGTCTTCAGACACTTCCTGAGAGGGTAGGATCTATTTTTCAGCGTTGTAGGCTTTTTGCTATCGCCGACACCCCTTCCCACCCCACGTGGCAATATTCGTATTCTGACGCCGTTTTGTGACTTCTGTGAACGAGAGCAATGGGCAGCAGGGCAGACCAAGCACCGTGGGATAATCACACCGATTTTTTAAGCAAACGCGCTCTTCGATTCAGAGCGAGCGCAGATTTCCTGTGCCTTAAAACCTTTATTTTCCCTTATAAGGAAATCCGCAATTGCAGATTGTCAATAAAGAGATGCAAGTCCCCCCGCACGGGGCCGACAGGTCCTTGCAGGACCCAACTCTCAGACACAGGCTCACTTCCAATCGCTCCCTATCTCTGCCCAACCGCCGTTTGACCAGCGAAACGCCGACAAAGCTCCGTTATCCGTCGTTTCTCAGCGCAAGGGTTTCCGAGTTGATGTCATTCTCCTAAAAGCCTTATTCAGCCAAGGCACAGTGCAGGAGAGAAAGAACCTAAGGACAACAATGCTTCCTCTTTGTGCCATAGCTAAAATAAAATTATCTTGGCTCACCCAACGCCCAGAGGGACAGGGGCGAATATGAAGCACACACGACAGTGGGAGAAAGCATCGTATGGGCGCTTCTGCGCCCTGTCTGGTCATGGAAAGGGTACAGGAGCACTGGGTGTTTGACTGATTTACACACGGGACAGGCTTAAAAAGCAAATCCCTCTCTCACAGACCAGCTTCACTGCACCGGGCTGCTCATAGACATGAATCAATCCCCAATTTTTTTTGTCCTGCCTCGGTACCACCACGGCTCGCCAAACGCGCCCCGAGCGCATCCCATCTCTTGCTCGGCTATGACAAGGCAGGTATTTTTCCGAAAAGCCCCATGACCGCCGTGTTCCCCCCTCACCCCCCCCACCCTCGGCACGCTCCGCACCCGCGCTGAGCCCGCGGCGGCGCCGGGGTCCGCAGCCTGCCCACGGCAGAGCCGTCACGCCTCACCTTTCCTGGCAGCGCTGGGCGGTGGCGTCGCTGCCTTCCCCTCCGCTGGCTTCGCCTTTTCGAAGGTTTTCTTTGCGTCGGCAACTTTAAGCACTTTCTCATCCTCCTGACTCTTCCTCCCCTTCCGCTCCGGCTCCTCCGAGCCCCCTCCTCCCGCAGTCCTGCCCCCAGCTCGCTGCTCCGTGCCTGCGGCTGCCCACGGCTCCTTGGCAGGCTTCGCCGCGTCGCCGCGGGGCTCCAGCAGCGCCTCCGTCATCGCCACGGTCTTGCTCATACTCAGAGCCAGGCTCTCCTTGCTGTGGGACCTGACAGGAGGGGCCGGTGGGGCTCTTTTCTGGCCGTACGAATCGAGCATCCCTGCATCTGCTTCACCTCCGAGCTGCTCCCGGCTCCCAAGGAGCTGGCTGCTGCTCTGTCTCGAAAGCTTTTCCGTGTCTCTCGTCACCGAGGTGGGATTTGCAACCGCGGAGACCATTCTCTCCAGGCTCTTCGCTACCTGCTTGCCTGGCTCGGGCTTCCTGGCCGGATCCTCCTCGCCGTTCTGGCAGAGGTCCGGAGCGCCGTCGGGCTGGGGGGCGAAGCTGATCGCCTGCCCGAAGCTTTCAGCTGCCTTGCTGCTCTCTCTGGGGACGTAGGGAACAGATGTTGTTGCCTCCTGTTTGCTTTGCAAAATGTAGTCCATGAGCAGGGCGTTGCGCTCAAAGCTGTCTGACCTGATGGGGACGCTGGGCTTGTTGCCCTCCGAGGGAGAGTTTAGGGTCAGTTTGTTCACTTGCCTGCTCTCTGCGCCGCTTTCCGAGTCCGAACGGCTTAGCTGCCTCCTCAGGACTCCTTGGAAAGTGTTCAGCCTGTTCGGGCTGGGACTGGCCACCTTCCCGTCCCCCGGGTAGCCCTCCTGAGCCGCAGGTACCTTGTGCTCTGCCGCTTCCCATTCCTCCTCAGGTTCCGCTTCTGCCTCTCGGATCAGGCGCCTGTACTCGCTCTTCTCCCGCCTGTACATCACCT
>NW_009258275.1:293214-294453 GCF_000687185.1 Egretta garzetta | reverse complement strand
GTCCCCCCTCCCCAGCCTGCGCCCCAGGCCCTCCTGGCCGAGCTGCGGCAGGGCATCATCCCCGCACGGCCCCGAGGAGGCTCCCCGCGACGTTGTGCAGTCTCTCCCCCTCGCCTTACTTGTGTCATCCCGTAAATATCCGCGGTACTGCCAGGTGGAGGCTTCCATGGCCGGCAGCTCAGTCACCGTAATTCCGGGTCCAAACGCTTTGAAAGTGGCCAGCCAGGATTTCTGCCCACCTTGGGGCTCGGCAGCCTTTCAGCACCGCCTTCTCCTTCCTCCGCTACTGGGAGAGACGGAGGCAGCTTGGAAGCCTCCGTGCCTGGGTCATGTGAATCGGCATTTTTTAGCCTCATGGCCAGCAGAGATGAACACGCACGCCGGCGCGATGGAGCCCATCCTCGGTGGCGGGGCAAGGAGGCTCTCTCCCAACACGGCAGCTCGCAGAGTTGATGCTACGCTGGTCCCTGCCCAAATATATCCCACCTGAGTTGCTAGAAAAGCCACCCCCCGGCTTCTAATTTGCTGGTCCACAGCACTTCACAGGCAGGACTGGCAACCCGTCCGCATCTTCCTCCAGGGACTCTCCTCTTCTCCCCAACCTGCCGCAGCAGTAATCCCTACGGTCCCGGGCAGCAATCCTCCCTGGCTCCCCTCCGATCACGCCGCTTCCAGCCTGATTTACTGCCAGGTCATCTGCTGCGGCTCGTCTGGGCAGGATCACCTCCCTCAGCTCCCCCGTGGTTTTCACGGAGGGCTTGGAAATCCGCATCCGTGCCCTTGGCACCCTTCCCCTCCCCCCTGCCCCGCGCCCGGCGGACACGGAGCGCTCCTTCCTTGGGAACGGCGCGCAGCCTTGGTCCGCGTCCCAGCGTTTCGGGGGAGAGAAACCGCCCGCACGGAGCACACAGGGCAGAGACGGAGCGGCTGGAGTGATCTGCGGGAATACGGTATTGCTAAGGGAAAAACAGGCCCGCCCGATAGCAGCCTCAGAAACCAGTTTCCCTTAGGAGACTCCAGAACATAACTTATCAAAAATCCCTATTAACGCTCCGGCCATTTGTCTAAACAACCCTCGGAGCAGAAAGTTCCTCCCTTCGGGATAATCCTCCTGGCAAACGGGCTCCTGTGAACTCCGGGGAAGGAGGGAGAGCGGGAGGGCTCGAAGCCGTTTGTACACAGCCGGGATGCCTGGCATTGCAGCCAGCCGCAGCGGCCGCGGCGCCCCCCCCCCCGAGC
>NW_009258275.1:291337-292059 GCF_000687185.1 Egretta garzetta | reverse complement strand
CCCCCCGGCTTCTAATTTGCTGGTCCACAGCACTTCACAGGCAGGACTGGCAACCCGTCCGCATCTTCCTCCAGGGACTCTCCTCTTCTCCCCAACCTGCCGCAGCAGTAATCCCTACGGTCCCGGGCAGCAATCCTCCCTGGCTCCCCTCCGATCACGCCGCTTCCAGCCTGATTTACTGCCAGGTCATCTGCTGCGGCTCGTCTGGGCAGGATCACCTCCGTCAGCTCCCCCGTGGGTTTCACGGAGGGCTTGGAAATCCGCATCCGTGCCCTTGGCACCCTTCCCCGCCTCCCTGCCCCGCGCCCGGCGGACACGGAGCGCTCCTTCCTTGGGAACGGCGCGCAGCCTTGGTCCGCGTCCCAGCGTTTCGGGGGAGAGAAACCGCCCGCACGGAGCACACAGGGCAGAGACGGAGCGGCTGGAGTGATCTGCGGGAATACGGTATTGCTAAGGGAATGGCTGCGACGTAAAAAAACTGACTGCCCGAGATAAACAGAGACGCCCGATAGCAGCCTCAGAAACCAGTTTCCCTTAGGAGACTCCAGAACATAACTTATCAAAAATCCCTATTAACGCTCCGGCCATTTGTCTAAACAACCCTCGGAGCAGAAAGTTCCTCCCTTCGGGATAATCCTCCTGGCAAACGGGCTCCTGTGAACTCCGGGGAAGGAGGGAGAGCGGGAGGGCTCGAAGCCGTTTGTACACAGCCGGGATGCCTG
>NW_009258275.1:288602-291314 GCF_000687185.1 Egretta garzetta | reverse complement strand
CCACCCGGCAGCTCTTGCCCAGCGCTTTGCCTTTTATGGTGCACGAGGTGCCGGCTGCCCGAGCCCCATCCGGGGAAGCATCCCGAGGCGGGATGCGGGAAAACACCTGGATGGTCCCTAAAGGGTGGGGGCACAGCCTGCGCCGGCTGAGCCGGGAGCTGCCTCCCAGCAGGGGCTGAGCTACCCCAGTGTCAGCCCAAAGGGGTTGCAAACAGCCCCCAGCCCGCTGGCCCCAGGGGCGACGACGCCTGGACCACGGCGTCTCACGGTGCCACCACCGCGTCCCCTGCTCCACGAGCCGGCCCAGGAGCGAGCGCTGGCCACCGTCAAGGGGAAGGAGCGTGGGACACCCGTTACCCCGGCCCTCGCCAGCCCGGGAGCCAGCCGGGCCTCCTCGCAGGGACGGTTTTTTATCAATGCACGTTGCGGAGCTGCTCTGCAGCGAGACAAAACACCATTTGTTACCACTGGAAGTTTTCAATCTCTGCTGAGGCTGCCCAAAACAAACACAACCGCTTCCCAGCGGGAGCGGGGCCGGGCTCCCGAGCCACGCCAGGAGCAGGGGATGCTCCCCGCTGACGCCGGCGGTGGGGGGGACCTCGCAGCACCCATCCCACCAGGTAGCCAAATCCTACAGCAAGGTTGGCTGACGCTTGAGCGAGTGACGAATTTTTCAAGCCACGTCCCCTCGCCGTGGGATGAACTCGCCAGACTCAGGCACGCTTGGCGATGGCACAACAGCCTGATCCATAATTCGGGGTTCCTCCCCTTGAGCCAGCGCCCTGGTCCCCCACGCCAAAGCCAAATACATTTTGGGTTCCTCACAAACCCTCATGATTTGGAGATACCGTCTTGGGCTTTTTCGGCTTGCCCTGTGCAGGGATCGTCGAGCCCAGGGCTGGCGTGGAAGCTGCACGGCTGGGTCGTTGGACCTGGGTTTGCCCGGCCCTGCCATGGTTTTTTGCAACGCTTCCCTGCGAGCTGCTTGTTAAACACTCGGGAAAGCCTGACACGGGAGCGACGCGGATTCTGCTCCCGAACCGTCTGCATAAAAGGAAATGGCAGCTGCAGCAACGTCACCCCCTGCCCCATCCTTCAAACCAGAGAGGAAGGGACTTTTAGGGAATATGGAACGCCCAGGGCGAGGGCCGAGGCTGGAGCAAACCCGCCCGGCTCATCAGCTGCTCCTGGTACGATACGAAACGCCTCTGTGTGTGCACGGGGAGGGGAGCTTCGCTGCAGCTTCGCCGCAGGGCAGCACGTTTGCAGCAGCTGGATGGGGAGGGAGCCCCACCGGCAGCCAGCTCACCTCAAATTGAGAGTGCCAACCCCTCAGCTTAGAAAAATATTTCTATTTCTACCTCTTTCCAGGCCAGTGTGGCCGCGCAGCCAGGACCCAGCGTAAGGAGATGCAGAGGCATCACCCAGGGCAGCGGCAGCCCCACTGCCGGCGCCGCGGCCGCTCCCCTTTGCTGCGGGAAGGCTGTGACATCGGGGTGCAGCGGTGGCCCTGCTGCTTCGCTGGGGGCATCGCCTTGTCCGCTAAAACCAGCCTCACCCACCTGCCAAACCGCATCTTCCCCCCCCAGTAACTCCGCTACAGTACCTGCCCACCCCCTCTGCGGACACCCAACCCCAGTGTGACACTGGGAAGCGCTGGGAGGGAGCCGTCCTCCTCCCGTCGGGAGCAAAGAACCGAGCCAGAGGCTCCTCCGGGGGATCCGCTCCTCCCCAATTTCTGCTCGGTGTGGGCTCCTCCGCCAGGCAGGCGAGGCGAGGGGCTCGGCCAGACCTCGTGTCTTCCCCCCCCCATCCCAATTGGGAGGGCACCCAGTGCCAGGCTGCCCCCGCCACGATCTGTCCAACGGAGGCTTCATGCTCAGGCATCTCCCATCACCAGCGAGGCTATAAATAAACCCTAAATAAACCCTCCGACGGTCGCTTGCGTTGCTCCAGATGTTGCCTGGCTTTTGCCATAGCAACCTCACAACAGGATGTAACATTGGGCCATAACGAGGACCGCTCCGCAAAGAACCAACTTCCAATCATAACAGGCACCAAAAAACCAAAAACAAACAAACAAAAAAAAACCCTCACGCAGGAACTCACCAGCAGCCACGGGGCCCCCCCCGGCCATTTCGCCGTCCTGGCTCCCGGTGCCTCGCTACCTCCTCCGTGCAGCTCCCGGGGTGCAAACCTGCAACCCACGACGGTGGGGACATCTCCGCCTTGGGGAAGCTGAGAGGAGCAGGGAGCGTCGCCTTGTCGGTCAGCTAAGGGAAGCGTGAATGGAAGGAGCTCCCAGGAAACACCTGACCCCAAACTGGCCCTGGCGGAGGGACAGGCTCCATCCCAAGGACCTCAGAAAGCAGCTACAGCGAGAAAGCTGTTGTCTCCCCGAACCGGAGCTCTGGCGTGCGGGAGCCCCTGGACCTCCCAGCTCAGCCCAGGCTTTCCAGCTCTGCTGGGGCTCGGCGCTGGGGAAAGTTAACCCCGGGGTGTAAAAGCTGTACACACACGTGCACGCTCGCTCCCACTGCTCTCCCTGGCGTTGTCATCACGTAAGCATGTCCGGGCAGCTCTCGGAAGGCCCTGACACAAAGCCAAGCGCTCCGTGCCGGGGCGACTCAGCCCGGGGTCTCTGTCCTGGATCAGGGGCGCGTCGGGTGCCGGTTCCAGCGCCGGTGCTGCGGCTCCGGCAGTGGGTACCTG
>NW_009258275.1:287245-288451 GCF_000687185.1 Egretta garzetta | reverse complement strand
GCGGAGCGGCGCCAGCCAGCACGTGCCACCCATGGCGGCGCTCGGCTGCGCGGCGAAAGGCCCTTGCTCTCTCCCACGGCGTTATCGCGGCGCCCTCCTCGCGCCGGGGTCGAACCCAGCCTCCGCTAAGGCTGCGGTAGGACTTCGGTCACTTAATTCACCCCCAAAGAGCGGGCGGCCTGAGCTCCGTGTGCATGGGGAATTGGCAAATTGGCATCAAAGTCAGCGGGGAGCGCCGGTCCGGCTGGTTGGACCCCCTGAGGGGGCTGCAGCTCCTCGGGGCAGCACCAGGGCAGGCAGTAAATCACTGCCAACTCCAAGCCAAATCGACACCCCCTCCCAAAAAAAAAACAAAAAAACCAACCCCAAACCCCTAAAAAGCAAATATTTCTGGTGGGGGTTAAGGACTCTTTGAGGCAATTAGCAAGCGTGCCAAAGCTGGAGAGCATCCCCAGCCTGCGCTTTGCTCCCCTGCCAAGGTAAACACTGACATGTTCCGCCCCGAAGCGGCAGCTCCGAGAGCGAGAACAATCCCAGGCAGTAACAAGACTCCTCGCAAGCACCCGAGACAGATGCTCGCTGTTTGCCTTTAAAGGCAAAATTTGGTGAATGCCCGGGAAGGGCCGGTCCCACCTCGGGTGGATCGCGGGGCGGCCGCAGGACCCGCTCAGGGCAGCTGAGCCGCATCCTGGGATTTAGCTCCGGGGATTTGCTCGTCGGAGGAGATCGTAGCACAGGTCTGTGGGAATGAAAAAAGCCCACTGCGCCGCGGGAGCACCGAGCCCCTCTCCAAATAAGTCCTGTTCTGCGCGCCGCGCAGGGAGGGCTCAGCACGGTGCGGGCGTTGCTTTCAGACGCACGGGCGCTGCGCTGCCAACATCCGCTCGGAGCCGGGGAACGCGCGCCGAAACGCGAGCAGCTTCCCCTTAAAGCCAGCCTGGGCTCTCCGAAAGGACAATTACCAGATTGTGGTTCTACTCCTGCCTCCAGGAATTAAGTGTATTCCTATTTCGTTCCCTTTTTCCCTTAAAAAACCTGCAAGCGAGCCCCTGCCATGGCTCGGGTGCGCTTCTGCCGCGCTCGCCGTCCCGGCAGGGCAGCTGGGACACATCCAGCGCTGCAAGGGCACGACCCAGAGGGACAAAGGCATCTCCCGATCCGGCCTTTGGGGGAGAGGCAGAAAACAGCCAGGACCCCCCCCGCTCG
>NW_009258275.1:285845-287123 GCF_000687185.1 Egretta garzetta | reverse complement strand
CCCCTTCCTCCCGCCCCCGCTGGGCCTGTTCCCCACCGCCGGGGCTGATCCTTCCCCACCTCCAAGAAGGCTGCAAAGCTCATTTGTAAAAGGAAAACAAAAAAAAAAGTTTATTTTTCTCACAAGAAGCACATAAAAGGTACAGTACATCGTTTTACAAACCAAAGTAAAAAAAAAAAAAAAGTGCATTATGCATTCCCCTACCGCGCACGTACAGTACAAAAGATACCGCATATTTAAATATAAAACCAGGATTAAGAAATACCATGAAATAAACTGGACGTTGTTAGCATCGAGTACAGCGATGCACTGGCACGGCTACACCTTCCTCACCCACCCTTCCCCTCCAGGTCTGTGGTCAGGGTCTCACCGGGCCGGGCTCCACCGCCCGGGGTGGGTGCTGGGTCCCTGGCAGAGCGCGGGCGATGCCCGCCAGGGGACACGGGGACCCGAGCGAGCCCAACGCCCCCTTGGCGGAAAGGGCAGCCAGGAGAGCGGCTATTGCTATGGCACGGACCGACAGAGCCCGGCCTGGAAATAAGGTGCCAGTTTTGTGCATTTTGGGTTTTCTGGCCGAATGGGGCTGGGTTTGCATTCGCACCCGGCAATCCGCTGAGCAAAGCGCGGCCGGTGACGGTGCCGGGGTGTCTCCCCCCGACCCCCTACCCCTGCCCCCTCCGGGCCGCGTCCCTGCAGCGGTGCATAGATAAGCGGGGGCACGGGGAGCCGCAGCCGGCAGAGCGGCGTCTCGGCGCAGCCCTTTGGGTTTTGTACGCAGAGCAGAAGGAAGTGGTGAGCAGCGCCCAGCTCAGCGGGACCGAGAGGCCGATACGCAGAAGTAGCAACGGCCACCAGAAACACCAAAAGCACCAAAAAAAAAAAAAAAAAAAAAAACCAAACCACCAGCAAACAGCAGAGTTTAACAGCTCAGCATAAATACACGGTATTTGTAAACTATTCTTAAGGCACTCCATCGTCAAAGAACAGTTACGCCACGGGGGAGAGGACAAACACATCTACCTGCTCATGCAACAGATCTACCCAAGTCCGCAAGGTTGGGCTACAAAACCCCTTCGAAATGGCACGCTAGTGCTTCCGGGCACGCCGGCGTCGAGACTGACCCCCACTAAACCGCGCCTCTATCCCGACAGCGTCGCGACGGACGCAGCCCCGAGCCCGGGGAGCAGAGCGGTGGGGTTGGACCAGCGATGGGCTGGGGAGGGGGGGGCAGCGCCGAGGTACGCCCCGGGAAAGCGGTGGTTTGTGCGCGGCAGAACT
>NW_009258275.1:279932-285468 GCF_000687185.1 Egretta garzetta | reverse complement strand
CGCCCCCCCCCCCCCCCCGCCCCCACTTCTTCCCTCGCCCGGGCAGCAATGGGAAGCATCTGCAGCGCTGAGAACGGCGCCGGTGTAACGTAGGATGGAGAAAAAGAAAGGTGCAAACGGCCCTTGCCGGCAGAGGCCCACGATCCAGGTGTGCAGGGATCAAACCCCAGCGCAGCGCTGGGAGGTGGGGGTTCGCCGGGGGTGGGAGGCACAAGGTGTGTGTGTCCCCCCCCCGCCCCGGGCGGCTGCTCCCAGCCCCGCGGCATCGGAGAGCTCCGGGGCCTCCTGCGTGCCCCACCGCCTGCCCCCTTCATTGCTCAGAATCGGGGTGTAAACAAGGAGGGTAAAGATGACACAAATATAGGGAATTTATTGCAGACGCGGACTTGCGCGTGCACCCAGGGTGCGCTGGCATCGGGCAGGGGGTGTTTGAGTCCTCCCCCGAGCACGGGGGGTGTTCCCGTCCTCCCCCGAGCACCGCCCGGCGTTCCCTCAGCCCTAAAAAGCAAAACCTTGTGCATTTTCCAGGGTGCCCTCGCGCAGCAGCCTTTGCTTCAAACCAGCTTTCGTGGGTGAAACGGGAAGCGTGCCTTAAATCCGATGCACATTTTCAGCTTAAGATTCTTCGAGGAGGGACATTCATTTACTGATTGCCAGTCCCTACAATGCCTCACGCTGTTAATATAAAAATGTGGGGTCTTAAGGAAGAAAAGGTAAACTTTGGGAATCTAGGACAGTAAAACACAGGGCTCCCTTTCTCAAGGCAGTGGATTTTTGATTAATAGAGACTCAGAGAACGATTGCTTGCAGCCCTGCTCTCTCCCCCACCTCAGGGAGGGGGTTTTTAAGAGTGGCTTTTGACAGAGATCACAGAATCGTCTAGGTTGGAAAAGCCCTTTAAGATCATCAAGTCCAACCGTTCCCCAAACCCTACCATCCCACCACTAAACCACATCCATCGCGCAAGGTGGGAGAGCCCACACGCGCAGCCTGGTTGCTGAACGAGCCAATGCATCCATGTGCCACCACGGACTTCCGAGGTCTGTTTTGACCCCCGAGCCCGCTTCAAGAGATCACCCCGCAGGCACAAGCAGCCAGCAGGATTTCACGCGGGACTCGGAGAGCCCCAAGGTTTGGAGCACGTCCCCTACGCGCTTCTCAAGCTCTTCCCTCCCGACTCGGCCGGCGCATCTTGCCCAGAGCAGTTCTCAACCCGGCCGGCTGCCCAAAATATTCTTAGGAAATGCACACTTCACATAGCACCGGTGAACTGCTGGGTTTTGAGCATCTCCCACAGCAGAGCAGCAAGAGGAGGAGCACATGGTAACGCTGGGCTGAGACCGGTCCCCGAGAGCCGGCCGCTGGCGTGGGAAGGGACGCGGCTCCCTCGGCTCTGACAGCCACGCAGAGGACACCGCGCCATGGGCGCCTCGCCGAGAGCACAGGCGGCCCCGGTGTCCTCCCTGCAGGTCACGCCAGCTCTCCTCCGAAAGGAGACCTCACCCACACCTTCAATGCCCACACCTTCAATGCCCTTCCCTCTCTTTGGAGTGAGCCCGTGCTGCTGTTCAACTGCTCGCCCCAAAGGATGTGCCCCCCCCCCGAGAGCAGGATTTATGCCCATCAGCCCCACAAGAGCTGGGACACATCCACCCGGCTCCCCCAGCATAAATAACCCCTTGGACTTCTTCAACAGCTTCCCAGGCTGCCGGCAAACCAAGGGCGCAGGAACCCTTCTACCAAACCCAACAGTAATATTCAGAAAAAAACCCCCACACGTTCTCCTATCGCCTACTTGGATTTCGAACGCGTGGGGCGCCGGGAGAGCCCTCCCTCCTCGGCCGTCTCGCCGGCACGGCGTGGCACCGACAGCCCGAGGAAGGGTCCCCAACACAGGATCCACAACACTGACACAGCAACGCACGAAGCTTCACTAGGGTCCACAGTCACTTACTGGCCAGGCTCGTCATTAGCACTGGGACGTTACAAACCACGACGACAGCAAAAACACCCAAAGAACAAGAACACCTCTCCAGGGGAGCGCAAGCCTGGGTGTCGCTCCGGCACCAACACGAAACTACGACAAATTCACCCGGTCACGCAGCGAAGACGGACTGACGCCAGCAGGTCACAGCCAACACGAACACAGCTCGACACTCCTTCACTTCACGGCTAGGTCACCCGGCACGGTAAAGCCTCCGTCCCCACGCTCCTCCAGGCCTTTACAGTCAACACGGAGGGAACGGCTTCGAACAACGAGAAGTATTGCGGGAAAAGCCTTCTTAAAAGGAAACAAAGAAGAAAGCAAGGCTAAAAGTCAGCCAGAACAGAGGTAGTGTTCATGTCACCATCTTAAGGATTTTTCCACAAGTGCTCTGTTTTAACTGGAGACTTGTGTTTGTTCTGTTAAAAAAAAAAAAAAAAAAATCATGACTAATTGTGTTTTGGAGTCCTTGAAACAGAGTATTTCAGCATTTTATATATATAGATAGATAAATCAGTACAAATATCCATCTATATACACACACACACACAAAACCACATTATTATACTTGGCAAACAGGACTAGGAATAGCGTCCTGCAGGACAACAGGCAAGTCACACACAAAGTCCTCTTCTAAGCCATGCAATACATTTTATTTTCCCTTGTGCCATTCATGACCCATTATGGTTTGTTTTTTTTTTGTCTCTCCGCTTACTGGAGTACAAGGAGGGGAAGGAGAGGTGGCATCAGATGAACTACTGCAAGTCAGATGATAAAACTGCATCGGTGCAATGAATAAATGCCATAAAACCCCCCAAATCCACACTCCCCCCCTCAGAAGGCATCAACTTTTGCCCATCCAAAGCACGTTCTTCAAGTTCCCGACCGCTGGCTTCGCTGCCAGTTTGGAGGCGACGTCCGCACCCCTCAGCGTGGATTGTGGCTCACAGAGCACAGAAGACTCGCTTGAAACGGCCTCTTTTGAGTCCGTTACGGTTGACACGTCCATGTCACTTGATAAGTCCTCGGAGGACAAGTTAAGACATCCTAGCTTGGCGAGAGAATTGGACCTTTTCAGAGGAGAAGACACAGTCAAGCCAGCCAGCCGCAGCCTGGTCTCGATTTCCTGAGTTCGCTGCTTCACCAGGCCGGGCTTGCCCCGCACGCTGTGGATGCTGTCGCTGCTGGAGCTACGCGTCAGGTTGGAGCTCCGGGAGGAGGAGGGCGTGTAGCAGATGGTCTTCAGGAAGTCCTTGGTGAAACTGCTCGTGTGCTCCAGCCGACACACGGCAGGCGTGGAGGTTTTCTGAGAGGTCCCCTCCAAGACGCGTTTCACCTCTAACTTCTCCACGTCGTTTTCTGCGCTTTCGGGGATCAAAGGTGCTGGCGCCAGAAGGGGTACAAGGCTGTGATGCGAAATCAAATCCTCGCTTTCCTCCACAATGCCGGAGTCGACTCTGCTGAGGGGGCTCTCTCTGAGCAGCGACGAGGCGTCCGAGGGCAGGCTCTTCAACCGCTCCAGCTCTTTGGTGTGTTTCCTAACCAAGCCTGCTTTCTGCAGCTGGATAAGAGACTCCTGGTGCTGCATCAAGTAACTGTTTGCGCTTGGCTTTTCCAAGTCTTTGCTGAACAACAAGTACTTCAGATCCTTGGTAGGTTTGCCATCTTTTCTGGCTAGAGACTCTTCTTTTACCACTTCTACGTTAAGGAGGCCCTTGTCACAGTGCGAGTTTCTCCTGGGCAGCAGGGTTTTGACCGGGGTTTTTGGCGCATCTTTTCCTTTCTCCAAAACGCTGCAGTGTTGGTCAAGTGATTTGCAAGTGCCAGCCTCCAAAGCGCCAGTCCCAGCCGACAGAGGAAGCGCAGCCTCGTTATTTTTAGTTCTGATTGCTTCCTCTGAGTGCGCCTTGCCGGGCAGGTGCTCTGCCAAGTTGGAGTTGATGTGGGAGAGGAGGGCTGGTTGCGTGCAGATGGTGGTACTGCGGCGCGCAGCGCCAGGGTTCAACTTTTCACACTGCTCCCCGAAGGAGTCAGGGGACAAACTGGCCGAGGAATACATGCAGTCGGTGCAAGACTGGTAGGAAGGCTTCACCTTGCTGAGGATCCCAAACACAGCATCGTGCTGCAAAAAAGAAGACAGGTAGAGGTAAACGTGCACAGAACGAGACATCAGCAACAAGCAGAGCGAGAGGCACAAGACCACATTTACAGCCACGCAGATTCGAAACGAAGCCCATTTCCACTTCTCTTAAGGCCCGGCAGCAGGAGCAAAAGCCACGTACTTTCTCAGCAGACAATATCTCCAACGGAAGAATACCTACCGTGACAAGCGATGGTCATGCAAGCAAGTTGCCCAAAGCAGTTTACAGGGCACTCACATGTGTGCGCTCCCTCTGGCATCTAAATCCACAGCTTGGGCAAGCAAAGCCACGTTCAGAAGCACTTCGAAAAGGAAGAAGCTCATCATGGAATGAAAGGAATCCGAGTCAAATGAAACTGTGCTATGAAGATGAGAAGAGCAGTTTCACTTGCCGTAGAGTCAGCCATGCTAATCACCTACATTTCAACTCCATACGCACCTCAAAATCCTCTGGGCAACTCCTTTTGCTGTTGTTGTTATTCAAGTTCTCTCTATTAAGCCTGCTCTCCTCCTTGTGCATGGACAAACGCCGCTTCCACTTCTCCATCGGGTTTTCCTCCCTGACACCGTCCTCCCCTGGGTCCCCGTGGCCCAGCAGGATCCTCCCCTTCCTGGGGCTGAAGTCCAGTTTCTTCTTCACCTCCTTCTCGCTGAAACTGCTCAGCTCTGCCAGCGGCTCCGCTGCCTCCAGGGCTTTCGCCGTCTCCAGCAGCCTCTCCTCCAAAGGCGCAGACGGAGGCTGTCCCACCAGCGAGGCATTGCGCTCCGCAAGCGCATCCCGCTCCAGCTCCTCCACGTGGAAAAAGCCCTCCCTGTCACCGGGGATCTTGTTCTCCAGCAAGGTGTCCGAGAGGCGACGGAAGCAGTAATTAAACCCCACAGACACTCCTGTGCCGGCGCGGTTGTCCAGGTACGCTGACTGCGAAGGTGTGTCCAGGTCAGCCAGGCGGTTTTCTAGGTCGATGTCTAAGCTCTCGAGTAAGAAGTCGCCCGACCCCGTGGTGCCATCTGTGTTCTGGGGTAGGTTGCTCTCCGCCTGCTGCTTCCACAGCTTATTATGGCGCTGCTTGCTGGGGGAAAGGACAAAGACATGAGTGACTGTCACTGAACCGTAGGACGCTCGGTTCCAGGAAGGTCCCTCCCTCTCCACAACCCAGAACCCAACGGCTGAGCGCTGGGTCCAGCCCTGTGGACCCACTTGGACAAAACCCATCTCCAGCATCAGGATTTTGTCCCTCCCCCCCAGCCACTCCAGAGTCTTGCTGGCCCCTCAGCAGAATGACAGCGGGGCTCTGCACCGCACCCCGGAGGGGAACAGCCCTTGGGAGGAGTCCCTCAGGGTGGAGGGGCACAGAGCCCTCTGTCAGAGCAAAACACTCCAAACCAGCATCTCTGCACGTCTCATGGCACAG